>NC_088783.1:59222394-59534394 GCF_958450345.1 Calliphora vicina | reverse complement strand
GTTTTCAAACATCGAAATTCCTAAAACGGGGAAAATGTGTTCCAAAAACTGAGTTTTTTTTAAGAAAATAGCCTACTTTGACGTTATTTACAGTATGATAAAAACGTTTTGTATAAACAACATATAGGGCTATACAAATATGACGAGTTTTTGAGGATCGGTGCTTTGCGTTTTTAGAATTTTTACTTAAACCTAAAATTTTGTTTCATAATTGGCCAAGTTTGGATAGGGCTGGGGGTACAATGTCCGCCTAAGTTAGTCAAATTTTACTTTACACGTTTTGGCATTAAGTTCTCTTTCCAGATCATAAAAAAAATTTTATATTCCGAAGAAAATTAGTTTTTTATAAAAGCAAAAAGATGTCCTATACAAAAAACTAATTTCGACCTTTCGTAGGCCCATTATACATAAAATACAAAAAAAGATCGAGCAAAATTTAAAAAAATAATTAAACCTAAATACCTCTTGAACTAAAAGAGATAACCTACAGATAAAAGCATATTTTTGTAGAAATTCTCAAGGACTATCTATATTTTCAGCTGATTCGGATCATAAATGGCTTTTTGGCGATTTTTTTCACTCACTGATCCCCATTCCGAAGACCTCAGCCGAGTAAATAATATAGCACAACATAGAACTGTGGACTTGATCATACTATTTTAAAATCTTTGTTTTAGCGTCAAAAAATAGTAAAAACGAAAATTGTTAAGGTAAAAAGTGATCTTTATGTGCTATTTAGAGTGACTAGACACGTTCAGAATGCATTGATATGTTCTCAAGAGTTGTTCAACTTTACCGTAGCTACAACTTTGCTAAAGATTGTTAGGAGACCCTGGAAGTTATTCTATAAAAAAAATTCTTCCTATATTTGTTCAACAAAAGTGCACAAAAAAGCAATTTTTGGAAAAAAATTTTAACAAAATTTATTTGGCGGACTCTTAGCTATATTATTGGCATATAAAGTTAGCCGTATCACAAAGTCTGAATAAGCTGGTAAACAAAAACTGATGACACTTTTTTTAGAGGCCCCACTGATATTCAGAAACTTTGGGGGCCCATCGGTCACCAAAATGGACAAACTGAGTATAGGGTTTTACTACCCTTTTGTAGTAGAGTCGAACCTATATAGTCATGATCGTGTATTTTTTTCACTGTTGCACTGTGTAATTAGTTAGTTTAAGACATCACATTATAATCTTAAATGTTACTTAATGTATTTTTAATTAACAATTGTTTTTGAATAAAAATCTCAATAAAATTAGTTTAGCTTAATATATTTTTTTTTATTTTTCTTTGCAGGTGTGACTTTTACTATTTAAAAACTTAAAAAATCGTAAGTACTAAATAAATAAACTCTTTAATTTTAATATTTTTTTATTTTAATTAAATTTGAATGTATTTACCACTTTTTTTCGATCGACCACACATGTATCATTAAGCCATTAAGGGTTAATTTCCATTTTTGTGCTATTATTATAAATACTAGACTTCATGTTATATTTTTCTTAAGTTTCATCAAAATCGGGCCCAAAAATATATAATATTTCTCAATCTTCATTCATTTAGAAATTCCAAATATTGAAAGATTTTACCTTTAACCTTCACGATTTAACCGCTTGTGGACCAAGGTTATAAATCGTTGAAAAAGTTTTATTTTTTTATTAAATATTGAAAATCAGGACTTCAGGAAGTTATTTACAAAATTAACTTTGTGGAGGACGTGGAAGGAACCGAAAGAGACCTGCAAGGATCCGAAAGAGACCTGGTACCGTTAGGTCAGCATCAATCCAAAGGTAGAAAAACTCAACGATTTTTGTTTAAATAATATTAATATATTTGGGGTATTCACGCAGTAGTTGATGTGTTTTAAACAAAAAAAAGTATTATTTTATGACAAAACAATAAACATAGTTCAAATAGTCTTATTAGTTTAGAACTTTTTTGTTTCAAACACAACAAAAATTTGATTAAACTATAATAATATATTAGGACATTATGACAATACGACCAAATAGTAGACCGTGTGAATACCCCAATTGATTAGTTTTGTGACTTTTATAACATTTTCTATTACAAGTCGAATTTATGGTATTTTACGAAACAGTGATTTTTACCATTACAACATAAATGAACATCACAACTCAGCGTTATACTGGGTAAGCGAGTTTGCCAATAGGCAAAACAATTGGTCAATTCACAAGGTCTCTTATCATGTCATCTTGTCATAATGTCCTAATATTTCACAATGGTTTTGACTGCTTTTCAAGGAAAAAATGTCCTAAAATAATACTACTCTGTATGTTATTTTTAATGTGTTATCGTAACCAACCAGAAGACACCTGTGCCGAATGCCTAAGAATCGGTTAAGCCGAGCCGCCGAGTCGTGAAATATTAGGACATTATGACAATAAGACTGATATGAGACCTTGTGAATTGACCAAATATGTTATTTCAAAGACGATAGTGTACTTCAAAGTAATTTTAGGCAAAAAGTGTCAAAATATGTTTTGTTTTCATTTTGTAAGTTTATTATTGTTATGGTATTTATAATTACCGTCGGTCGACAAAGGGTTAAGGTTCAACGTCTTCCAATTTTAGTAAAACTTTCAGAGTATATTTAGAATTATATGGATTTTATTTAAAATTCATAACAGTAAGGAAATTGAGCTCATTTGCCAAAATATAGCCAAATAATTAGTTTTTCTCGAAAATTGCAAAATTTAATTCGCAGGTACGGAAGAACTGTATGAGATATTGACATACTTTTTTCACATTTTTATTCCCTATTATGTTGTCAATAAGTACCCATGTCATGATCAAAAAATTCTGAAATTTGTTTAACAAAATTTTTGAAAATTTGAAATTGAAGTTTTGAAACTTCCGTTAAAAAAATTCAAATTTTTTGGTCATACTTGCGAATAGTTTAACGATATCCTACAAAGTCAAAAACTCATATACAAGTAAATATGGATAAATTTTAAGTAAAAATTAGCTTGTATTTTTAATATATCTCAAAATATATTAATTTTGTTCCAAAATTACTTGTTCTAGTGGCCTGAGACACGTTAATGGCCCGGCGATTTTTTAATAACTTTAAAATTTTTTAACCAATTTTTGTATTTTATATTTCATTAGAACGATAATTGCGTCCACATTTCGATTCTTTTATATTAAAGTGTAAAATTAGCTCTTTTTCCCCTTGTAAATGCATTTCCACACTTTAGAGCCGTTGCGCCACCAGTTAACGTTATCCTATTGTCCTAATATTTTACAGAACGTGGTTCTACAATAAATGGAACAATTCTAGGGGGGACGGTCAAAATTCGTATTTTCGTTCTTTTGGACCACTCTATTCTTGGACCACAGATTTCGCTCCACATAACTTTTATATATACAAAAACTTTTATTTACATTCATACATTTAAATTGTTTTCTGAAATACAGTCTAAAACAAAAAACGTAAAATTTTTATTCGTTTAAACAATTCCATGTTTCTTTTTCTTTAAATTCAAGCTGAGTTGCTTTAATATATATATTTTTTTTGGTTCAACTAAATTTAACAATGAACATTTCCACCACAATACATTTTATCATCAACAGAGATTTAACTGCAGGGCGTATGAGCAACATTAAATAACAACAAAAATTAGGGTCAAACTCAAACGGAAGTTATCTAAGTGTTGGTGTATATGTAGTGTGTGTGTGTAAGTGAGTGAGTAAATGTATGCCAGTGGGAAAATATGCAGTAAAAAGGCCTTCTTAAAGGCCTTATTTTGCAGACAAAATCGATTAAATTATAAATGGCCCACAGAGGAGTATTTGACCCGAAAAGCTGACCAAAATTATCAAAAGTGTTTCTTGAATTAAAAGTTTTGGTTTATTTTTGTTAGTTTTAAGTTTAGGTTCATTCTTAAAAATTGCTACCTGTACTTTGAGCACACGGTTTATAAGGGCAGTCAGCCAGACGGACGGACGGACACCATTAAATCGACACCGTTAATCGACTATGTTTTTGGGTATTACAAATATCAGCACTAATGCAATATACCCCCAATATGGTTGTGTTGGCTATAAAAACTAATTCACGAGAACTTCTTAACATACAATTTTATAAAAGACTAATTTTTTTTAGAAGCTTTTGTACCTTCTTCTGAATCATGTAACGGTTTATAATAAAGAGAGCAAAAAGAGAGACAACATATAGGAATAATTGCAAAACCAATCATGTTAGAATTTTAAATAAAGGTTTTGTTTTAGGAAGCATAGTCCTTCTAAAATATTTTCTTTACGAGTAGGCAGAGTGGCATGATTATGGCTGTGTGTAAATATCAGTGTGTAATATCTCTTTTAAAAGGCCTACAAAGTGAAATCCTATCATTTCTTCCATCTGAGTATATATAAAGAAATGTAAATTTATGTTTATGTGAAATAAACTAGTAGTAGCAGTATTAAATTTAATGACTTCTTGGAATTTACAGATATTTTCATAAAGTGGGGTTAAATAGTGTGTTTTTATAAGTTACAACATGTTTACATTCTATGAAATTTAAAACTTCTTTTCGTAAGCAAAGGCTGTAACGAAAAAATAGCAATTAAAAATACAATATTTTAATTAAAATTTTGTTGTTGAAATATTTAAACTGTTCCAAAATACTTATTCAATTTAACAGTTTTTATATAATACTTATACAAGATTTAATATTTCATTTTAATAAATCTTATTTGAGAAATTAAAATACTTAGAAAATCATTTAGTGGAGCAAATTAAGGAATAAGAATCAGTGTTGTTTAGTTATTTAAAAAAAGTGTTTAAAAACTTCTGAATATTCTTAAATGTTTCACTCATAGAGAAAATATACATCATAGACAATAACTAGATAGGTAACTGAGAGCCAAAAACCTAAGTCTGTTGTCAAAAACCTAATTCATGAGAATGTATTGCATGTATTTTGTTATTGTATCACCCGTATGTGTGAAAAGAGAGTAATTTTTCAATATATATTACTCTCTCCTTCCGTTCTATGTGTTTATTCTATAATATATATAGAGAGGAAACTAAACCATTTTTCATTGAAATTGAGAACCATTTTAAATTGAGAAAATTGGAAATGAAGTTGAGAAATTCCATTTCAAATTGAGAAAATTCCAATTGAAATTGAGAATTTCTATTTGAAACTGAGAAAATTCCAAATCAAATTTGGAAAATTCAAATTGAAATTAAGAAAATTCCAAATGAAATTGAGAAAATTTATTTTAGTCTACATAAATAATATACATTAAACCATGATACAATAATTGTAGAAGGTAGAATCACTAGTGAGAGTTTTCAATATTTAGCACTGTAACGTCAAACTTTGATTTTGATTTTTTTCATATTTTTTTATATTTTCTTTTGTTTGACGTTACAAGAATTGTATAATTGAGAATTTTTTTTCTACTGGGTATACCTTATTTTGTTGTATCATGCATTAAACAAAAAACATATGTACGCAGTCTTAATGACCAACAGGCATATCTTGCTATTCCAAAGCACTTTGGAATGATGTATGTTGTATAGCTCTACTGCAATCTCCAGTAGTTATACAGGACTTAGAATCGTTAATTAATTCTTGAAGATATTAAATCCTCTGCTCTCCTGCATTAGGAGGATTTACGGTTGGTATATTCATCTTTGACTTCACCATACTTTTGATTTTGAACCAAATTATTTCAATAGGGTTAAACATTGGTGAATAGGAACTCAATCGTAAAAGTGTTGCTGGAGAGTTGTCGAAAATTCCATGTAAACGACTGTGGCAAGGGGTATTGTCACTTACCAGAACGAGTTCAGATAACTGATTAAACAACTCTTGCTATCAACACTTTTGACCCATTCATTTGCGCTGTGCGACTATCCATTTGAATAATACCTGCGGTACCAATTGCACCCATCAGGTGGATGCTGTGGCCACGGGAAGTAGGTATCGAAAGAACTGTTCTGGATCCAACACGAGGCCAACCATGTGTTCTACGACAAAATAAATTGGTCTCTTTATCCAGAGCACCACATCTTTCCACATCTGATATAATCGGTAATTTTGTTTTATTTAGAATTTTCCCCATTTCATTTGGAATTTTCTCAATTTCATTTGGAATTTTCTCAATTTAAAATGGAAATTCTCAATTTCATTTGAAATCTTCTCAATTTCAATTTGAAATTCTCAATTTCATTTGGTATTTTCTCAATTTCAATGAAAACTGGTGTAGAAAAAAACTCAAACAAAAAGTTAATTAAAAAAGTTACACACATAGAGAAACATGTCTATTCTCTATGTAGAGAACATAGAACGGAAACTAGAAAAAAACTCAAACAAAAAAAATACTCAAAATAATCACACATTCGAGTGTTGTTTTTGTTTCCACATAGTTTTTTCTACTAATACATTCTCAGCACATAGGTTTCTGACAACTGAGTTAGGTCTTTGACAGGAGAGTATCTATGTGTATTCTCTATGGTTACACACATAGAGAAACATAGAGCAGAAACTAGAAAAAAAACTCAAACAAAAAAATTACTCAAAATAATCACACATACGAGTGTTGTTTTCGTTTTCACATAGTTTTTTCTACTAACACATTCTCACCACTTAGGTTTCTGACAACTGAGTTAGGTATTTGACAGGAGAGTTTCCGCTCTATGTCTATTCTCTATGGTTACACATACGAGTGTTGTTTTTGTTTTCACATAGTTTTTCTTACTAATACATTCTCACCACTTAGGTTTTTGACAACTGAGTTAGGTTTTTGACAGGACAGTATCTGTTCTATGTATATTTTCTCTATGGTTTCACTATTATTTACTTATACTTTGGTGCAAAAGTGAGGCAATATTTATAAAGATTTTAGAAAATTGTCAATACATTTGCGGAGCATTTTTTAATGTGTACTCTGTGATAACTGAGAATAAGTTTTCTATTTACTCTCCTTGTCTGAGTATATGGCTATGTGGCCTCACTTTTGCAATACAGTGTATGTATTTGTTACAAATTTAATTAATTGAATTTAAAGTTCATCAATTAAACCCCATTAGCTGATTTCCATTGTCATTATTGACAATTGTTATAGACACTGAGAACAACTTCTATTATCTGCGCAAAATTCAGCCAGCTAAAACCACCTCCTTATAGTTTTTTTAATTAAAAAAATCATTCATTTGACAATTCCACGAGTATTTGGTGAATGCAGTTATATTAGGATGGTCCAAAAAAGACATATCGAAGTCCGATATTTACGAATACCTTACGCCACAATACAAATATTTAAAAATCATAACTCTACGTGAAGTAAACTTCCTATTTAGTTAATAATATCAATTTTTTTCGATCTCTACAATTGAAGCCACCCTTAAGTTTGCATGTATTCCAACTTCCAGAAATAATATGTAAAGGACACCTTCATTTCACACTCCTGCTAATTTGTTTTCATTTGCATTTTTCTTTTCTTTCCGTACTCTCGTATCTGCATATTTTCAAAGTAATCATTTTATGTTGTTGACAGTTTAATTTTACAAAAAAATACAAACTTTTTTTTTTACTAATTTATCAAGTGTCACACAGGAAACAAATATAAGTCGTTGGATTTCAGTCGTTTTCACAAAAAAAAAGTTGAATGAAATTAGCTGTAAAAATAAAGTACAAATACACCATGCACAGGTAAAAGAAACAAGTAAAATGTAATATTATTTATTTGTATAAAAAAAGTAAAAATAAAAAGAAAAACAGGAAAAACTTCATCAAAAGACAAATTCATGCTTTCATTTGTGTGACGATGATGATTTTTTTACTTGTCATGTTTTCTTTTGCAGTTCTTATTTGTAATTTATACACTTCTGGTAATTTCTCGGAAAAGTTTAAGCTGAGAGAAAAATGTTGGTTAAATTGTTTGTAATATTATGAAAAAAAGATTTTGAAATAGAAAGAAGCTAAATACTTCTTAGATTCCACAGCTAGGTACAAAGAATGTTCGTATGCAAAATAATGTACCAACGAATCCTAGAAGAGGACAGAGGCTTTCAGAAATTGAAATTTGTGATCAACATTAGATCGAGAAATTTCATTTGATGATTTCCCGGTGAATTTCACAATAATTCGTAAACTCATCATTGAGTTTCACGAAGCGAAGTGTAAGTTTGTAATCCATAAATCCATCCACTTTATATCTATGAACATAGAGAAATATACATAGAGCGGAAACTCTGCTGTCAAGGACCTAACTCAGTTGTCAGAAACCTTAGTGCTGAGAATGTATTAGTAAACAAAAGTATATGAAAACAAAAACAACACTAATATGTGTGATTATTTTGAGTAATTTTTTTGTTTGTTTCTCTATGCTTGTATCATAGAGAAACATAGAGCGGAAACTAGAAAAAAACTCAAACAAAAAAATTACTCAAAATAATCACACATATTAGTGTTGTTTTTGTTTTCATATAGTTTTTTCTACTAATACATACTCACCACTTAGGTTTTTGACAATTGAGTTAGGTCTTTGACAGGAGCTCTTGGCTTGTATTATTTAAATTTGATTTTCAAAAACTTTTTTGACAATCTTGCTACATAAATATTTAGTAATTTGCTCTAAGAAATTTCTTCTGTGTTTTTCTGAGTATGTTGTTAGTGTATCTACCAAATTAAGGTTGTATCAATAAAAGTCGATGTTTCCAACTATAATAAAAGCTTAGTTTTAAAATTTCTAAAAACTAATTTAGCTTCAAATAAAAGGTCCTGGATTAGTTATGTAATTCGTTTCGAATTAGAATACTTTTGTAGGTAGACACGAATTTTACCAAGAATTATCATGATTATATATTTTAGGACGCTCCTAATATATGTTTGAATACATTCTGTACTGAGTAAGTCAATGTTGTAATTGTGAAAAATTTTCCACTTTAAAACTCATTTATCATTGGTTATTAATATTTATTTTCTTTTTTCTATCCATACAAGTGCACAAACATATATCTCCTTTCATATATAGTAAACTCAGGTAAATTTGTATATGAAAGTGAGTTGCAGTAAAAATTGTTATGTTTACTTAATACAACTGATAAAAGTGAAATTATGTATGAGATGAGATAACCTACACCAATTTTTTGGCTCATTAAAAAATTATTTTATAATTTTTGCATCAGTGTTCTCACAATTGTAAGAGTTTCTATTGGTCCTAATTCAGACGTTTATAAACCGATTTTCAATTCATGGAACCATGCATTAATGTTCGTAAGATAATTAATGGTTTTGAAAAGATGATTTCGTTACCAATACGGGCTTTGACTGCGTTCCCATCTTAAACTTGGTAATTACTTGCAATTACTGAACAGCTTATATTTCGATGACTACTTCATACCACCTACATTACTCAGAAGTAATTTAGTAATGACTGACATATAATCTGATACCTATGTACTTGTTTATGAGCTGATTTACGAATAAATTTTTGTTGATTCAAATCTAATACAAATGAATACAATACCAAAAAATTAAAAAAAAATTGTTATTTTATCAATTTTCAGTCAGAAATATGAGTGATCACATATAGAGGTCCTTTTCTGGATTCAACGCTTATTAGCCAAGTTATTAGGGAATTTAGATATTTTGAATTTTTATATAAAAAAAATTGATTTTTGGTCAGAAATATGAGTGATCACAGATTGAGGTCCTTTTATTTAGATATTTTGAGTTTTTATGTAAAAAATAGATTTTTGGTCAGAAATATGAGTGATCACAGATCGAGGTCCTTTTCTTGATTAAACGCTTATTAGCCAAGTTATTAGCGAATTTAAATATTTTGAGTTTTTATATAAAAAATCGATTTTTGGTCATAAATATGTGTGGTCACATATAGAGGTCCTTTTCTTGATTAAACGCTTATTGGCCAAGTTATTAGCAAATTTAGATATTATGAGTTTTTATATAAAAAATCACAGATCGAGTTCCTTTTCTTGATTAAACGCTTATTGGCCAAGTTATTATCGAAGCCAATTATCGATTAGCCAAGTTATTAGCGAATTTCGATATTTTGAGTTTTTATATAAAAAATCGATTTTTGGTCATAAATATGTGTGATCACATATAGAGGTCCTTTTCTTGATTAAACGCTTATTGGCCAAGTTATTAGCAAATTTAGATATTATGAGTTTTTATATAAAAAATAACAGATCGAGTTCCTTTTCTTGATTCAACGCTTATTGGCCAAGTTATTATCGAATTTAGATTTGGAGTTTTTATACAAAAAATTTTTCCGATTTTAGAAAAACTTTCAGACTATATTTAAAATTACATGTACTATAATATTCTGAACAGATTTTACTTAAAATTAATAACACTAAGGAAATTGGGCCAAAAATGGCCAAAAAATTATGTTTTCTCGAAAATCGCAAAATTTATATCCCAGGTACGGAAAAACTATGACATACTTTTTTCACATTTTTATTCCCTATTATGTTGTCAATAATTCTCCATGTGATGATCAAAAAATTCTAAAATTTGTTTAACAAAATTTTTAAAAATTTGAAAATGGAGTTTTGAAAACCGCCGTTAAAAAAAATATTTTTTTTGTCAGCCATCGATTTTAAGAGAATTCCCGAAAAATTACAAATATTTGACGAAAATACGTAACCACAAAATTAAATATATTTGAATTCTTTTATTTATTTCAAAAACTTATTTTACTTTGGTTGATTTCAAAATCAAAACAAAAGCTTTATTATAAGTTTGTTTGTTGTATTCGTATATATATTCTGGATCCTTATAGATAGCGGAGTCGATTAAGCCATGTCCGTCCGTCTGTCCGTCTGTTAGTTGAAATTAATTTTCTGAAGACCCCAGATATCTTCGAGATCCAAATTTTCAATAATTCTGTCAGACATGCTTTCGAGAAGTTTGCTATTTAAAATCAGCAAAATACGTCCATAAATAACGGAGATATGAGCAAAAAACCGGGACAACCTCGATTTTTGACCTATTTTTGATCTATTAATGGATTACTAGTCATTAATATAGACAATATGGATATCTAATGATAGATATTTCAAAGTCCAATGCAACGATGTAGATAAGGCTATAGTAAGTTGAACCTACAATGGGTCAAAATCGGGAAAAATATTTTTTGACCCGAATTTTTTTTCATCAAAAAAATTTTTTTGTCATAAATTTTTTTGTTCCAAAAAAAAAAAATTTAAAAAAAATTTTTTAAAAACTTTTTAAAAAACAATTTCGAAAAAAAAATTTTTGAAAAACAATTAAAAAAAAATTAAATTTTGTTTACCTAAAAATATTTAAAAAAAGTTATTTTAAAGTATAATTTGGTGAAGGGTATATAAGATTTGGCACAGCCGAATATAGCTCTCTTACTTGTTTTATTTGATGCTGTTTGATCTTACAAAACAATTGAAAAGTTGTCATGTGTGACCCTAACTTAAGTTATTTGGGGTCTCAGGAATGTTGATTTCAACATACAGACGGACACATGGGAATGGCTATATAAACTTTGTGGAGTCGCAAATGAAAAATGTAGAAATTACAAACGGACTTAATTCAAGGGGTTAGTGTTAATGTAGGGTGCATAAGATTTACCATTAGCTTAAATGTAAAATATTCTTACTGGTATTAATCTTTCATATTTTATATATGATATCCATGATCTATGGGATTTACAGTAGTTAGACGTATATATGAGTATGTTTAGAATGTTACACTTTTAAAATAGAATAACAAAGGAAAGAATAATATGCACACTTAAGTGAAACGAGAAAAGGGATTAATGCTGTAAAATATTAATGTTATACAATTATAAAAGGGGTATTCAGAGTATCAAGAAATGCTAGCTTTTAAACTGCTAGAAAGGAAAGAGCTAAGAATTTTATGATTTTTAATAAATATTTTACAATATATAAAATTTATAAAGTATTTTATACCAAAGTTTAGTTAAGCCATTGCATACCCTTAATAAATTTACTAAAAACTTTAGTTTAAAAACGATTATTTTCTTTTATAAATGAAAAATATATTGTAGATATATTCGTACAATGTTTGCAGCACGTTGCTTTTTATTGCTTCATATTTTATATGGATTCAGAGAGTGGTATTTAGCAAGAGATTAAAATAGTTACATTTCACTATTTTTTTCTTTATTCTTCTTCTTCTTCTTTTTCCTTTACCATTATTTATTATTTTTGCCAAGGATGTAAGGGATTGCAAAGAATAAAATTAAACTATGTAAAAAATATTTACGTAAATACATACATGGATACATACATTTACAATACTAGCACGTATTTGTATGGTTACTTTGTATTTTCAGCTAAAAAATTTATTTCAACAAAAAATTCTCTGTAAAAGAAAAACTTTAAATGTATTTGTTTGACATCTTGTCAAAATTTATAGAAAAAGGTACTTACGAGGGGATTAACCATAGATATAAGTTTGAAATTATAATTAAAAGTATGTATTTTTAAAAGATTAGTTTAAAAGTTACAAACAGGTGCTACATAAGTAAATTGAAATTAATACAAAAATACTTTATGATTCTTTTAATTGCAAATAAAAGCGAGCAGTAATTTAAAAAACTTGTAACAACTCTTTATGTTTTATAATCTATACAACTGTTTAAATAGTCACTCTCTTATAAAACTCACACTTTAAGAAACCCCGCTGTTGCTATTTATATATACAGCGCCATCTTCTAGAAGTCTCATGAATAACACAGGTCAACAGCAAAAATGCTTCACTAACCATTATATAGATTTGATGAATCATGGTTACCTAAGTACAAAAATGGTAACATTTTTGAATTCTATGGATAGATTTTTTTTTAAATTGAGATGTTTCTCCACATAATTTATGATAACTCAAAAAGGCTTAGTCCGATATTATTGAAGTAAACTCAGAAAAGAACTCAAATTTGCATAGCCTTCAATCTGTTTATATATTGCATTTTAATCGGTTCAGTAGTTTTGGAGTTATAATAACAAATTGAAGCAAAAAATATATTTTTTACGTGAAAATACCAAATTTTTGTGTTTTAAAAAACTCATGAAAAATCGAAAACTGCAGAACTTGTTCAGGTTTATTATTTTTTCGCAAAGCTGAATATAATAGCAACAAAATGAGATATCAAAGGTAAAAAGTGATTGATTATTTTCGAATTTATTCACAATTAAGTGAATTCGCTCATTTTCACAAAATTTAACTTTTCTGTTTGGTATACTTAAAATTGAGTACTTAATGCTCTTCTTTCGATTAATTGAATTTTGAAAACATTTCCCCATGCTATGTACAAATTTTCACATATATATTGCTTTTTAATCGGCTCAGCAGTTTCGGAGTTATATTAACAAATTAAAGCAAAAAATATATTTTTTATGTGAAAATATCAAATTTTTTTGTTTTAAAAAAACCATTAAAAATCGAAAAAGGCAGAAATTGTTTAGATTTGTTACTTTGTCGCAAAGCCACATGTAATGGGAACAAAATGAGATATCGATCATAAAAATTGATGGATTATTTTCGAATTTATTCACAATTAAGTGAATTCGCTCATTTTTACAAAATTTAACTTTTTTGTTTGATATACATAAAATTGAGTACTTAATGTTCTTCTTTCGATTGATTGAATTTTGAAAACGTTTCCCCATGCTATGTACAAATATTCACATATATATTGCTTTTTAATCGGCTCAGTATTTTAGGAGTTATAATAAAAAATTTAAGCAAAAAATATATTTTTTATGAGAAAATATCAAATTTTTTTGTTTTAAAAAAATCATGAAAAATCGAAAAAGGCAGAAATTGTTTAGATTTGTTACTTTGTCGCAAGGACACATGTAATAGGAACAAAATGAGATGTTGATCATAAAAAGCTATGGATTATTTTCGAATTTATTCACAATTAAGTGAATTCGCTCATTTTCACAAAATTTAAATTTTTGGTTTGATATACATAAAATTGAGTAGTTAGTGTTCTTCTTTCGATTGACTGAATTTTGAAAACGTTTCCCCATGCTATTTACAAATTTTCACATATATATTGCTTTTTAATCGGCTCAGTATTTTAGGAGTTATAATAACAAATTAAAGCAAAAAATATATTTTTTATGTGAAAATATCAAATTTTTTGTTTTAAAAAAATCATTAAAAATCGAAAAAGGCAGAAATTGTTTAGATTTGTTACTTTGTTGCAAAGTCACATGTAATAGGAACAATATGAGATATCGATCATAAAAATTGATGGATTATTTTCGAATTTATTCACAATTAAGTGAATTCGCTTATTTTCAGAAAATTGTATGTGCGTACAAGCGTGTACTTTGAGTATGAATTTTACATGCGTTTTATTGTAACAAAAATGGTTACAAAAGTGTTTTTTCTAAGTTTTCTTCAATAATATCGGACTAATCCTTTTTTAGTAATCATAAATTATGTGAAGAAACATCCAAAAAAAATTCTCAATTTTAGAAAAAAAAAATTTTAATGATACAAATCCTCATGAGATCCAAGAGCTTTTAAAGCATCCAAAGCTTTCAGGAAAAGTCACTGTTTCATGAGACTTAAATTTAAAGATAGAAAGCACTTAATGCAATACCCTTTATATACACCTTCTTACTGTATGTATAACTACTTAGAATTCATTAAAATTCCCTTTAATATTTTACAATATTTTTCATTTAAAACGTAATAACCAAAAACTTAAATAAATTTCTATTCCTATTTCTTTTCCATTTAAATTTACATTTTTAAGTTAATCAATCTCAAAAGTATTTCTCCCAAGACATGAAATTCTAAACAACCACATTTTATATTAATTTTATAATAATTTATATGGAATTTATGCAAAGGCTCTAGTTTTTCTTTTCTTCAGAATTTTTCTAAAATAATTTAACAACAATAATAAAAAAAAGAGAATAAAATATTTATAGGGAATGTGTATTGAGCTGTTTGTTTTTGTTCAACTGTACTGAAACTGTATACCGTAAAGAATGGTGGTAAATAACCAGGTACTTAGTATTTTAACATTTATACTTACTTTGCATATACAAAAGTATTAACATAATGTGGGATGAGTTTATGCAACTAACCTAACGAGAGCAAGTAGGCAGTCTGTGTTCGATCGTTGCATATTAAAGACGTGTGTGTCGCGTAAATTTCTTTTATATACTTCTTTTTTTTTAACTTTAATCTACTCTTATATATATTCAACAAATAAATTAATAAACTATAAATTATTTGATTTAAAATTAAAAGTAGACTCCACAATTTGGGGGCTCAGCCAAGATTTTGTAAAATAGTGCGAACTGTATGTAATTCGGTGTTTTCGGGGAAAAGCTAGTTGAACTCAGAACTTAAATTTAGGAAGAAAAACACACTCGAACAAACGTATATATTGGAATAGTGTGAGTGTTGTGTATTGTGAGCTCTATCGGTTGCAAGCGGAGAAACGAAAAACAACAACAAGCAGAGAATCGATCGTGTATGTTGAGTGTTGTATGTGACGTGTATTACGTGCTTGTTGCTACAGGGCAAGGAAGAGTACACAGAAACAAAAAGACGTTAGGTTTGAAATACATATGTATATGAGAGAAAAGAGGAACACGGACAT
Source organism: Calliphora vicina (assembly GCF_958450345.1). Taxonomy (NCBI): domain Eukaryota; kingdom Metazoa; phylum Arthropoda; class Insecta; order Diptera; family Calliphoridae; genus Calliphora; species Calliphora vicina. The sequence goes on along the minus strand of NC_088783.1, from coordinate 59,518,761 downwards.
AAGACGAGAATAGTGATTAGTGTGAGTGTGTTGTATTTGGTTGCAACAGCACAAGGTATATAATGGCAAGCTTGGGTATGTTTGACAAGGTTCGTGAGAACTTAAGACACACAACGAAACATAACATAGTGGCTTTACACAAATTTGTATTTGAGTACGAAGGCGATCGTTCAAACCGCCAACGTTTGAGAGAGTTTGAAGGTTTTTTGTACGACGAGAAAGACGAGGCGTATGGAAAGAAGGTTGCATACGTGAATGAAAACTTGACGTCAGCAGAACTAACTTCAATTTGCAACATTTTGTGTATAAATTACGACGACGGAGATTTGACACAACATATTTTTCGGCAATTGAAAAAAGGTGCTCTGCTCAACGCAATCAACGACGAGGACGACGACGACGCAAGCTGCGATGAGGAAGAAGTTGCATGTGGTGGTGTTATGAAGTGTGTTGTAGAACATCATGAATGTACAAAGCAGAACGAGAAAACAGATGTAAACGACGTTGACGACAGTTTTTTGTCTGTTGAAGACAATAATAGTGTGAATAGAATGACGACGCGAGCGATACGACCACAAGTTTCAAGATTCGCAATGAGTTTTCGAGACATTGAGGATTCGATAAGGACGTTTGATGGCAAAGGGGACTTACCTATCGATGCCTGGGTGGAGGAATTCGAAGAGACAGCCGCTATAATGAATTGGGACGAATTCCAAATGTATGTTTTTGCCAAAAAGTCTTTAAGTGGCTTGGCAAAACTGGTTGTTCAAAGCGAGCGTGGCATAACGTCTTGGAGAAAACTTAAGGCAGCCTTGATCGGAGAGTTTCGTTCAACTATTAATAGTGCGCAGATCCATAAGCGGCTGTCCGAAAGGAAAATGAGAAAAGGCGAATCCGTTCAAGAATATTTTCTTCATATGAAAGAAAACGCGTCGCGCGGTAATATCGATGACGATTCGATTATACAATACGTTATTGACGGTATAAATGACTTAAATGTGAATAAATCGATTTTATACGGTGCTTGTGATATGAAGGATTTTAAGAAAAAATTGATATGCTATGAGAAATTTCGGTCGAAAGTGGAACAGAAACCAATTCGGGAAGGAACGGAGAATAAATTTAAGGACAATAGTGATGTGAATCAGAATAAGCCGAAAAGTGATTTAATGTGTTTTAATTGCGGTTCGAAAGGACACAAATCGAAAGAGTGTACGGATAAAAAGAAGGGAACAAAATGTTTCCATTGCAATAAATTCGGCCATATTGCTAAAAACTGTGCTGACAAAACGGAGGACAATAAGGCTAATACTCGTATTTTGAAATCGCAAAATTTAGTAATGACGAAAAGTGTGAATATCGGCGGTCGCGAATACACTGCTCTGTTCGATACCGGTAGTAAGTTTAGCATAATGAGCGATATTGTGTTTGGACATTTGAACGTCGCGGAACTTTTAAGGGCTGATTTTCATCTCGTTGGATTCGGCCAAAATAAAACAAAACCTAATGGACAATTACGATGCGATATCGGGATCGATAATGAGACCTACAATGTGAACTTCGTGGTAGTGTCGTCTGAATTTATTGATATTGATGTGATTATCGGTGAAGACTTTTGTGAATACGCGGAAATAGACATTCGTCGCGACGGTTTACATTTTAGAAAAATTATCGGTAATGACGAATTTCCCGTAATGAAAATAGACATTATGCCCGAGGAAATTAACATCAATGCTAGTGCTAGTCCAGTTGCTAAACGAAAAGTTCTTGATATGGTGGAGAACTATCAGCCGGAAAAATGTAAGACTACCAGTGTTGAGATGACCATCGTTTTAAAGGATGAATCTCCTATATTCTCACGACCGAGACGATTACCTCTGTCAGAAAGAAAAGCAGTTGAGGACCAGGTCGACCAGTGGCTACAAGAAGGTGTAGTAGAGCCATCTGAATCAGAGTTTAGCAGTCCTATCGTTATGGTGAAAAAACGTGACGGCTCTTTACGTTTATGCGTGGATTATAGAAGAGTGAACAAAGTTATTGTGAAGGATCGATATCCATTGCCACTGATAGAAGATCAACTTGATCGACTCCAGAATGCCAAGGTGTTTAGTTCCATTGACCTTAAAAATGGGTTCTTTCATGTTAATGTCGCAGAAGCAAGCCGTAAGTATACTTCTTTCGTTACCCACAACGGGCAGTACCAATTCACGAAGGTACCATTTGGTCTGTCAAATTCGCCGGCAGTATTTCAAAGATTCGTAAATACAATTTTTCGTGACTTGACTCGTATGGGCATTGCCTTACCGTATGTCGATGATATTATTATTCCAGCCGAAAATGAGGACGAAGCTGTTAAGAATTTGGAAGAAGTGATAAAGCTTTGCGTGGACTATGGCCTCGAATTGAATATAAAGAAATGTAAATTTTTGGAGACGAGAATTGAGTTTTTAGGCCATGTTATCGAAAATCAACAGATTTCACCGTCGCCTGGTAAAGTCGAAGCTGTTTTAAGGTTCCCGATTCCGAAGAATATGAAGCAACTACAAAGTTTTCTAGGGTTAGCTGGATATTTTCGAAAATTTATACCCCAATTCTCCTTGATTGCAAAACCGTTAAGCGATCTGACGAAGTCTAATGCAAAATTCGAAATGAAGGATCCACAAATGACAGCCTTTAATGAATTAAAGAATATGTTGGTGAATAAGCCCGTCCTTAGCATTTTTAATCAGGACAGTAAGACCGAAGTCCACACAGATGCGTCAATTGAGGGTTATGGTGCAGTTTTAATGCAGGTATCAGCGAATGATGGAAAACTACATCCTGTGTACTATATGAGCAGAAAAACTACGGATGCTGAGCGAAAGTACTCGAGTTATGAGCTGGAAATATTGGCTGTTATCGAGGCGCTGAAGAAGTTTAGGGTGTACCTTCTTGGTATACATTTTAGGATCGTAACTGATTGCAACGCCTTTACAAAGACGCTGGAGAAAAAGGATCTATGTACGAGGGTCGCAAGGTGGGTTCTACTCCTTCAGGAATATGATTACGAGGTTGAACATCGCGTTGGAGCTCGAATGAAACATGTCGACTCATTGAGCAGATATCCCGTTATGATGATAGGTGAAGACTCCACACTGACGATGATTAAACAAGCCCAGCTGAAGGATGAAGAGCTACAGGGAATCTTTTCCATCCTCGAAGATAGGGAACATTATGACGGCTATTTTACGAAGGGTGATGTTTTGTACAAGTTGGTTGATGGTTATGAAGTCATCGTAGTTCCGAAAGGCATGCAAAGGGAAATTATTCGATTTGCTCACGAGAAAGGACATTTTGCGGTGAAAAAGGTGAAAGAGCTTATAAGGCGTGAGTATTATATTCCTAAACTGGAGGAGAAAATTGAGTATCATATTTCGAACTGTATACCGTGTATAATAAACAACAAGAAACGTGGAAAGCAGGAAGGCGAACTTCATCCCCTCAATAAGGTAGATGTACCTCTCCATACATATCACATAGATCACCTAGGACCTTTGGAGTCAACGTCCAAACAATATAAACATATACTAGCCGTAATAGATGCTTTCACAAAATTCTGCTGGTTGTATCCGACTAAATCCACTACTACAAACGAAGTGATAGCAAAATTGGAGGTTCAGAGTATGACCTTTGGTAATCCAGTGCAGATAATATCGGATAGGGGTACTGCGTTTTCTTCCGAAGACTTCAAGAATTATTGTCAGGCTCAGAATATAAGACATCATCTCATTACCACTGGTCTACCCCGAGCAAATGGGCAGGTAGAAAGACTCAATTCCGTAATAATCTCCGTTTTGTCGAAGTTAAGTGTATCTGATCCAACTAAGTGGTACAAGCATGTCGGAAAGGTACAACAAGTAATTAACTCTACATACTCAAGGAGTATCAACACGACGCCGTTTAACCTACTAATTGGTGTCCAAATGCGTACGCCTGAGCAGTGCCAGATAAGAAAGATGATTGAAGACGAAATCGTGTCCAAGTTCAACGACGAGAGAGATCAAACCAGGCAAAGTGCTAAGGAACAGATCGCGAAGATCCAGATGGAGAACCGTAAGTCTTACAATTTGCGACGGAAAAAGGCTACACAGTATGAAATTGGGGACTTAGTGGCGATTAAAAGGACTCAGTTTGGTCCCGGTCTTAAATTGAAACCAAAATATTTGGGACCGTATGCAGTTACTGGCGTGAAACCGAACGACACGTACAACGTAGAGCGAGTTGGAGGTACTGATGGTCCGAGAACTACTACAACCTGTGCCGAGTATATCAAGCCATGGTGTTCCAGTATGAGTGACGACGAATTCGAGACGAATCCACATCAGGACGGCCGAATTGTGGGATGAGTTTATGCAACTAACCTAACGAGAGCAAGTAGGCAGTCTGTGTTCGATCGTTGCATATTAAAGACGTGTGTGTCGCGTAAATTTCTTTTATATACTTCTTTTTTTTTAACTTTAATCTACTCTTATATATATTCAACAAATAAATTAATAAACTATAAATTATTTGATTTAAAATTAAAAGTAGACTCCACAATAATGATAAAATATATATTCATGTTTGGAAATAAAACTGAACATTAAATATATAAACAGTAAGGCAAACAGACAGACAGGTAGTTAGTTATACAATATACATACATACGGAAATATTTTTTTGTGTAACTGAAAATCACAGCGGCATGTTAAAGTTGTGCGCAGATTTCATAAGCGAGAACATTAAAAAGCCTCTCATAAAATCTTTTTAAACATAGTGTTTAAGACGTTTAAATTAGTGGTGTTGGTAGCTAAACAATTACTCGCTTATTTAAACAGATAAAATAGCAACCATTCAAATAACTAAATAATAATTGAAAGCCGAAAATAACTCGTCCACAAATGAAAATGTTAGAAGTTACCACTTATTTGCAGTTATAAAATTATGATAAAAACATGTCGTTTAAAGTTACTTTCTTTTGATGTTATTTCTCTCAACTACTTATCAACAGACTTCTCATAGTAATTTACTATAAAGTGAATTTCAAATTATAAATGAATTAATAACTTTCTAAAAATCGTGGCTACAATTCTTTAACTACACAACAGTTAAGCAAGTGATCAATGTATCCCTTATAGACAGTAATTGTCAGTAATGTTTAACCACTTTTTTTTTTAATCTTTTATATATTTATTTGTAAAGTATGTGCTCCTTGTAGTGCAGAGAGAAGACAATTGTTTACTTTAGATATCCCATGAAGACATGCATGAAGACAATTGTCACTGAAGTGTCTCTAAGTAATCTATAGTGTAGTCACTTTAAACGTTTATTTTAATTATTTTACCCACCAGAAGTAATTTATTGGAGAGTTGTGGAAGGAAGGTTTGTATACAAGCAATCTTATATTGGACTGTCGAAGAGATGCCTTTTTAACTAACTAAGCAGTTGAGGTCATTTAGCACCCGTACTTAAAATAACTAGTTGATCAAGTAACTAGTTAAGGAGTCAGTAAGATAACTGACTGTATGTAACTGATATGTGAATCCAATGCGTTGACAGCTTTTGACCAGATAACAGATAGTCTCATTGTAATCCAAAGGTGTAATCCAACGTGCTAAAATATCTAGTCACATAGCTAGTTATGTAACTAGTTGTCACCCTAAATAATGAGTAAACTCACTAGTTCGAGACCAAGAACTGCTGGGAAGGCAGTTGATTTTATTTTTTAGATTAAATAAAACTAAGGTTTAAATAGGTCAATAAAAAACAATTATTTTAAGATGATAACTTTGTGTTTGTGACTACGATTTGTGACAAAATACTTCTTGAGAAGATCCGATAAGTAAGAGGAGTACCTCTCAGAATAACGATATCAGATATATGTATTTCATTACTAAAATTAACTTTAAAGTTGGTCAAAAAATTCCCTCACGACACTTCACCTATAGTCTCCTAGCATGTGCTGGTTTTAAAAACTTTGATAATTTGGTTTAAATGCGCCGGGTTTTATCGGAAGAAAAGTGTAATAAAAATGTTTCTTCTAAAGGACTTGTTCGAAAGCTTTCAGAAAATGAAATTTGTGACCACCCAATTAGAATGCAAGACTAGATATATGGTGCTGACCATATTTAGTTTGTAGAGATCGTAACTTGTACAAATACGGACAAATTTTAAATAAAATTTTCTTTACAAAGCAAATAGTATAATTTTTTTTCTCTACGTTATACTTATCTCATACTTTAAAAGATATTTAGGTTCTGCGTAAAATGTTCAAATGTTGTACTATCCTAATTCTTACAAAATCCTTGTTATTATAAATTCATTAATAGAATTTCCTTCAAGAACTTTTCTTTTATGGCTTCTGATAGCCTTAAGCTTGTTGTGGTAAGGCTGCTTTGTTATTATAGAACAGATTTACGTACTTATTAGGCATTTTGACAATAACTCTACACACTCTATCGAATACTCGACTGCTGGTCATTATGCTCAATATGTGTTTCACGATGCCATCAGTACATTTTTTATTCCTTCTATTGCTTATGCAGTTATATTTTAAAGAGTACCCCAGAAAGTATATATTCTGGATGGTTATAAGGAGTGAGATCGAAAAATTCTTAACACACGTTTTTCATTACATTTTTTAACCCAAGTATTATTTGAATTTTTTTTTGATCAAGTTACCTTTGAAAAACATGTCAGTTATTATGTGTAATGTCAATTATATTAATTTTTTTGTTAATCTGATTAAAATGAGTGACCAGAAAAAAGTGCGTACTGAAATTATTAAATATTTTCAACAAAACCCAACTTGGTCTTACAAAAAGTTGGACAAGCATACAAAGGTCTGCCGTCAAACTGTTTCCAATGTTATTAAACAGTACCGGGAGAACTTGTCAGTTGATAGAAAACCTGGTTCAGGTAGAAGGAATGGTCCACATGATGTTTCTAAAGCCAAAAAAATAGAACGCATTTTCAAAAGAGCTCCCAACACATCCGGTAGGAAAGCAGCCCGGTTAGCTCAGTGCTCGGACTATTTGGTACGAAAAGTTAAAGCTAATGCAGGTTTAAAAACATACAAGGCTCAAAAAGTTCCTGACAGGAACGCTACTAAAAATTTAGAGGCCAAAAACAGAGCACGGAAATTGAAGTCAAGTTTTATAAAAAAATATTCTTGCTGCATAATGGATGACGAAACGTATGTTCTGGCAGATTTTTCGCAACTTCCAGGTCAAAAATTTTATGTTGCTGATGCTCGAGGGAATGTTGAAGAAAAGTTTAGGACCCAAAAGCAGACAAAATTTCCCAGAAAGTTCTTGGTATGGCAAGCAATATGCAGTTGCGGCAAAAGAAGCCACTCATTTGTTACAACGGGCTCTATAAATACCGAAATTTACATCAAGGAATGTTTACAAAAAAGGCTGCTTCCATTCATAAGACTTCATAATGTGTCCACTTATTTTTGGCCTGACTTGGCATCCTGTCACTATGGCAAACAAGCCCTTGAGTGGTACAAGAACAATAATGTGGTATTTGTACCAAGAGAGGCAAATCCTCCAAACTGCCCGGAGCTAAGGCCAGTGGAGAGATATTGGGCTCTTGTTAAAAGAGAATTGAAGAGTACAAAAAAGGTGTCCAAAAGTGTGGTAGATTTTAAACGGAGATGGACTACATGTTCGAGCAAAGTGACAGAAAGCACTATAAAAACGTTAATGGAAGGGTTTCCGAAAAAGGTTCAAAATTTCATCACTAGTGATTAAAACTATAAAAATAATTTTTTTTGTAAATTGTAATAATAATTTCAATCAAATAAAAAAAAAATTAAAGCTGTAAGTTTAGTGGTTTCTTTTTTATAAACATATATGTATGTTAAGAATTTTTCGATCTCACTCCTTAGATAGGTGTGTCGATATAGCCATGCCCGTTTGTCCATCTGTATGATGAAATCAACTTTCCGTAGTCCCCAAATAACTTATATACATGCTTCATACATCAATATATCCGCTATAGACTCGGTTCGGTTGGTATTTAAAATCGAGAAAATCGAACCATTAATGGCTGAGACGTATGGAAAAACCCAGGACAACCTCGATTTTTTCAGAGACATAACTGTTATAAGAAATATCTGAAAAAATTTAGCCATAACTGTTATATTGTAGAAATAAATTTTTGTTTCTTTAAATAATAGCTATTCTCAATGAAAATAAGTTTTGCTTTTCAATAAGTGTTATTCATAATAAATATTTTTTTTCGTTGCTTATAACTTTTATTTTTGATTTTTATGATTTTACGTTGCCTTATAAGAGTTATTCATAATAAATATTTTTTTACGTTACTCATAACTTTTATTTTCGATTTAACTTCACCTGAAGTATCTCCACTTCAACCAATATCAGATTTTCTGATTGACGAATCGACGAATCTAAATACGTCTTCGTTGTTCGGAACATCAATTAGAGAACTTGAAGTGAATTTAACTTCAGAAGATGACAAAGGCAATACATCGGGAGAGTTATTAGCAGCTGTAGCTGAAATAGAGAGCTTTAAACCTGTGAGACTGGACGTAGAAGCCGATTTGTTGCAATTTTTAAATAAATAGGTTCATATTGTCTATGCACTGCTGACTAAACGGCTTTCGGTTGAAAGAGCATTTTTTGCTTTGCGTATTTTGTTGACAAAGAAAAGGTGCAACTTGGCGGACAATGCGTTTGCTAAAACATTGATTGTGAAACAATATTCTTCATAATTAAAAAAAAACACAGTAAAAACCATCCACCTCATACCAAGCTTATTTTTTTCGACTTTAAAGGTTAAATACAATGTATGTCCTGATAAAATGCAATGCAAGGTGACGAAAGAAAATTCTTTTGAGTTATTAGCAACGAAAAAAATATATTCTTTAGAATAACTCTTATTAGGTAACTTAAATACACACAAATCGAAAATAAAAGTTATGAGCAACGCAAAAAAAATATTTATTAAAAATATTTTAAAAATATTTATTATTTGAAAACGTAAATATTATTTATTGATTTATGCCTAACTTTTTCAGTCTCAAAAAATTTTATAACAGTTATTTTTGGTCTCTGGATTTTTTATCTATTTTTGATCTACATATATCTGATATCTTATAGATATTTATACGATCTTTAGTATATCGGACGTACAGTGGGTCAAAATCGGAAAAAATATTTTTTATAAATTCGAATTTTTTTCCATAAAATTTTTTTCACTAATTTAAAAAAAAAAAAAAATTAAAAATTGGTTTTACGACTGTTTTACCTTTTGATTTACTAGACGGGTTTCCTCTAGCACATATCCAGAATTCTGCCCAACATTAAGAGTCATTAGCGAATTTATCTTGGTCTCCCTCATTCCGAAAAATTAATCTAGAATTTTTACCATTGTCTAACATTGTATTGTATATAAAGTAATGGCATTGATTTGAAATAAAAAAACTAAACCTAAAAAAATTAAAGAACTCGATTTTCTGGCCTTTGAAGCCATTTAAGAAAATATATACCTTCTGAAACATAGTTGCAAAAAAAATACAAAGAGCATTAATTTACAAATTGTTACTACTTTACTTTTTCAAACAATTATCGTCCGGCATGAGTTTTAATCGAATATTCGATTAATTATCAAAAAATAACTTAAACAATTTTCTGTACAACAAACTTTATACGTTACTTATTCACATAAACATAAACATGAACAAACAATCCACCTTTTAAAGAAGCCTTAAAGTATACTACAAAAATTTACGCCCAGATGAAAATGAATAACAGACCATTCTTTAATTAGTGGAAACATTGTAACCATGTTAAATCCTTTGAAACGGCTGTCTTTTGGCAGATAAGTAATTACGAGCATAATTTCTCCTGTTTTATTTTGTTTAAGAAAAAATATGAATGTAAACATAATTAACAAAGACTCAGCTTTAATGGAAATGGACAAACAGCCACAATAACAATTATCTGTACATTTCATTTTATTTAAACACAGACCTTGTTTTTACATACTTTTTGTATCCCATGGCTGCATAGTTAGTTAAACGGTTATTAAAACTGAAGTGAACTCGATGTGTGTAACGTAAAATTTGTTTAACCACAATATAATTTTAGAAAATCTCATTTCTGTTGTAATTTCAACACATTTCCTTTTCCGTTTTAATGTACTGGCTACATATATAAGCAGGCAAACGTACAGAAATACATGCTGTCATTCAGCTAACATGTTGATAAGTGTGTAAGAGATACTTAGAAAAATAAAATAACATTTACACTTACTCAGTTTGGGGGAAGGTAAGCTAATATATCGAAGTTGTAAAAAATCACTAATACTCTTATTAAATTCAAATTATCTATAAATAATTATAAGGCTTAGACAAAGTAATATTGATACACAGTTTACAATTACGTTCAAATGTAATTTACTACCATTTACTTACATTGTTGTGTACGTATGATTGATATAAATCTGCAATAATTGTTTATTACTCATACGCATGAGCTTTTGAATATTTTTTATACCCAACATCAAAAAAGATGTGGGTTATATTGATTTTGTCTTTCCGTTTGTAACTTATCAACATATTTGTCACAGATTCACATTATTCTGGGTCCTCATAAGATTATAAGACGATCTAGCTATGTCCGTCCGTCCGTCTGTCTGTCTGTTGAAAACACGATAGGGCCCAAACAAAAGGAGCTAATTGACTAAAATTTTCCACAAATACTCATTGTTGATAAGGTTTGTTTGGTGTTGAAAATGGGCATTAGCGCTCCACGATTTCACCTAGCCCCCATACAAATGTCACCCCGGAATAATGTTTGAGCAGTCATAAATATGTTGATTATGCGGCAATACTGATAAAATGTTGCACTAATTAGTTCTAAGTACTCTGAATTTACACTGAAAAGTGTGGCAAAAATCTGGCAACATTTTTCCCTAGTATGCATACAAAGCCCCCTTCAAAAAATGCCTTAAACATTCATAATTGCCTTATAATAATTTATAACGTGATGAAATTGAACATAAACAAGTATTATATAAACCGAAATCTTTCTATCAATTTTTGTGACGATCGGTCCATAATTGAACCACCCTCCTATAACCCATATATCAGAAAATTACTTAATTGTTACATAATGATGGTGGGTATATAAGATTCGGTACAGATGAATATAACACTCTTACATGTTTTTATTAAAATTGTATTTTGTTCTAACAAAGACAAAAAATGCCTCAAAATTCTATAATTTACGTATGATTGATATAAATCTACAATAATTGTTTATTACTCATACGCATGAGCTTTTGGATGTGTTTTTTTTTTTCTAAAAAAATTCCTCAAAATTCTCTTATTTCCTTTAGCACAACTTCCCCTCCCTTCTGGCTGTTGCAATAAAATAAATACTTCACAAAACATTAAGTACAAATGTTGTATCATGACGATGTAGTAGAATGTTTCAATTTTAAAACAAACACTTGTCAAACAAACACATCATTTCAAATGTGTATCCATTCAATCAAATTTCCTACTTTTTCTGCTATGTCTTCTTTTTTTCTAAAAAATTCTATTTATATATATTTACGTTGTGGGATTTATCTTTATTTATTTCATCTCCTTCCTACTTAAGAATTCCAAAGTGAGAGTATTTGTAATACTAATAAGAGCCTTTTAATTTGCAACATTTTATTTGGCTCGTTTTACAAGGAAATAAAATAATGTGTTAAATTGCTTGATTTTTGTGTTCGCATTCAATTTATTTTCATTTCAAAAAAAACATTATCACAAAATAATAAAATATATACAATTTCTGCTCTAAGTGCTTATGGCAGAAACCTTAAATAAATGTTTGCCTTTACTTTTTTTGTTTTATTTCCGTTTTTAATGTTGTAAAGTCGTGCAGACATTTATCAATGAAAAGTATTTCTTTGTTTCCGCTATTTTTGCAACTAATACATATTTCCGTTTTGGAAATTTTTATGGTTTTCCAGGAAGTTTCAAATTTATTTAATTAAGTAACAATGTGGAATAAATGTTAAATCCTTGTTAAATGAAAGGAGGAGAGGAGATTTTTTTAAAAGTACTTTAATAATTTATTAGATACAAAGTGGCAATTTCAGCAAGAAACTTTTAAAAATATTAGAATTTTTAGCAAAAAAATCTTTTAATTGCTGACGACCTTAAATTGGTAAAATAAAAACTTGAGAGATTTCAACGTTTTCTGTAGGAAATCTTGTGGATAATGGATAGATAACTAATTGATCAGGCTAAGAAATGAGCGTTTGCAAATGGCTCTACGCCTTTCAGGTGCCTACTTATGGGTTAGCAAAGATGAAATTTGTGGAAAAATCAATTTTATGGGAAGTAAAATAAAATATTTGTTAAAATATTTTAATTTTTTATTTCTTTTTAAAATATAAAATTATTGCAGAAATGATTAAAAAAAATGTTTGGAAACAAATTTTTTTGGTTGGTTTTTTCACATTCATATGTCATTTTTAAAAGTAAGTGAAACAAGGACGGGCAATTTCTGCATTAGGTAAACGAATAATCAATGAACTTATTATTAAAAGATTGCAAATATAGAAATTGATAGCTTTTTTTATTTTCCTTCAAATTTGAGAAATATTGAAAAAATGGATCGATTAACCTGGACAAATACAAAGCAAACAGTACAGTTGTATTTTATTCTTTTCTTAATAGATCTATCAACAGAATCAAAAATAATGACGCTCCGTTACCTAGTTTTTGAGATATTGTATCTGAAAGTGGAAAAAATTACCTAAAACTGGTTGTATTTTGAAAACTGAAAATCAGTCAACTTTGAAGGGCTAAATCTTCTGAACCAAAAATCTGATTGTAATAAGAGTAGCATATTTAAAATCGGTGGAAAATTTACTGTGAAACAGGTTTATTCAATACTTTTTAGGGGCCACATGAAATTTTTGATTTTTGCAACCTCACTGGTTCTACGGGCGCCCCTGTGCGTCTTTTAACAGTTTCTGTAAAAACCCTTGCATCTGTTAAGGTTTCCTATAGAAAATCTTGGGACTGTTAAGAGTTTCTATAGAAAATCTTGGACCTGTTAAGAGTTTCTATAGAAAATCTTGCTTCTTTTAAGAGTTTCTATTGAAAAACCTTGCGTCTTCTAAGGTTTTCTATAGAAAATCTTTCGTCTGTTAAGAGCCTCTATAGAAAATCTTGCGTCTGTTAAGATTTTCTACAGAAAATCTTGCGTCTGTTAAGAATTTCTATAGAAAATCTTGCGTCTGATAAGAGTTTCTATAGAAAAACTTGCGTCCGTTAAGAATTTCTATGGACAATATTGCGTCTGTTAAGAGTTTCTATAGAAAATCTTGCGTCTGTTAAGAGTTTCTATAGAAAATCTTGTGTCTGTTAAGAGTTTCTAATGAAAATCTTGCGTCTGTTAAGAGTTTCTATAGAAAATCTTGCGTCTGTTAAGGTTTTCAATAGAAAATCTTGCGTCTGTTAAGGTTTTCTATAGGAAATCTTGCGTCTGTTAAGAGTTTCTATAGAAAATCTTGCGTCTGTTAATTGTTTCTATAGAAAATCTTGCGTCTGTTAAGAGTTTCTATAGAAAATCTGGCATCTGTTAAGAGTTTCTATAGAAAATCTTGCGTCTGTTAAGAGTTTCTATAGAAAATCTGGCATCTGTTAAGGTTTTCTATAGAAAATCTTGCGTCTGTTAAGAGTTTCTATAGAAAATCTTGCGTCTGTTAAGAGCTTCTATAGAAAATCTTGCGTCTGTTAAGGTTTTCTATAGAAAATCTGGCATCTATTAAGAGTTTCTATAGAAAATCTTGCGTCTGTTAAGAGTTTCTATAGAAAATCTTGCGTCTGTTACGTTTTTCTATAGAAAATCTTGCGTCTGTTAAGAGTTTCTATAGAAAATCTGGCATCTGTTAAGAGTTTCTATAGAAAATCTTGCGTCTGTTAAGAGTTTCTATACAAAATCTTGGGTCTGTTAAGAGTTTCTATAGAAAATCTTGCGTCTGTTAAGAATTTCTATAGAAAATCTTGCGTCTGTTAAGAGTTTCTATAGAAAATCTTGCGTCTGTTAAGAGTTTCTATAGAAAATCTTGCGTCTGTTAAGAGTTTCTATAGAAAATCTGGCATCTGTTAAGGTTTTCTATAGAAAATCTTGCGTCTGTTAAGAGTTTCTATAGAAAATCTTGCGTCTGTTAAGAGCTTCTATAGAAAATCTTGCGTCTGTTAAGAGTTTCTATAGAAAATCTGGCATCTGTTAAGAGTTTCTATAGAAAATCTTGCGTCTGTTAAGAGTTTCTATAGAAAATCTTGCGTCTGTTAAGGTTTTCTATAGAAAATCTTGCGTCTGTTAAGAGTTTCTATAGAAAATCTGGCATCTGTTAAGAGTTTCTATAGAAAATCTTGGGTCTGTTAAGAGTTTCTATAGAAAACCTTGCGTCTGTTAAGAGTTTCTATAGAAAATCTTGCGTCTGTTAAGAGTTTCTATAGAAAATCTGGCATCTGTTAAGGTTTTCTATAGAAAATCTTGCGTCTGTTAAGAGTTTCTATAGAAAATCTTGCGTCTGTTAAGAGTTTCTATAGAAAATCTGGCATCTGTTAAGGTTTTCTATAGAAAATCTTGCGTCTGTTAAGAGTTTCTATAGAAAATCTTGCGTCTGTTAAGAGTTTCTATGGAAAATCTTGCGTCTGTTAAGAGTTTCTATAGAAAATCTTGCGTCTGTTAAGATTTTCTATAGAATATCTTGCGTCTGTTAAGATTTTCTATAGAATATCTTGCGTCTGTTAAGATTTTCTATAGAAAATCTTGCGTCTGTTAAGATTTTCTATAGAAAATCTTGCGTCTGTTAAGATTTTCTATAGAAAATCTTGCGTCTGTTAAGATTTTCTATAGAAAATCTTGCGTCTGTTAAGAGTTTCGGTAAAAAATCTTGCGTCTGTTAAGGCTTTCTATAGAAAATCTTGCGTCTGTTAAGAGTTTCTATAGAAAATCTTGCGTCTGTTAAGAGTTTCTATGGAAAATCTTGCGTCTGTTAAGAGTTTCTATAGAAAATCTTGCGTCTGTTAAGATTTTCTATAGAATATCTTGCGTCTGTTAAGATTTTCTATAGAAAATCTTGCGTCTGTTAAGATTTTCTATAGAAAATCTTGCGTCTGTTAAGATTTTCTATAGAAAATCTTGCGTCTGTTAAGATTTTCTATAGAAAATCTTGCGTCTGTTAAGAGTTTCGGTAAAAAATCTTGCGTCTGTTAAGGCTTTCTATAGAAAATAAAGCGTCTGTTAAGGTTTTCTATGGAAAATCTAGTTTTCTTTAGAAAATCTATAGAAAACTTGCGAAGGTAAATGTATACTATAGGAAATATTTCAAATGTGAAGGGAATGTAGTAATTTTAAGCTAATTTAGACATTTAGCTATTTATTAGCACCCTTTATTTCACTTTAATATAAAATAAGCATTTTGTCCAAAAAATCACATATATAACGAAAAGATGCCCTATCGATAAAAAAACCTTAAACAGCTATTACGTTATTGTTGCTGTAAATAAAAAACCAATATTTTTTCTAGCACAATTTTCAATTATGTGTGTGTTAGAGCAACAAAGCACAAATTTACGTACAAGAACATAGTATTTTCATAAAGTGTCATCATGTGCCTAATATTGTCATCCAAAACAATAAAGAACAAACCCAAACGCATACTTGACATACGCATGCAAAAGAAACTGACTTCAAAAAACAAAAAAAAAAAATACTATAAAAGGACACATAACTATGAAGAATAGATAAAAGGACTAAAATTGTCGTTATTCTTAATGGTAGAAGGCGTTATTTTTCCTTTTTCTGTAATGCTTTAACTTCCTGTTGGCGTAACAATGTCATCATGAAGAAAAAAATTTTAGCAAAATATTCAAATCGAAAAAGGACATCTAAAATTTCAGCATGTGCGTTTAAAAAAAAACGGAAGAAGTTTAAAATTTTGAGGATTTATAGATTTGTATCACTGTTATTGGTTATAAACAGTGAATGATAAAAACGGAGGAGAATGTGAAAAAATTCAAGAATAGTTTAATATCAACGAGTCTGACTTATATATACATATGTATGTATGTCAGAAATATTTTTTTTATTAGCAAGGGAAGGAAATCCTAATATAGTCAATCTTGTGTTTGTTGAGGCTTTCTAAAGCAAATGTTGAGTTTGTTTTCTATGGAAAATCCTGCCTATGTCACGATGTTCTATACAAAATCTTGGCTCTGTTAAATGTTTCTATAGAAAATCTCAAGGTTTTCATTTTTAATAGAAAACATACGTACGATTAGTGTTTGTTAAGATTTTCTTAGGTGTATGATTTAAAAAATGCGTGATTTACAATAGATGGCAAATCTTTTGAACGCGGTTTTTGTTTTTAATAATTTGAAGGGTACATATCTGGTATTTACTAGTCGCACTTAGTTATTGATCAACATTGTTTTTTTTCTTCGACAACGTCGAATTTTGTACCAATGAATTGTTATATGCGGGAAGTTTTGCTTCTTTAATTTGAAAAAATGGCTGAAGCACACCGATTGCACACCTAAGCTAGGAAATTAGGTATCATATGAATTGAAGCCAAAATACCTTAAAATACGATTTTGAATATCCGAAACTATGCTTGAACGCTATAAAAGAAAATAATTTTTGCGATGAAAACTGTATTCATTGTGATAACCCGAAGCTTAAGACATCGTATGTGCAGCTTGGCCAACCAGCAGAATCGACACCAAAGAAAAATATCCATGTCGCTTAGGTAATTCTCTGTATTTGGTGGAACCAAAAGGGTGCTGTGTATTATGAGCTGCTGAAATCTGACCAGAGCACCACCTGAATTGAATGCAACTGATTCGTTTGAAGGGAGCATTGTCCAAAAAACGCCCAGAATATGCGACCAGACATGAAACCATAATATTGCATTATAACAATGTTTTATATAGAAATTATTGCATTTGTTAAGATTTCTACAGAAAATCTTGCGTTTATTAAGGCTTTCTATAGAAAAACCTGCATCTGTTAAGGTTTTCTATAGAAAGTTGTGCGACTGTTAAAAATTTCTATAGAAAATATTGCGTTTGATAAGTCTTTCTTTAGAAAATCTTGCATCTGTTAAAGTTTTCTATAGAAAATCCTGAGTCTGTTAAGGTTTTCCATAGAAAATTCTGCGTCTGTTAAGAGTTTCTATAGACAATCATGCGCCTGTTAAGGGTTTCTATAGAAAATATTGTATCTGTTAAGGTTTTCTACAGAAAATCCTGCGTCTGTTAAGGGTTTCTATAGAAAATCCTGCGTCTGTTAAGGTTTTCTATAGAAAATCTTGCGTTTGTTAAAGTTTTCTAAAAAAATCCTGCGTCTGTTAAGGTTTTCTATAGAAAATCCTGCGTCTGTTAAGGTCTTTTACAGAAAATCCTGCGTTTATTTAGGCTTTCTATTGGAAATCATGCGTCTGTTAAGGTTTTCTATAGAAAATCTTGCGTCCGTAAAAGTTTTCTATAGAAAATCTTTCGTCTATTAAGGTTTTCTATAGAAAATCTTTCGTCTGTTAAGGTTTTCTATAGAAAATCTTTCGTCTGTTAAGGTTTTCTATAGAAAATCTTTCGTTTGTTAAGGTTTTCTATAGAAAATCTTTCGTCTGTTAAGGTTTTCTATAGAAAATCTTTCTTCTGTTAAGGTTTTCTATAGAAAATCTTTCTTCTGTTAAGGTTTTCTATAGAAAATCTTTCGTCTGTTAAGGTTTTCTATAGAAAGTCTTACGTCTGTTAAGGTTTTCTATAGAAAGTCTTACGTCTGTTAAGGTTTTCTATAGAAAGTCTTACTTGTGTTAAGGTTTTCTATAGAAAGTCTTACGTCTGTTAAGGTTTTCTATAGAAAGTCTTACGTCTGTTAAGGTTTTCTATAGAAAGTCTTACGTCTGTTAAGGTTTTCTATAGAAATTTGTTGCATCTGTTAAAGTTTTCTTTAGAAAATCAATCAATTGTTTAGGTTTTCTATAGAAAATCTTGCGTGTTTTGAAGTTTTTTTTATAGAAATTCTTGCATCTGTTCTATAGAAAATCCTACGTCTGTTAAGGTTTTCTATAAAAAGTCCTGCGTCTGTTAAAGTTTTCGTTAGAAAATCTTTCATATGTTAAAATTTTCTATGGAAAGTCTTGTTAAGGTTTTCTACAGAAAATCCTGCGTCTGTTAAGGTTTTCCCATAGAAAATCTGGTGTCTGTTAAAGTTTTCTATAGGAAATCCTGCATCTGTTAAGGTTTCCTATAGAAAGTCTGTTAAGGTTTTCTATAGAAATTCTTGCATCTGTTAAGGTTTGCTATAGAAAGTCTTGCGTTTGTTAAGATTCTTGTTATTTTGGTTTTCTGTAGAATTTCTTGTGAATGTCAAGGTTTACTAATATTATAAATAAATTGAAATTGATTCGGCTTCTGTGCAAGACACCAAATTAAGTTGTTCTAAATTTTAACAAGTTTCCTTTGAATTGTCACTTACTGTTAAATTATTGTACGTTTCCTTAAGACTTTATCTGTTACACAGTAAATTTACTTAAAATTATCTTTTAAAGGAAAATCATTTATAATCATCCCTTGTTTTGCTGACATACATATCCAAACCCAGATACTAACATACATAAACTGACAGAATATTCAAATTTAAAAAATGTCTCCTCTTGGCATTGAGTTGATGTTTTCAAAAACACATGTGTGTGAATATTTGTGGTGGATGTGGATGGAGTGGGTCCATGTGTGTGTAACTGTTTGGGTGGAAGTACATTAAGATTCTTTGGTCGATTTTTTACATCGTTTTTCGTTTATTCTGTATATTTTATGAGATTTATTTACAATAAATCTTTTCCCCTTAATTTACGTTGAAATTTTACGTTTTTTTTTACTCTGCGATGCCTTCCATGGCGTTTTTTTGTGGGAAAACATGGAATGGGTTTGTTTGAATGAATGGTTGTAAAAAGCGTCAACAGCAATTTTATATTTTGTTAGATATTGTTTTTTTATATTCATTCTTACATTGAGATAAACAGCAGCAAAAACTCGGTTGACCTTGTTTGTAAAAAATCTGCATTTTTTTTAAAAAAATAAAGGAAATCCTTTCTTTTTTAAAGAACTTGTATAATTTTTAACATTTTATAACTGCCTGTGGCATTTATAAATTGTACAAAAGCAACTTGTTTGTCTTCGGTTGCAAAGAAAAACAAAAATGTGCGTGTTTTTTTTCCTGAATATGAAAAGAAAACATCATATTTATTCAAATTTATGTTTTAGTATACGAATGAAATGACTTCTAATTCAATTAAGTTACAAATTATGAGGATGGTGTGGTGGACTTTTTAAAACAAATAAAATTATTAATTTATATTTTTGTGTATGGGGCTGAAAACAAGGGGTAACAAATTAAATAAAATTAATCAACTAGGATTTGTTTAGAAATAAATTAACATATTTAATTGATCATATTTAAGTCAACAATTAAAATTTATAAAAAAATATTCAAATGAAAAGAAAAAGAAAAATTACCCATCATTAAGTGCCAGATAGAAAAGTAAGGGTTTCACAAACAAAAGAAATATTTAATTTAAATATCATGGCATATTTAAACAATTTGCTGCGGATTTTAAAGTTTTCCATATCCTTTAGAAAATCTTGCGGATGCGAAGGATTTCTATAGAAATTCTTCTCTATGTTAAGGGTTTCTATAGAAAATCCTGCGCCTATAAAGGTTTTCTATGGAAAATGTTGCGCCTGTTAAGGTGTTCTGTAGAAAATATTGGATCTCATAAAGTTTTTGAAAGAAAATCATGCGTCTGTTAAAGTTGTCGCTAGGAAATCTTTGCGTCTGTTAATGTATTTTATAGAAAATCTTGCGGCTGTTCAGGCTTTATGTGGAAAATCTTGCATCTGTTAAGGGTTTCTATAGGAAATCTTGCGTCTGTAAAGGTCTCTGCTATGGTCTCCTGTATAAAATCTTGCGCCTGTTAAAGTTTTTTAAAATTTTATATAGAAAATCATGCGTCTGTTAAAGTTATCTCTAGAAAATTTTGCATCTTTTAAGATTTTCTGTGGAATATCTTGCGTCTGTTAAGGAATTCTATGGAAAATCTTGCGTCTGTTAAGGTTTTATGTAGAAAATCTTACATCTGTTAAGGTTTGCTGTAGAACATCTTGTCTTTGTTAAGTGTTTCTATAGAAAATCCTGTGCCTGTTAAGATTTTCTCTGGAAATAAGGCGTCTGTTAAGGTCTTATGTAGAAAATCTTGCGTCTGTTAAGGTCTCCTGTGGAAAATCTTGCTTCTGTTAAGGTTTTCTTCAGAAAATCTTGCTATAGAAAATCATGCGTCTGTTAAAGATGTCTCTAGAAAAGCTTGCGTCTTTTAAGATTTTCTGTAGAAAATCTTGCGTCTGTTAAGGTTTTCTGTAGAAAATCTTGCGTCTGTAAAGGTCTCTGCTATGGTCTCCTGTATAAAATCTTGCGCCTGTTAAAGTTGGCTCTGGAAAATCTTGCATTTTTTAAATTTTATGTAGAAAATCATGCGTCTGTTAAAGTTATCTCTGTTAAGGTATTCTATGGAAAATCTTACGTCTGTTAAGGTTTTATGTAGAAAATCTTGCATCTGTTAATGTTTTCTGTAGAACATCATGCGTCTGTTAAGGGTTTCTATAGAAAATCCTGTGCCTGTTAAGGTTTTCTCTGGAAATAAGGCGTCTGTTAAGGTCTTATGTAGAAAATCTTGTGTCTGTTAAGGTCTCCTGTGGAAAATCTTGCGTCTATTAAGGTTTTCTATAGAAAATATTATGTCTGTTTAGGTATTCTATAGAAAATCTTACATCTTTTAAGGTTTTCTATAGAGAATCTTGCGTCTGATAAGGCTTTATGTATAAAATCGTGCGTCTATTAAGGGTTTCTAGAAAAAATCTTGCTCCTGTAAAGGTTTTCTATAGACCTTAACAGAGTCTATAGAAAATCTTGCTATAGAAAATCATGCGTCTGTTAAAGTTGTCTCTTGGAAATCGTGCGTCTGTTAAAGTTGTCTCTCGAAAATCTTGCGTTTTTAAGATTTTCTGTAGAAAATATGTCTTTAGAAAATCTTGCGTCTGTTAAAGTTTTCTTTAGAAAATCTTGCATCTTTTTAGATTTTCTGTAAAAAAGCTTTCATCTATTAAGTTTTTCTATATAAAAATTTGCTTCTGTTTAAGTTTTCTCTAGAAAATATTGCATCTGTTTAGGTTTGTTCTAGAAAATCTTGCGGCTCTTATGGTTTTCTATTTAAAATCTTGCATCTGTAAAAGTTTTGTATGAAAAATATTGCGTCTGTTTAAGTTTTCTATAAAACATCTTGCGTCTGTTAAGTTTTTTTTTTAACATTTTAGTTCTGGTCTGATTTCAGCAGCTCATAATAGATAGGACCCTTTTTCTCCCACCAAATGCAGAGCATTACCTTAGCGCCATGGATATTTGGCTTCGGTTTTCATTTGGCTGGTTGGCCAGGCTTCGTGTTCGATTTATTAGGCTTTGGGTTATCGTAATGAATCCATTTTTTATCGCAAGTAATGATTCGGTCAGACATTCCAAATCGTATTTTAAGGTCTCTCTGCTTCAATTCGTATGATACCCAATTTCACTGCTTTTGAATGAATACTGCTGCCCACAAACATTTTAAAATTGCTGCTTGAATAGCTCCCAATAATTTTGCAAGATCTTGTTGAGCTTGACAAACAATCTTCAAATATTTTGTCTGTTAAAAACTTTTAATTTGGTCAGCAACATTAAAGACTATGAAAAAATGTTAAAAAAGTTTTTGTTTGTTAACAACGTAAATTAAAAAAAGGCAAGAAAAAATAATAATTTGAATACTATTCATTGAAATGATATCCCTTTAAACCATAGTAAGTTCTGAAACAACCACAGTAACTTTTTCTAGTTGTTGGTTTTAATGCCCTGAATTTGCTTAAAGTTACCTGCTTAATCCTTTGAGTTTTAAATTATAAAAGAACAAAAACTTTAAAAGAAATTTAAAAAAATGAATATTGATATCACCACTATAGTAAAAGTAAAACAAACAAAGCACCCAATTAACCATTTCATCTTTTTCTGTTGACTCAAAAACTTTTGCTCATTAAGGGAAACAATAAGGTTCCATTAGCTGGATGATGGTGGAAAGAGTTAAAAAAAGTTTATAATAAATACGTATAAAAAAGATGCTTGGCTTTTGTTTTAAGAAGAAATTAACTAAGAAACCTATACAATGCAGTTTA
Source organism: Calliphora vicina (assembly GCF_958450345.1). Classification (NCBI taxonomy): domain Eukaryota; kingdom Metazoa; phylum Arthropoda; class Insecta; order Diptera; family Calliphoridae; genus Calliphora; species Calliphora vicina. The sequence goes on along the minus strand of NC_088783.1, from coordinate 59,496,437 downwards.
AGCAACAGTAGCAGCTGGTTTCTTAGGGTTTATTATTTTAGTCTACATTACTTACTTACCTACTTTCTTATTATGACTAATATTTATGTCCTTTTTTTGCTTGCTTCATTTCAAAGGGTAGATATTGTTAAAAAAATGTCTTAAATATTTAGTGCCTTTAATAATTGTATTATAAGTAGAAGCAGATATTGCTGGCTGGGTCAAAGATAATTAAAAATATTACAAGCTGTAATAAACTGATAAGTAGCAATCGTTAGATATAATGAAATTGCAAATGGTACAATTGAAATAGCTATAGTTCAAGGACAACTTTTTATACCGTACACCACCATAGTGGGGAGGGTATTATGCGTTTGTGCAGATATGTATTTGTAACGCCACCTTAAAGTATACCGATCGACTTAGAATCACTTTCTGAGTCGATTAACCGATGTCCGTCCGTCCGTCCGTCCGTTTGGTTGGCTGGCTGTTAATGTAAACCTTGTGCGCAGAGATATTTCGATGACATTTCGTACATATTATTTTTTTGGCCCAAGGACCAAGCCTATTTAAACCGGCTGAAATCGGTCTACTATTTCACCTCCGAAATTGGACTTTATCGGTCATAAATGTTTAATTTATAAATGTATCTCCACATATTGCGCTCCAAATAAGTTTTATATACACAAAATGCATGTCACCAAATTTTGTTATGATCAGTCCATAATTAGTCATAGCGCCCATATAGACCCGCTTCCGAAAATCACTTTAACGTGCTTAAATCACTTAAAATTGTTGGAATACTCACAAAATTCAACATAGTAAACTTTCATATAGACATAAATCACACGACATAATTTCATGGTGATCGGTACATAATTGGTCATAGCCCCCATATAAGGCCCACTTCCGAAAATCACTCAAAAATATTGTTACGTTTTAACCTTTTCAAAACGTTGGTTTTTTTCCTTTAAATAAACCGGATACTTTTGATTGCAAATAAAAGCCGTTTAGTAGTTTGAAAATTGTAACAACTCTTTATTTATTTGAAATGTACAACAACCACAGAATTAAATAGTCACTCAATGTTTTTATACACGTTTATAAATTCGCAGAAATAAAGCAACACTTTATAATGTACACGAATTCACTTTTAAATACACCACACTTTAAAGCACTCAGTTGATGTTTCTTCAAATAGCGTCTCTGATAAACTCACTAACGACTGCAACCTCTGTCCTTATTTATAACACTGCCATATGCACTCTAGATTGCTCTTTAACTGTCAAAGCTCGTATATTCTTGAGCTTTCTAATACATACGCCATCTGTGGTGTACTTTCTACAATGTTCTTTAACTGCAAACATCGTTGCCATACTTACGATCAATGGTCAACTGAAAGCTTTTATTCAATGTTAATAATGCCCACAGATATGTTACAGTTTGAGAGGCACTGCTATTTGAAAGCATTATGCAACTTTTAAATCAGCCGTTAAAATCGTTATATTTGAATTCAAGTACAATTTCGTAACAATATAAATTATTGAAATTTTAAAAGAAAAATGTTTTTGCTATTCTACTTAGTGTAGGGTATTATATAATTTCTTACTTGTTTAAAATTAAAATTTAAATGCGAAACTTAAGAGCTTGTTGGAAGGATTTCGCTAGGAAATCATACATGATACTTTAAAATAAAAGTACACCTAATTTGTCATTAATAATATTTAGCAAATTTGGCAAATTACGATAAAGCTGAACAACTCTTGTGAACATATCAATGCATTCTGAACGTCTCTAGACACTCTAAATAGCTCACAAGATTTTTTGTTAAAATGATATGATCAAGTTCACAGTTCTATGTTGTGTTGTGCTGTATTATTTACTCGCTTGAGGTGTTTTCGTGTTGATTTACAGTTGTTCAGATTCGTAGACGGAATGGGAATCAGTGGGAAAGTCTCACATTTAAAAAAAAATCGCCAAAAATCCATTTATGATCTGAATGAACTGAAATTTATAATTATAAATATAGATAGTTCTTGAGAAGGTCTACAAAAAACATGCTTATAGCTGTAGGTTATCTCGTTTAGTTCAAGAGATATTTAGGTTTAATATTTTTTTTAAATTTTGCTCGATCTTTTTTTCGTATTTTATATATGACGTATTTTTGCGATAAAATTTTAAAGAAAATAAAACGACCCTGATAAAAATTATCTCGTGCCTATACAAATTTACCTTTTTAAATATTTCAACTTTGTATGCGTGTGTTTTTTCAAAAAAGTCCACATATTTTTTCTTTTATAGAAAATAAATATTCTTCGGAGCTGTATACATTTTGTTTATGATTTGGAAAGAGAATTCACTTAAGCGGACATTGTCTCCCATAGACCTATCCAAAGTTGGCCAATTTTGAAACAAAATTTTAGGTTTGAATAAAAAATTCTAAAAACGCAAAGTACCGATGCGCAAAAACTCTTCATATTTGTATAGCCCTATATATTGTTTATATACATACAAAACATTTTTACTATCACGCTGTAAATAACATCAAAGTGGGAACTTTTCTAAAAAAAACTCAGTTTTTGGAACACATTTTCACCGTTTTAGTAATTTCTGTATTTGAAGACAAAGAACGTCAACAATAATGATGCCATTGACTTAAGAATATTTAGATCAATATTACTTCCAAATTCTATTGTGATGTCTGTAAACGTTAAAATTTTACATTAATTCAAAGTATATATTTTTCTTGATGGAAGATCACCATATTAAAATCTTTTTAGTTTTTAAGCTAAATGACGTCCGACAAAAACACAAAATTATTTTATTTCATCAAAATATCAATCTTCAAGTCCTTAGGTTTCCACCAATATCAAAAGCTTATATAAAAAGCATATATTTACTCTTCAGAAGCTCCACAAACCTTGCCCACTTTCAAAAATTTTAAAGTTTTTTCATATCTTCAATCAAGCCGGTCTTGTGTGGTCAAGATTGGGTAACGCGATGGGCCCGGATCATAGCGATAATGATTTGCCATTCTTCATTATTGCAGCACAATAGATATACACTCGAACATACTTTTTTAATAAAATATCTTTGTTTTTGCGTTAGTTGCACGAAAAAGCTATTTTTTGGGAAAAATTGTTAACAAAATTAGTTTGGCGGACTATTTGCTTTATTATTGCCTTATAAAGTTAAGCGGTATCACCAAGTCTGAATTAGCTGTTGGCCCATTTTTTGGGGGCCCACTGATTTTCAAAATGTTTGGGGGCCTATAAAACAAAATTGGTCACCAAAATGGACAAACTGAGTATAGGGTTTTATTACCCTTTAGTAGTAGATTATTCCCTATACTGGCATGATCGTGTGTTTTTCCTAAAGTACGCCCTATATTTTAAAAAAAGCGAACCAAGATATGGCAAAATTTGTATATGCCTATACCTCGGAAATTATAAGAGATATATAGCACACGCAGGCGTGTTTATCTAAGACCTAGCCGAGCGCTTTACTTTGAATGTTGAAAATTCTCAGAAAAATTAAAACAAAATATGTTTTATTTTAGTAAAATTATTTGATGCTAAATTCCCAATTTTTAATTTGATAAATTCACTGAAATTTATTGTTGGGGGATAAGCTAGTTCCTATGCACATTTTACTGGTTGCTTAGGCCAGATCATCAGGAAACCTTTTCGCAATAGGCTTTAGAAAAACTAAAGATATTATACAATTAAAACTATAGAGTGTTTGAGAATTACACACACTCAAGCATTATTTGTAAAAATATCAAAGCTTAAACAAAACACCAACAATAAACCGTGATTTATATTTTCTTACTACAATTGGTTGGTTTCTTGCCGACACCAACTGTAGTGTGTAAGTGAGAAAAGAAAAAACAAAAAAATAAAAACAACTATTATTGTTTTCGCAAGAAAATCAAAATAAAGCGAGTTGCCAGAAATGATTTTCATTTATAGAGATTGTCCTTTTTCATTTGATACCCATATTGACAAAAACTAACTTGTAGAAATATTTAAATCCAATGTAACAAATTTTTATATCCTTAAGACGTTGAAGTCCTTTAAAAGATGAAAATATCAAAAACTGAGAACCTACCTTTACTGCAGTTCAAGTTCAATAAGTATTGTCGCAATTCCACCCCAGTGTGCAATAAAGACAATTATGTACAGTTCTCTAAATCTTCGAAAGATATAGAAAACTTAATATGCCATTTCAAAAATTTCGTTTAACTTTATCTTGATTGAAAATCTCTACAAAGCTAATTGTGTTTGTATTTGTAAGTGTATCAATATCCGTCCATCCTGTAAATATAAAAAAATCAAGGCTCCTTAAACTAAACAAAAGAAAAATGGCAAAAGAGAGAAAAAAAAACAAAAGAGAAAACAAAGAACAGATGACAAATTTACATTGTTTGGTAAAAACAATTGAGACACAGTTTTGCATACTTTCTCCAGCGTAATGTCAACAATAGAAAATACTTTTAGCGAAATGAATTTCAATAATGATTTTCAATTTTAAGATTTTATAAGTATTTCTTTACTTAACAAAATAATAACAAATTCGTTATGGTTTTTTTGTGTTTTTGTTAAATATGTAAAAGAGAGAGAGAAAAAAAATAACGGAAATATTTAATACCGGAAATTGTTTTAAATCTAATTTTGATATTTCAAGCACTGCGTCTTTCATTTACACTTCAATAGATTTTCAAAAATTTTCACTTTTACGTACTGTGTATAAATTGTTTGCATAAGTGTGAACTGTTAAGGAAGTCAGGAGTGAGAGCAGGCGTGAAGTGTATGTTTAAGTAGGAAACTGTTGACTTTTGTGACTTATATTCTACTTAAAAACTTGTCAATATTATTTTACTTTTTTACTGGCTGCTGTTTTTTAGTTTCTGTTTTTTTCCTGTCCTGTCATTGTCAAAGTTTCTGGCTGCTAAAAAATTGGTATATTTTTAAATGCAGTAGTTTTTTTGTCATATTTAAGGTCATGCTGACAGACACAAACATTGAGTTTAAGAGGATGGTAGAGAGAAAGAGAGTGAGAGCTATTTTAATAGCGTCTAGTTTAGCTATTTTGTTTGTACGTTTATGTACGAGTATTTTGTTGTTGATGTCATACTCAAGTCAGATGAAATTTCAATATTATGCTAAAGTATTCAATTGGTTTTTTCCTTCTGCTGCCACTAAAGGAATAAATTGAAAACGAAAGTACTTTAATAGAAATGCAAATTAATTTTTAAATTGAAAATCTACGAATAATACACAGAAATAATTCAAAAAGGTTTTAGTTCATTGTTGGAATGGGGAGAATGAAAGAATGATGGATTGAATAATTTTGTGTAATTGGAGTACAATTTTGGGTTTTCCAGCTAAAATCAGAGGAGTTTTAGTCAATGTTCTAACCATAAGAAGAAACACCCAAAAAGTTGCTTTTATTTTAGTTAGTTTTTTTTTAACAAAACTTTCTCACCACTTAGGTTACAGCTCAATTTCTATATATATAGTTCTTGGTAATATCTATTCGAATTAAAATCATATTGTTAGTCATCCCCTTAGGAAAGTTGCTTTAGGATTAACCATTGGTTAAATAGACCAAAAGACACAAATCTACTTATCCATTCTAACCCCCTTAATACAAAAACTTTCTGATTTTTGTCTTTCCTGAATTTCTTTTTTTTTCTATCTCTGCAAGTTTTTATCTCAAATATAAAAGATTTAAAATTTCAAATAAAGTTTTTGGAGACACACATTTTTTATACACACCAAAAAGTAGCAACAGAAAAAGTTCTAGTAATATCTAGCAGTCATGTGCTTTTAATTTAATTTATATGGACTTTAGAAAAAATAAATAAAAACAGTTTTAAACTGTACCCAACAGTTCTGATGATTGTCTATGAAAACCTTGTTTTACCTACCATGAAATGAATTCAGCAGACCCTATAATATATTACAAATTAGCAATTAGCTAGCTTATAAACAAGCTATCCTTTGACTACATAAACTGTTGTCCAATTATGGCAAAAAGTTTAAAATTTTTCAATGAATTTTAAACAAATTTGGTAAACAAAATAACCAGCCTTACCACAAAATAAATTTTTAAGTTAATTTATGTTCAAGTCCACTTTACTTTAAAATGGAACTTTGGTTTTTTCCATACTAGGAGAAATATTTTAAAAAAAGCTTTCAAAACTTTTTATAATTGTTTGACCAATGTTTTGTTCTAAGGGCCATTGACCTCTAGTATACTAGTTCTAATATTCTACACATTAATAATGTTCATTAGGATGGTAGAAACAGAGATCTGGTGTATGAATTGTAGAATGGGATACTTTAGCTCAATGGCCTTTAGCCGTAAACTTTCAGATCCAACTGTTAATGCCAAATATATAACGAAAAATTGAAAAAGACGACCCCTCGTTCGTCAAAATTTTTTTCGAAACTGCCTTTCAAAAATACTTTATATTCGGGGGTGTATGTGAGGTACGATCTAATGTACAATCAAATATCAAACATATTTTAATGAATGTAAATAATGGAAAAAAAATTAAAAAAGTTAAACAAAAAATAAAATTTTAAAAGAACAAGCTTATTTTAAAATAATAAAACAACAATTTTAACTCTATTTGAAATATATTATATTGGGTGTATGACTTAAAAATGAAAGATTTGTTTAAATTTTTAGCTTTTATTTTGAAACATTTGCACAATAAAAATTTATTATATAAAAGTAATGGTCATTGTTAGCTATGAACTTTTCCCATTTTTCTGGCAACATATTGATTCCGAGCCAAAAGAACTGTTCATCTTTTGAGGCCAAGAACGAATCAATCCAATATCGGATACTGTTCTCCAAGGTGAAGCGTATCCCAGAGAGATCGTTCTGCAGCGATCGAAACAAATATGTAGTATTCGGACGGGGCATGGTCAGGACTATAAAGCGGGTGAGGCAAAACTTTCCAACTAATTCATTCTAAATATTTTTTAACAGGTATTGCATTACGTGGCCGAGTGTTGTTATGGTGGAATATCAAGGTTTTATGCCTGAACGCAGATTCTTTCGGTCAATTATCGCTTCTAACAAATTAGTTGTGCTCGGTACAGGTTCCATCTGATGGTCTGGTCAGATTTTATTTAGCAACTCATAATAGATAGCACCTTTTTGCTCCCACCCAATACAGACCTTTACCTTAGCGCCATAAATATTTGGCTTTGGTGTCGATTCGGCTTGTTGGCCGGTCTTTCATCGCAGGTAACGATTCGGTGTTAAAATGATAAATATAAGTTATTGGAAACAAAAACCGCATTCAAAAGATACGCCATCTATTGTAAATCCCGTATTTTTAAGTTTAAACCCAATATCATCAAAACAATATTTTGTTAATTAAAATTTTTATATTAAGTAACTTTGTTATTTAATAAGGTGATTTCTTCCAAGTTTTAAATATTATTTGGATAAAATTGTAATTCAGTTCTGGGTGTAGAAAGAACTCGCGCATCATCGCCGTGTTCGCTTAAGGCCATCCCTTTTTTGTGCATCCTTTGAGAGTTTTGCGGCTGTACCGCTTTACAATTTCTCGAAGTTTGCATTCGCCACATGCAATCGTGTTATGGTTTTCTTAACCTAACATTTTAATACATGGTTTAAGTGTTTGAGCTTCCTATAAAAAGATACTGGGAACTTGAATCGAAGTGGGATGACCTGGCAGTTTGAGAGTTTTAGAACTCCGCTAACAAAAATTTTATTTAAACAAGTAAGAGAGCTATATACGGCTACGCCGAATCTTATATACCTTTCACCAAATTATACTTCAAAATACAAATTTTAAATATTTTTAGGTAAACATAATTTTTTTTTCCAAAGTTGTTTTATTCATTTTTTTATTCACGTAATTCATTTTTTTTCCAAAGTTGTTTTATTCATTTTTGATAAAAAAAATTTGGAATTGTAATTTTAATTTTTTTTTTTAAATTTTAAAAAAAATGTTAAAAAGATTTTGACCCATTGTAGGTCCAACTTACTATGGTCTTATATACATATGTCGTTGCAAAGGTCTTTGAAATATCTATCATTATTGTCTATATTAATGACTTAGTAATCCAGATATAGGTCAAAAATAGGTAAAAAATCGAGGTTGTCCTGGTTTTTTTTCCTCATATCTCAGCCATTTGTGGACCGATTTTGCTGATTTTAAATAGGAAACTTCTCGAAAGCATGCCTGACAGAATTATTGAATATTTGGATACTGAAGACAGAAATCAACTTTCCGAAGCCACCAAATAACTTAAGTACATCAACATATCTGCTATAGTCCAACTTGGGTTGTTATTTAATCCTCCGTTAGTCGCAACAAGAAAAGATTTTTTATTGTAAATTTTATTTTAATTCCCTAAATTTTGAGATATTTTTTGATAAAAATATATTTTTACTGCAATTTTATTTTTATTACTCTTTTAATTACTTTAAATTTAATATTGTTTTTATGTTTACGAAATAAAAAGTGAAGAGATTATTTTCAAACGCGGTTTTTCCTTTATTAACACATTGCGACTAGTATCAATTGAAAAAGATTACCACTAACGGAGGGTTAAAATAGAGAATTTGACAAAGAAAAAACCTCAATAACTCGATTTTTGAACAATTTTTTTTAATTTTTTTGCGAATTTTTTTTCAGCAAAATCTTTTTATTCACCAAAATAAATTGTTTTCAATATATCTTAATATATGCCTTGGTGATGATTATTTAAGGATTCATTGTCACTATCAAAACTGTAGGGTATATACATATATGTGTGTTGCAATGTGTATTCGTTAAACCATGTAGGTACTCGTATTGTATCTTTTTATTCTATGTGTTTGAGGACAAAAATAAAACCTAAATTTCTAAAAGACTAAAAGCAAAAGACCAATAAAGTTTTTGTTCACTTCTTTTAAGTAAAAGTATTAAGGAATTAAAGTCATGGTACATGTTACATACACGTACAAGCTTATTGTTAAGTTAATTTAATTGAAAATTTAAACACCCTACAATAGACATTACTGTGTACTTCTTCACTATTAGTTCAATTGAAAGTAAAATTATTTATTTATACCATTTTTAAAAGACATATCTCTGTTCTAATATTTAATTATTTAAAAATTTCAGAATTATTTTTCCAAAATACAGGCAAATCCCGGTATAACGAACGATATGTTGTTACGCCCATTCGTTAAATTGAAAAATTCGTTATATCGAGATGTTTTTTTTAACTTTTGACCACTTTTTCTATATTGGAATTTAACTAAACGTCGTTTTGATCCCTAGGTTGGATGAGCTGTGTGACATTAGGAGGCATAAATATCATCCAAATGTGTATATCTTTAGTAGTTTTTACTAATTGTTCTTCTGGAGGATGACAATTAAAACCACTATAGAACAAATGACAGCATCTATTATTAACCATTGAAAAATTATTGACCATTGAAAACGGTATTGTAACGACTTATTTTCTTATTTTTACATTCATTACTACTTTTGTTTTTTATACTTTTTGTTCGTTATATTGAGCGTACAATTTTAGAAATATTCGCTATATAAGGTTGTCAATGTTAAAAATTTGGTCGTTTGTTTGATTTTGTTTGTTTTTTCTCATCATTCGTTATATCGAGCATACAATTTTTGAAACGTTCGTTATATAAGGTGGTCAATGTTACAAATTCGACCGTGCGTTAAATCGGATTTTCGTTAAAGCGATTTGCCTGTAATTCACAAATGCATTTTTGTTTTTAAAGAAAATTTGTTTACTTTAGCTGACAACATTATCTGTTTAGATGCTAAAAACTCTAGGTGGTCATTGTGGTAATATAACATTCTAGTTTTGTCCGTTAGATAATTCATAAAACTACTAGAAGATGTCACTGTGTATATAAATAGTAACAGCGAGTTGCAGAGGAGTGAGTATACCGTAGGTACTGTTAGAGTTACCATCAACTATATTGCCAGTGTATTCTTGTAAATTATGTAGTGTGTGTATTAAAAGGGAGTGACTATTTAAATTATTGTGTAAATTTAAATAAATAGAGATTTGTTACAAACTACTGATTGCTTTTATTTACAATTAAAAGAAACCGGTTTATTAAAAAAGGCAAATAAACCACTGTTTTTAAAAGGTAAAAACGTAACAATATTTATTATGAAGGAAATTTCGAAATAGTTAATACGAGAGCATATTTAATTTTTGTATGGGCACTGTGATATATTGCGAATTGCTGAAATTATATTATATGGCGAATGTAGAGTATTCTATAATTGTTCTATACCAAACAAATATTTTTTCTTAATTTTGTTCGTATTTAGTTTGGTTTCTGTACTTTAATGTGGTTTATGGTGGATAGATAGACTTGTTTTCAATTTAAAAGTTAAACAAAATTCGCATTTAATTTTGTATGCAATACTTTTTGTATTCTTCACAAATATTTGCCCATTTAGCGTATGAGCAATATTTAATGAAAACCGATAAGAATAAACAACTAAAAATAAATAAATTACACTAGTTTACAAGGTTTTTGTTTATGATGTGAGAAAACAGTGGTTGACAAAACAATGGAAACTTTTCCAAATATTTGTATACTTTTATTAACTTAATTTAACAAAAAACAAAGGACATAATTAATTAAATTATAAAAATGAGAAAACAAAATTAAAAGATTTTGTTGGGTTATTACTTATTTGTTATTACTGCTACACATCGACGATGCATTGAACCAATTAAAGAGTCAATGGTCTCCTTTGAAATATTTTGCCATTCCCTTATAACCGCCTCCGATAAATCTTCCTTCCTGGTGTAATTTTGGGTCCCTATTTTACAATCTACAATTTCCCATAGATTTTCTATGGGGTTGAGATCTGGCGATTGGGCAGGCCACTTCAAAACACGTACCTCGTTGGATTGTAACAACTCGGTTACAATCCTAGAGGTGTGTTTCGGGTCGTTGTCGTGTTGGAATCTCCAAACTAGGGGCATATTTTCCTCAGCGCATGGATACATAAAATCTATTAATATGGTTCTGTATCCTATACCTGTCATGGTATCTTTTATAATATGAATTGGGCCCATACCTTGCCCTGAAAAACATCCCCATACCATAATATTGTCACCGTCAAACTTTACAGTCTTATTTGTGTACTTTGGATCTAATCTTTTTCCCTTTGGTCGTCTTACAAATGTTCTCCCATCACTGCCTCTTAAATTGTATTTGGATTCGTCGGAAAAGAGGACAGTATTCCATTTCTGTATCGACCAGTTTAAATTATACCTGGCAAATTGTAGACGAGCAGAACGGTTCTTTTTAGAAATGAGTGGTTTTTTCACAGGACGATAGCAACCAAGACCAGCCTCATTTGCCCTGCGACTAACTGTTCGGGTACTTATTTCTAATTTTAGGCATTAACAATCTCTCGAGGAGTTATTGTTGGGAATTTCTTGAACTCTCTCGCTATTAAATTATCTTGTCCAGGAGTAGTCTTACGAGGTCTTCCACCTTAATGTTGAGTTTTTACAGAACCGGTTTCACGAAATTTCTTTATAATTTTTGAAACTGTTGATTTATTTATTGAGTATTTGTCACAAATACTTTTTTGTTTTAAATCAGCTTTAAAATCGTTAGTTATTTTATTTTTTAAGTCTTCATAAATCTTAACTTTAGCCATTTTCGTTAACTTTGGAAAAAAAGCAATTATGCGAAAAACTTAGAAAAAGAAATTGTGAAAAATTACCAGAATTTAAAAATAAAATAACTGTAAACAGGATGCTTTTTACATCGCACAGTGGTATGAGAATAAAAAAAGAGGGAAATAAATCTGTAACTTCTAAACCCTTACGCCGATGTGAATGAAATTTCACATGCGCAAAGAGGAAGTGCAGTCGAACTTAAGTTTTGAATTTGGACCTCATGAACCCACCAGGAGCGGGACCAGGGGTTCCCAAATTAGGACACCTCGGGTATGTTCAATTTTTAAAATGATCATATTTCTTCGTTTTTTTCCGATTTAAAAGAAAATTACACATACAGAATCTCCTCGTCGAGCACTACATAAAACCTCGTCGTAGCTGTCAATTATCTCTTATAGATTAGGAGGTATTTAATTTTCAACATTTTTAACCACCCTACACCAGTTTTTTGGTGACCGCGGTTCCAAATATTCTTCGATTTTATCCATTTTTCTTTTATATGATTAACAATAGATCTATATATCAAATAAAGAAACAAGTGTTTAAAAATCATGACTGAGTCCAAAGTTACATGCATTTGAATATTCAAAAATTATATAAAGCGATTTTTTGCAATTTTTTTGGGATAAAAGTACTTTTATTCTTTTTAAGTTATCTAAAAATTTTCTAAGAGGATGTATAATGAATTTGTACTTTTTGAAAAGCTAACTTTACGCCAAATATTTTAAATGAAAAAAACATTTATAATTTTTGATACCGACGGGATCAGGTCCATTCAAAAAATGCCTATTTTTTATGTAAAATTCAACTTTAGGGCAAAAATTCTCAAATCGCATACTCGATATCAAAATATAGTAACCTTAATTATCATGTAAAGTGTTCCGATAACCCCGTCCCCATTATGGACATTATAGCCAAAAAACGAAAAAATCCCATTTTTGGGATTTTTCAAGATTTTTTTTCGGAATTGCGGGATACTTGATAACAAATTTCAAAATTTGTTTTTATCTTTCCATTTCAAATAGAAAAATCTACATAAAATAAATTTCATTAAAAAATATTCATAAATAAAAATTTTATTTCAATTTGAAAAATTTGTATCTATGCAAAATTCAATAAAAAGCATTTTTTGTCATATTTTTCAAAAAAGTATTCCATGAATTTTTTAATTGTCAAAAGTTGTATACATTTTTGAAAAGTAGACAAAATCCTCTATCCATTGATATATAACATGTCTACCTTATGTTTTTGACGTGTCAAATAAATTAGGGAAAACTAAACAACTCGCTGAGAATTTACCAAACATAGAAATTCATAAAAAAGCATGTTGCCTACATAATAACATTTTTATGAATGTAAATAACAGTGCTAGGTAAAAATTTTAAAAATTCACAGTGCTAATGATCTTTTTATACATATTTTCATTTGTCTCACTCTCGACGCACCAACTATAGATCTATGTTGGTTCAAAAACATTGATAATGCCGTTTGAATCCGGCACAGTGGAATCGCATCGAAGAAAAATAGTAATAAATCTGTCTCTTATAAACTACTGGTCCGATTGCAAAATTATGTACAAACAAATTGTATAAGAGGACATATGCTTTCAGAAAATTATATTTGTGGGCATCCTGTTGGAATATAAGGTGAAATACAGAGTGTCAAAAATAACCATCTTTAGTTAGCAAATCTTTGTAGAGCTCGTAACTTGTACAAATAAAAAGGATAAATTAACTGCCAGCTTCCACTTTTTCTTAAATACTTTTTAAAAAGTACATTAAATTTTCCCACCTCTTACAGAAAATTGTCGGTTTCGGTTTTAGGCCCTGAAGGCCTTGGTTTCGGTTTCGATTAAAATCGAATACGAAACTCTACAAAGTTTGTACAGCTCGTAACTTGTACAAATAAAAAGGATAAATGTCAAGTTGTTTACCAGCTACCACTTTTCCTAAAGTTCTTCGAAAAGAAGCTCAGTTTTTTACTGGGTTATTTTGTATCTAAGCACTTTTTAAAAAGTACATTGAATTTTCTCAGCAACTACAGTTTTTTTTATAATTTATTAAATATTCATAAATTTCTTAAATTTTACCTACATCTTCTAGGTTTTCTTCTTAATTTTGCTATAAATTATAAACATTATTTTTTAAACGATTTATGGTAATTACCGTAAATATGTTTTATAAAACCGTCATAGACATAAACTATGAATAAAACACAGACATAGTGACTTAAAATATAGACTTTTCTTTCCCAAATGATTTGCCAAAACCTTGAGGTAAATGAAAGTTTAAAAAAAATCTGTAAAATTGTATGTACATGAGGTTTTTTTCTTGATTTCAATTTGCAGCAATGCAAGAAAGGGAAAAATAAGGCAAATAAAAATAGCAGTAAAATTACCAAAAGGAAAATCATGTTGTTATCCCAAAGGTTCTTTGTGTTTGAATGCGCTACAAGTTGTTGAAAAAGTTTAAACTCAAGTTAATGAAAATAATAAAAAAAGAAAAACTTTTGCTTCCACTTGAAAGAATTTTAGTTATCATCATCTTGGCAATCATGTACGGTAAAAGAAATCTTGTAATTTATTTTTGTAACAAATTTGGAAAAGTTATTTTAGATAAAATGAGGGTAAAAAAATTAAACTAATACTAAAAATTTCATTTGAGGTTTTCTACAGCATAGGCTAATTCAAAGGTTTCTGCCATTTAAACTTACAATATTCTATTTAAAATTAGTTTGTCATTAAATGACCCACTGTGCCTTATTAATATTTTAAGCTGTAGCAAATGAAAATCTTTTACAACTTGTTGTTGTTTAAATATTGTAAGTAATGCATAAATTAAAAAATAATTTTTCTATAGCAATAATTATCATCAAACCAAATGAATTTTTAAAAAGTTTGAAATTTTCTTTTAGCATTAAAAACAAATCATTATAGAACAAAGTTTTTCTTTATACTCGTCTTTACAAAACGCTGAACATGTTTAACATTAAGTTAAATGTTTTATAAATTTTTACAAAAGAAATCAATCAATAATCTTCTTTATATTTCTGTCTTTAAAATCATAAAAAGGTGGTTTAAACAACCACCTAAATGTAGGCAGCTGTTTAAAAGCAGAAAGGGAAACATAAGCAAAACAAAATTATAAACAATTTGAATATTTATAAAGCAACAACAGCCAGTCAGTCAACAGGATCTAAATGTAAAATCAATAAATTGTGTGTTCAAATAAAGTGATTTGTTTTTTTTTTTTTTGTACAGCTGATACATAAATACACGCATGTACAGAGTTACATACAAACTTATTATGTTTAAAAATAGACACATACATACTTATCTGCAGGGTGTTTACCATGAGCCTCTTAAGCCTTTTATTCATAAAATATCTATTTTGTTACCGATACTATGCTAAGTATTTGTGTTGTTGCTTGGGTTTTTTTTTGGCGGTCTTTACAAATATAAACCTTTATTTTTCAAGTCAATGTTGTTAGTGCTATTATTGAATATGGCTTTTGTATGTAAGTTAGGGCTTAAATACATACATTAGTTCGGCAATAAAAACAAGTTGTGAAAAACTAAAAATAAAGTATATTTTGTTTAAAGTAACTGCTTGGAAAAATAGTATTTTCGAAATATGTACTGCTTAATCTTACATTAAAAACGAAATTTCTCAATCTCAACACAATTCTCACAATGTTAATTCAAATACGATAATTTATTTAGTTTTAATTGTTAATGCTTATTATAAAATATTGCTCATACGCTAAATGGTCAAATATTTGTGTATAACACGATAATGATTGCATACTTTTAGGATTAACATTGGTCTGTATAGTTTTCATATACATACTTAATATTTAATTAGACGCTTCAAATGAAATAACACGTTTTCGTTAACTTTAAGTGCATTAATTTTTCGTGAAAAAAAACAAAGAAGATATAAAGAAACACACTAAAGAAATGGCCAACACTTTAAACAAAAAGTTTTTTTTTTTGCTTCGAAAATGTCGAATTTTGTGCCAACAAAGCGTCAGATGCGGGAAATGTTTATTACTATTTTAAAAAAAGTGCCGCCAAAGTACAAATATCGCTCACCAAAGCTTATGGGCAATGTGTTCCATAGATTTCAACATGCGAGAGATGGTTAATGCGGTCCAGAAGTGGTGATTTTGACGCGGAAGACAAATATCGCCCAGGCCAACCAAAAAAAATTTGAAGACCCTGAATTGGAGGCATTTATCCATGAAGATTGTTGTCAAACTCAACAGGAGCTTGCAAAATCATTGGGAGCTATCCAAGCAGCAATTTCAAAATGTTTGTGTGAAACACGATTTATCCAAAATTGGGTATTGAAAAACAATTTTGGATGTCCGAATGCCATAAAGGATAATAACTGACAATAACCCGAAGCCTAGGAGATCGTACATGAAACCCGGCCAACCAGCCGAAACGACACCAAAGCCAAATAGCAATGGCGCCAAGATAAAGTTCTGTATTTGGTGGTTCCAAAGGGTCCTATCTATTATGAGGTGCTGAAATCTGACCAGACCATCACAGGGAACATTGTCCGAAAAAACGCTTCACCTTAGAACAAAGTATCTGAAATTAGCATGATTCTTTCTTAAAATATGAGAAGTTCCTTTGGCTGGGAATCCATATTTTTTTCTTCATTGAACGAAACATATATTTTTGAGATGCGCTATATACAGTGGTGGCCACCAATTTAAGACAAATACTTGAATTTTTTTCATCAACTGAATTTTAAGTGCGATAGAGCCAAAATAAAAGGACATCTAAGGGTATGAAATTTATTATTAATGTTTCTAGTTTCTGAAAAATGTTTGGAAAAATCGGTAAAACATATATGGACAAAGATATGTGGAAATGCGTTGCCCCACCTCAGCGAACATCCGCTGTTAATAACATGATATGAGCGAAACTAATGGAACTAAAAATACGAAACTTGATCCGAATATTTTATAATAACAAAAATATAATGATATAAATGTGAGAAAATATGTTTATTTAAAAAAAAATTTTTTTGGTCAAGTTGTAGAAAAAATTTATGTGTTCGTGGTGAATATGTATGAATTGACACAGTCGAATAAAACACACTTGTGTGTTAAAACAGTCCTCATGCATACATATTTGTGGAAATATTTGAAAAAATAATTGACAATCACGTGGAATTTAGCAAACAATTTTTGTCTTAAATTCCTGGCCACCACTGTATATATAAATTTTTGAGATTACAATATATTTATTTTTGATGAAAACAAATTGAAGAGAAGCCACCAGCCTAACGTTTTTATAAATTTTATTAGACAATTCTCTTAAACTAAACCGATTCGCCTCTTTAGTTACCGCCAGTTTATATATTTCTCTCTTAATGGGAGCCTACGACCACTTTTACTTATCTTGTAATGCAGACTTACACACGATACTACACTGAATGAGAGAGTACGTGCTATGCTACTCAAAGAAAACTCTCAGGAGAGATTATACTCTGGGTGCCCCGATAGACCAGTCGAGAGTGTGCTGAACTATTAATCTGAGGGTTGCGGGTTTGATTCCCGCCAGAGACTCTGGGTATATCTGCAGACAAGCAAAACGCTTCGCATTTTGTGTTTGTTTTTTAAAAAAAAGGTGTCTCTACACTTCTCTAACACAGGAATACTGAGGAGAATATATTTCTTAGTATATCCGGGTTAACGTGTCGCAGCTGCCGTCGTTTTGTTGTCAATCTTCAACGGAGACCATTCTGAAGAGAGATGGTACTCCGTACCACCAGAGGAGTCTCTGCAAATTAGAACCCATCTTCACTGAATATATAAGAATCCTTTAGCGCCGTTGGATTGTCGGCCACAAGACGCACGAATAAGCTTTTTTGGAGTTGCTGAGCAGATAACCTGAGGAGAGATTATTCTCTACGGTGACTTTACTTGTTTTACAAGTAACTCGTCCGTATGTTAGGAGACTATAGTTGAAGTGTCGTGAGGGAGACAAATGAAAATATTTATAAAAGCAGAATTAACATTGTTCATTTTTATTTTTTTGTTTCATTATGTTTCAATAATAACATGAAAATATTTTTAGTATTTTCTTTCTTCATAAATATCTCAAAAGTTTGATGTCCTGAATTTGTTCAAAATTTTTTTTGAAGTCAGACGAACTAAATTTACAAACCCATAAATGTTTCACATCATGACCAATAAGCATGTAATCTAATGTAATTTATTCATTTCTAGTTGTTTATTCTTATTGGTTTTCATAAAATATTGCTCATACGCTAAATGGTCAAATATTTGTGAAGAACCCAAAAATTATTGCATACTTTTAGGATTAACATTGGCTTGTTTTGCATGCGTATAATTAATATTTATTTAGGTGTTACAAAAAATTTACACAATGTCATTAACTTTATGTCTACTAATTTGTTACTATATAGTGATTTTCGAATGTTAGCCTTATATGTACGTACTAGGGTATTCAAATTATTCTATTTTTCTCTTGTTCGAATAAAACGAATAATAGATTTTAAATTGTCGAATAATTCGATCACACGTTTAAAATTAATCTAATAATTTTAATTTTTTTAAGAAATTAAAGAATGAAGTTTTATTGTTAAAGAAAAACAAAAAATAACGTTAAAGTTAACAATTCAAGTATTGATTGCTTAAAAATATTCAACAACAAAGTCCATCAATTAATTTTCATCAGAAATATTCTGATCGGATTCCCTCCCGAACAAACAATTGACTAGAAATCTTTAGTTTCCGTTTTGGAGCTATGATTTTATAAATGTGAGCTAGTTCGACATGATCCTGAATTCAAGTACAATATAAACGTAATTCGAGTTTTAAAATGAGTAACCTTCGTCTATTTCAAAGTAATCATTATAAATGTCATCTTCAATATCACTTTCGACGACCGTTTCAAAATCACATTCGCCATCACTTTCAACACCACTTTAATCTAAGTTAATGTTTTGATTATTCTGTTAATATTTCGCCAGCATATATTCCTACCGCGGCCGCACCGTAATTTTTAGAGCCTAAAATTTCTGTTTCGAAATCAATTCCAAAATCCTTCAGCCTTTTTTTTACTAAATAACAAATATTTTATTCATTGGTTCAAGTCATAAATTAAACATTTTGAAAGACTTGTTTTTAGAATTGTAACTTCATGTAGTATTATTTATATATTTATAGAAGGAGCTATCGGACCAGTGATCGAAATATTTGTCGAATTTCAGAAACAATGCAATTTTTGTAAGTCATTATTATTTATTTAAATTTTGAATTATGAAAAATTTTATTAATTTTATTCGATTATTCTAAATATAATTGTTCGAATTATTCGTTATTTTGTATGTTTAATGAGTAATTTACTGTACTAAAGACTAATGCTACGAATTGGATCATAGATTAAAGTGGGAAATTATTTGCATTAAATTGTTTGGAAGTATGTAGTTTAAAACATTTTTTAAATAACAACAAAATGTGTACCTCTTTCTGCTTTTGAAATTTTTAAAATATTGTTAATTAAGAAACAAAGTATACCAAGTAGTCCGACTTTCTATTTTTTAAAATTACTTTCTCAAATATACGGCTACGGTGTGAATTCAACACCCTTGAGAGAGAATTAAACACTTCAAAATATTAGAAATTTTAACTTTGATTTTCCGACTAAATATATTCCGAACCACTTTATTACACTTTTACACAATATTTGGCAAATTTTTTAAATACTTTGCAGGACTCTTTTATTTCTGAAATTTTGCTGAAATGAAAAAATATATGTATTTTTTTATTAATTTTTGACACACAATTTTATTTGTGGTAGAATTTAATTTATAGAACAGAGTTTTCATTTTTGGTATTGAAAATAGAACAAAATTTAAAGATTTATATAGAACTCTGTGTATTTGGTGAAAATTAAAAAGGCACCAACACATGTACATTTTTTGACTTATAATTGTACCAGGGTTTTAAAAGAAGTATAAAATAACTACATATATTTGGTTGTACAATGTTGGTTCAGCCTTTATAAGGGTTTCTAATTTAATAGTGGCATTATATCGGCATTGGCGCAGTCGTAGTTTTAATCAGTATAAAATCAATAAATTTTTTGTTTAATTAAAAACTTAAGAATTTCGACTATGTTTAAGAGCATAAACTTTAAATTAGATTCATTCTTAATGACTGTGGCTTAAGTTGAGTGAAAAAAATTCGGTTATTTCAACCGTAATACTTCTTTGCCAACTGACTATCTGTTGCTAGAACCGAAAAAATCTATGTATATAATAGAATGATTTAATTAGTAACAAATTTTGTCATCGAAACGAATTGTAAATTTTAGAAGAAAACTTATATAAAAATTACCGACAAACATTTCCCGAAAATTAACAAAAAATATTCCCGTTAATTCCCGGGCAATTTTTCCCGCGTAGGAACCCTATTACTAACACATCTTTAGAGTTAGGTACTGCTGCCAAAGAGTGGGACTACTTGGTGTACTTTATTAAGAAATAAGTATATTATTATGAAATTAGCCAGCCCACTGTGCCAACTTTCCTGTATTTAGTTACTAGTAAAATGTATGCTATTTTGTACAAATATAAGCAACTGCAGGATAAATAACATTCATTTAAGTAGCAATATCAAATATGCTTTAAATTACCATAATAGACGATTTTTACGCATGAAATCTCATATTTGGCTGCAAAAAACAAATATCCTTTCAACCATCTAAATATGCCTTCAAAACACACCTACAGATATCAAGAAAAAACAAATGCACACACTTTAAAACGTCTTGAATATGTGTTTCTTTTTGTTTTTTTTTTGATTTGGAATGCCAATCACGTTTTATCAATCTATATTAAAGCCTTTTTAAGGAGACATTTATATACAAGAAAATAAATAAATTTTGTAAGAAAACAAATTTATTTCGATAAGCAAAATTTTCGTTAAAGCCTAATATAATAAAATTAAATCCTTGATGTCAAATACAATTTTTGTTTTGTTTTTTTTTTTTGTATTTTTGATGAAAAATAACTCACAGACTTTTGGCTTCATTTATGCCACAGATTATTACATATATGCAACAAATAACAGTTGTGAAAAAAATAATATCGAACTGTATGGTTATTTTGACGTTCCAAAACTATTTTTAAATGGTTGGGAATTCCAGAGAAAAAATATAATTTTCAATAGGAAAAAGTGTTTTGTACATCTTCCAAACCATTACAATTTTGACATTGTCGTTTGTTTTCTATTGCTATATTAATGAAACCAGCAGATTCATATCTGTATAATTTGTGATTTAAATACAAAAATAATGTCTATATTAAGTTGTTATCGTCTAGAACTTAATGTTTTAAAATTACATTAAGTCCTAGAATAGTTATAGTTTATTAAATCTATTCGTAATATTACAATGTGTTTCAAATGAAATAACTAAATCAATATGCCAACTTTTTGTTTGTGGTTGGCTTGAAAGCAATAGAAATTAATTAAATTATATATTCACAATCTGAGTAGAGTAATAAGTAGCACTGAACTAAGTACTATACGCTAATTTACCCATGGGATTCATTTCCGCCCAACCTTAACTTTATTTTCAAAATAATTATCATACAGATGTGTTCCAAAAATAACGAAAAAAAAACAAAAACTTTAACAAACAAAAGTTAGTGGACTATTAATATTACGTCCTTGAACTTTGTCAATAACACTAGAGGAATATTAATAAAAACGTAAACAAAAACAGAAACATAAAAACAAAAGGAAAAAGAAAAAAAACTACATATAATTGTACAGCACAGCTTGTAAAATTGGCATTTATTTTATTTATTTACGATTATTTACAGCTGTGTTTTTTTTAGAAATTTATTAGACCATTTACTATAAAAAGAGAAGTATTGTGAGATTAAGAGGTCATTATCAACAAAATAAAGCGATTGAGGTGAACTTAAATAGATCTTAAATGACTCATAACTACGTTTGTGTTTTTTAAAGTAGATACAGAATAAGTACATATTTATACATTATCACAGTCTTTGCAGGATAATTCTTACGAAGCTTTTCTATCTTAGCACTATTTTCAATTTTAATTTATTCCATTTCAATTGTTTATGCTCGGGGGGTTTAAAAAAAATAACCATCATACCCTACATCAGCAAATATTTGTTTATAGCCTACTTTTACTATTAACAAACTGTAATATATGAAGTCGTATACTTAATATTAATTCAAATGGTTCAAATTAAATTACACGGCTTGTCGTTAAATTCGAATAGACATTATATATCAGTATATACAAAATTTAATTGTTTAAAATTTCATAAAATATTTTTGTAAAAAGAAAAACAATGAAAATACAGATTTTTGAACATAAAAAGCTATTTTTTGTTAACCTATCATGCATTACTCAACGAACGCTTTGTTAATATCTCTATTGGGAGTTAGCAAAGATTACTATGTGCAAAACATATGGACACAAATAATAAAGGATTAATTACACAGTGCTACGATGAAAAAAAAACTTGGAAAACGACCTAGCGTGAGTTATAGAGCTTGCTGAGTACATTATAAATTGTGTCAAAAAATTTCAGAAACACCTTCAAACATCCTGAAAAACCCGTTTTCAGTGATGTTCGTCAACTTATAGATCTGTAACTCAGTCAGTTTTTGTCAGACTTTAAATTTGTTAAAGGGAAACTGATTACGCTTTAAAATGGCGTGCAGTTTTTGATACATTTGTAAGTTATATGTATTGTTTTTGTTAAGAATGTCTAAAAGAAAAACAAAATTTATCAACTTTTTTTTACTTTAATTGCTTGTCATTGCTTATTTTAATATGGAAGCTTATAAAAATGTATAATAATGTATAAAGGAAATTTAGTTCTTAACAAAACATGATTCTAATTACTCAAATCGGATCAAAATTCTAAAAGTTCAACTTTTCATTAAAACCTTTCTTAGTATTTTCTCCCCCAGCCCATATGAATAAAAACAAAAAACTATACAAAAAAATATTTGTACAATTTTTAATTTACAAGGTAAATTTTATCGAACTTTTTTCGAAAAAGTTTAATAACTTTGGCAAGTATAAATCGATTTTAACAACTAATGTCTCGTTTTTGTCTATATAAAACTGTCTTTACACTGTTTCATAGATAAAAATTAAAATAATTATTGTTGAATTTGAAAAATTACGAAAAAAAATAAAAAGGAAAGCGAAACTATTTATAAAAACTTAAACAATTTCTTGGAATATAGATTTTATGCATACATTTTATGAAAGCTTAATTCTTTATCTATCCATAACTGTTTAAAATTTTGAAATCAGTCTAAAAATGTGTGAATTAGAGGTACTAAAGTACTACGACCTACCCTAAAACAGTTTTTTCAAAATAACTCAAAATTTTGAGGTTGTTTCAAAATCTTTGAAAACGGTTTTAGTATATCCTCACCTAGGCCTACAACCTCCATTAGGTCACTTTTTAAGTTCTGACAAAAAGTGTTATTTTGTAGCAGAGTGTTTTATTGGCTTAGGAGATATGTGTATTTGACCAAAGACTTATGAAAACATTAATTTTTCAAGTAATAGTAAAATCTATATAAATGACCCTTCAAAATTGTGTTATCTGTTCTTGTACATTTTTAACTAAGATTAATTTATTATTTTATAAAATTTAGTAAGATGTCTTACCCATAACCCGATTGAATTTCGATAAAATTCCACATTTTGATGATTAATAATAAACGCTTCAATGCATTACCAGTACTACATAAATAGAAAGTAAGAGAAAATGTGATCTGAATTGAAAAAAATCAGTTGTATTAATCACCTCGCTAAGTAAATTTTAAAACAAACTTTTAATGGATGGAATATTAGAGCTGATTTTAAAAAATTGATTTGTTTTGGGTCGGCTTTATTTTGTTCATTAGTAGCTAAAATCATCCGAAATATCAAATTGTTCATGACTCTGGCGCATAAATCTGGCTGAATTTGACCGATGACATATGTTATGTTGGCTTTGATGGATGCTGTGGTTTGTGACTTATTCGCATAGACCTGCGAATAAGAAAACATTATCGTTGGCCAGTTCACATCACCTACACGTAAGGTTACCATGCCCTCATATACAGAATGCCCAATGCAATTGCTCGTAGCTCCAGCCTAGCCAACGTCGATATCAACGATATATGGATCCAATTCAAGCTAAAAGAATTTGGAAATTATAGACCTATAGTGATAGCCTAGCCAACGTCGATCACAACAAATTGTGGACCGGATGCTCCCAGCCCAAAATCCACAGCAAACAGTGACAAACGGGATTCATTAGACCCTCTTGGATCTTCTCGTGTCAGCTAAATAAATGAGAGCCAATTCGATAGATGTAGCTTCAACAATATGGCCGCTACCAACTGTCGAAGTTCGGAAGTCCCTATTGGAATACCCTTTAAGAATCCGTGCCAGAAATCGATTGAACGTTACAGAATTTTTTAAACAATGGTACAGCTTCCGATTTTTTCAAATTTCGTGCTTTTTAAATAATATTTTGTTAATGTTTGAAATAAATCTTATCTTATAGAGAAAATCATTTTTTATAAAAAATTCTTTTGAGAGATTTAGAAAAATGGGCGGATACAAAACAATATTTTTGGTCTACTACAAAGTTCTTTAAAAACCGCATAGCTCTTGCATACACGCGAAACTAAGTACAAATTCCATTTTTCTTCTTAAACAAATTTTAAATTAGTCGATATTTGAAAAAATTAAGAGTCCAATAATTTTCTTCCTAATTATCTATTCAATTTGAGCTCAATTAAGAAAAAAAAATAATACTGAATTCAAAAATATCAGCGTTTCACCTATTCAATATAGAATATGTACATACATTGATTGTTTAATAATTTCATAATTAAATTCATTCAACATTTGCTCTTCATGCTAACATTTATAAAATTAATAAAACAATTTGTTTAACCTTTAACAAATTAGATTCTAAGTGATGAAAAATTAAGCAACATAATTTGTAATTGATTTGAATTAATCATAAATTTAATGTTTTTATAAGGAATTAATTAAGCAATTAAAAATATGAACGAATTCATATGAAAAACATTTATTACGAATGAAGTTTTTAAAAGATCTAATTTAATTCGATTTAAAAAATTCAATTATTTTTTAATAGTTTCTAAACTTTTCTTCTTTATTTAATTTTGAAAATAAAAAACATTTGTCCTAAAAACAATTTTATGCAGTTTAAATTTGTATGCTTTTTCTGATTCACAAAAATATTGCTCATACGCAACACAATCAAATGTTAGTGTATAGCACAAAAAGTATTGCATAGCTTTAGGATCAACAGTGGGATTTATGCATGCGTATACTTAATATTTAATTAATTATAATTAAATATTAAGTATACGCATGCATATCTTCTTCATGACCAATGCAATTACAGAGTATCCTTCTTTGTTTATTTTACTTAAGAATAAAACGAATTCAAAGCAAAAGTTTATTGTTTTATATAAAATAAATTAATTGAAACATGCATAATTTGTACATCGAGCCATTTTAAAATGGAAATTCTCTATAACTCTTCATCATATTGAAAAAAAACTCAAACTTAATTGTTCGCATTTTGAATTATTTTTTGCCTAGATTCAAAAATCTTGTACTTCTTTAAATTGTTTACCTGTTTATTTTTTAAATATGCAATTATAAATTCATTGTAAATTTTTTATATTTAGAGAATTCATCCCAAAATACACAGAAAATTATTTTGGTTTTGTTGCTAAATAACCCAACCTAATATTCTAACTATTGTATAATGTTAAAGAAATGATTAATTGTTTTCCACAAATAAATCCTAAAATATGTATGTATATAATAACAATTAAAAACACATTATATTTATGTCAAACCTTCTGGGCTCAAACTGACATTAATTATAGTGTAGATCTCACAAAATACATTTCATTATTCATACCTAGCTAGCATTAATATTTAATTTATTCTTATCAACGTTTACAGTTTTTGCCATAAACATAGAATTTAAATATGTATAGCGCTATTCATAATATATTTTCATTAAATGTCAATGTATTTATTTATTGTTTATTCCTATAAAAACAAAGAAAAATAAACAAACTCACCCACATAGTATACAGATTAAATAAATTTATTTAACATTTATTTTTATTACCCTGGACTTGGCCAGCACATGTTTTAATGAAATTTTCTATTTTATATGTATATTTACAGATTTTCATGTAGCAAATTTGGCTAAAAGCATTTTATGGAAATTTTATTGCAATAATAATTGTATATACTACATAAACGTAAGTAAGTAAGTTCGTACATATTATAGTTTATATATTGTATATGAGGGACTATGTATGTTTGGAAATGTTTGTTATTTATTCATATGGATTTATTCCCACACACTCTATTATGTACATTAGGGTGGTCCAGTTTATACAGGCGGAAACATAAATTCTGGATATTCCCAACTAAAATTAAAGTTAAGTTTGTTTCAGGAGACCTTTTTACATTTTTTTTTGAAAATTAGCAAAAGTTTAAATATTTTTTAACTTACACCACAATTTCTAGTACAGCATTGAAAGCATCTTTCCAGGATCTTTCACATAATACCAATATTTAATATATATCCGGTAAAAGGTCCTTTAAGAAGGACCTTTTTATCCTTTGATCCAGATCAGCAAATATTGACGCCATAACAAACAATTTTAGAAATCTTATCTTAAAATGGGAACAATCAGAACTATTTTTTTTGGCCACCTTAATGTATATGCATTTATAATTGTATGTTTGTGTGTGTGTTTATATTTTCATAAATTTATTTTCATTTAATTTTTTTTTTAAATTTATTTATTTTAATTGGTTGATGATCGAAGACCAAATGTGTAGTTATGCGTGTAAGTGTTTTTATAAAATTAAATTGTAAGATACTGATTGAATTTATCTGCATAAAGTTCATTATATAAAGAAATCTAGTGAAATGTTTGAAATTTCTTCAAGTTTTTAGTTGAAAAGAATTCTTTGAATTATTAAAGTCAGAAAACTAATTTACTTCAAATAACAAGAGTTTTATTATAAATTATAATCATAAATATGCTTAAAATTATATGTTGACTTAGAGTCAACTTTATTGCATACAAATTTTAAAACTTTATTCCTAAATACACGTAAGTCAAGTAATTAAGTTCAAACTCTCATCATTTATGTACCTAATGAAATAAAAATCTTTTTTTAATCGTGAATACATCACTACACGCAGAGAAAAAATATAATTGGGCATGGTTACTGTAACCATTTATATAGTGTTACAAGTTTTTTAACTATATTATAGTCACAGTAACCATTTACATGATTGTGGTAACCATAATATGGTTAACTTACGATTCACATGATTGTCTCAACCATATATATGGTTACAGTAAACATATATATGTTTGTGGCAACCATATTTATGATGAATAATTTTATCATAATATGTTGTTCTCAGATTATGATAAGCCTTAAGCCGAGAGCACCATAATATGATAAGTCCTTCATCATATAAATGGTTGTCACAAACATATATATGTTTACTGTAACCATATATATGGTTGAGACAATCATGTGAATCGTAAGTTAACCATATTATGGTTACCACAATCATGTAAATGGTTACTGTGACTATAATATAGTTAAAAAACTTGTAACACTATATAAATGGATACAGTAACCATGCCCAATTATATTTTTTCTCTGCGTGTATGATTATCAATTTACATACATTACCCACATTGTTTCGAAACACTTCTCACCATGATCAAAACTGATTTAGTCAATGTATCGGAGACTTGCCATATTGAAATGCATCGATATGTCAATATATATATCCCGGTTAATTTATAAAATCTACGTTTATTTAACGAAATTAAGACTATAGCAAAATTTGTTAAATAAAATAATTTCTTATTTCATATAGGTGGCGTATAATTAATATTAATTATGGATGTTTTTTTTTAAATACTGTAACTCATAAAATTTTAAGAATATTTGCAGAAATTATAAGGAATTGAAAAGATTATTTATTGGGTAACGAACCATTTCTAAATAAACATGTTTGTTTTTATGTAAATCATATTGAAAACAAAAATAATTAAAATAAATGAATAATGATGGTCGTTTACACAATTTTACTGAAATGTTGATTTATTGTACTCTTTATATGTTTGTTGACTATGAAATGAAAATTTTAAAATAAATTCATTGAAAAATTAAGAAATTAATTACACTGTCCAACAGTATTTTTGGCACAGAATAGCGACCCTATAATTCTGAAAGGGCATGGTGAGTAGATAATTTTTGTAGATTAAACTTATTGTCCAGCTGGTCTGAATTTTTTTTTACATTGGGTCAAAGTTTTTATTTTTTGATAGACGAGAGCATTATACAAACTGAAACAAATGTTGTAATTTAATGTCTAAGAGAAATCTTATTGTCAGAGTAATATTATGGATTTTTATGGGGATAAACTTTGTGGAAGATCTTAACCCTCTATCTCCTCTCTTTAGGGGTCAATTTGACCCTTTTTTCGAGAAAATCAAAAAAGTCCTTTATTATTTAAGGATTAAAATATTCTAAGAATGAGCTGAAATTTAAAATATAAATAGTACTTAAGAAGATCTACAAAACAACATCCATACACATGTAAGTTATCTCTTTTAAGTCAAGAGTTAAATAGGTTGATTTATTTATTTTTATTTTTGCTTAAGGTTTACTGAAGGTCGAAATTTTTTTTTTAAATATTTGCAGGTAGCAAAGTAATTTAAAAAATACGGCCTTTTTTATATGTTCCAGCTTTTTATGCATGTAACTTTTTATATGTACAAGATAACTGTTAGCAAGTTATTTCGATTTTGTTCAGAATTTTATAGCAAATATAGGTGATATTTTTAAAAAAATGTCGACAATCCATAGGCCCGGCACATCTAAAAAACAAGAAAAGATCGAGCAGAATTAAAAAAAGCGATAAGCTACATATGTATTAGAGCCCTGCATGAGTGACTTAAATAATATTTTAAAACATTTAATTTTTTTCAAGCACTGTTTTTGACTCACTCATTGTTTTTTGAATGAATATAATAATTTATTCAAAACAAAAACGTATTTGACAAAAATTTCAAATAAAGCAAAATACATGAATGTAAATAGTATAGCATTATATGAGTATTGAGAGTGTTTCTGTGTTTCAAATCGAGTGCAAAACAGCGAGTGAATCGAATTATAGAGGGCTTTATTATGTGATTTAATTATAATGAAATTCTTTGAACGAATTACTTTTTTCTTATGAATTTTTATAGCGAGATTATATTTTATTAATCTAACTCATGTAATAATTATATTTAAATGTTATCTGGAGATGTAAGCAAAACTACTGTAAATTGAAAAATATAAAATATAAGGACCACAAGAAGAGAGCATCTACTTCTTGTGGAACTGCATTTTTTGTGATTCATGTGTAAAAAAATAATTTGATTTACCGCAATATCATTTGAGGCAATCGAGCATCGTTTTTCAGAAATTACGTTACGGGTACAAGAGAAAACCCTTTCTGAAGGTGCGCTACTTGCAGGTATTGCTAAGATTCGGCAGCTCAATTTGTGTAAAAAGGGGAACTCGTTCTTATGCGAATCCCACCACTTAAATGTGTCGAAATCATCAAAAAAGGACACTTATGTTGTTTAGTATCGTCTCAACTCTGAGGCCACTGAATCCTCGTTGGTATGAAAATCAGATGATCGAATATAATCTGAAAACAGTTCTAAATTTTTCGATGAGATTGGAGCTACTGATTGTTATTGTGGTTCTGTCATAGGCTCACAATTCTGTATTAGGCTTTGTATCAACTGAATACATTTCAATTTTATAAGATTTCGATCTTCTGCAGAGAAACTTAGCAATTTGTTTGCAGGTGGGAACAGAAATAGTGCAACTCGATGCCAGATGGTCAAATTAGAAAAAACGACAGTTTCCAAGTAGTGCCTAAGCTCGTTTTTCAAAGCCTTGGCAATACCTATAACCTCATTGTTTTCAGCGCATTTCTTTAGAAGGCTGTTTACATAAATGTAGACCAAATGAATTGTTGGAGGGAGAGAAATACACTCTAGTATCTTCGAGGCTTCTTCAAAGGGTTGAATTATGTCGAAAACAGCAGTTATATTTCTTAAATCAATATTCTGTATACGATGGATTTCATGTTTTTTTATTATAATTTGCATTAATTATTTTTATTTTGGCATTTAAAACTCGATTCACTCGATTCAGAATATTTATTTTGTATTCTTTTTATATACGTAAGTTGTTTACTTACTCGATTTGAATGTAGACGTACACATACATAATAATACTCGCAATGATTGAGTAGAACAAAAATTATTAACATCAAAATTACGTACCATATAGAACATAGAGCGGAAACTAGAAAAAAATCCAAACAAAAAAATTACTCAAAAAAGTTACACATACGAGTGTTGTTTTTGTTTTCACATAGTTTTTTTTACTAATACATTCTCACCACTTAGGTTTTTGACAACTGAGTTAGGTCTTTGACAGGAGAGTTTCCGCTCTATGTGTTTTCTCTATGGTACGTACACTTTGGAAATAATATTCAAAACAACAAATGAGTTGAGTGCAAAGCAATAGATTACTCATTGTGTGTGACAAATAGAGTCACCCATGCAGGGCTCTAATATATATGTATGTTTTTTGTAGATCTTTTCTTCTCATTCCGAACATAAATAGATTTTTGGAGATTTTTTGAAAAAATGTGAGACTCAAGGTGGCCTTTTTGAAAGCATATTTTTTGATTTTCTCGAAAAAAATGTTCAAACTGAACCCTAAAGAGAGAAGGTAAAGGTTTAAAATTGTACACATAAATGTTCCTCATAAAAATCCACAATATAACTCTGAAAATAAGAATTCCCTCAGACATTAACATTTTTTGCAGTTAGTATAATGCTCCCTTCGATCAAAAAACTAAAACTTTGACCCACTATAAAAAAAAATATAGACCAGCAGCATGCCCTTTCAGAATTGTAGGGTCGCTATTCTCTTCCAAAAATGCTGTTGGACAGTGTTATTAAATATACTTTTGTTTGGAAAACACAATATGAATACAAAAGACAACATTCTTATTAATTCGAAGAAATATTTCGTAGTTCGTACTACATAGAAATAACACTGTACAACAAAAAAAATTACGAGGTCCGACCAATAAATTTTGATAGAGGAGACAAAAAAATACACCTGTATTGGCATTTTGAAAGTTTACGTCTGAATTTCATTTGAGGGGGAGTTAAAATTTCCCAGCTCTGGCAAATTCTTATTGTTAATCGGCATAAGAAACCATGTGATCCTTACATTTTACGTATAAAATGCGTTCAGCAAAGTTATGTAAAATGTTACGGAGAACATTTTTGTAGAATATGTTAACCATCTAAATCCCCAAGGCGTGGGTCTTTTTTTGTAATTCTTTTAAAAAAGAGCAAAAAACACCATGAGAACAGGGATTTAAGGGGTTAAAATATTCCGCAAAAATATTCTCCATGAAATTTTACTATAAGTCCCTGAATAAACCAAAACGGAAAATTCAACCAGAAAATCATAAATAAGACACAACAAAAGAGAGCTTAGGGTTAATTTCGCATTTCTTAAGTTTTTGATTCATTGTGAGATTTTTCATACATGAACAAAAATTTATAACAATATGCCCACTACTTTACGAGTAACAACTATAATTAATATTAATCATACGCCACATGTGTAAAAAAACAAGTAAGAAAATATGGTGTTTCAATCCCGACCATATAATACTCTACACCAGGGAAGCGCAAAAAGAGAAATTGTAGTTTGTGTGCATGTATGGGTTAAAAATAAAAAAATTGCAACAACATTAAGCAACAGAATGAAATATTTGTATTTTTACGCTCTATTGTTTGCAACTAAATCAGTTATTTGTATTTTTTACACTCTTGCTGTGTGTTTTGTTTACTTTCGGGTTGTGTACGTGTAAATTCACGAAAATGTTCGCAATCTCAACAATATGAACGCCTACCAATGCTCTACACTAAGTAAATGTTTGTCCAAAAACATTATTTATATTCGTGACTGATTTTCGGAAGTGGGCCTTATATGGGAGCTATGATCAGTTATGGACCGATCACCATGAAATTAGATCGTGTGATTTATGTCTATATGAAAGTAATTTATGTTGAATTTTGTGTGTATACCAACATTTTTAAGAGATTTATGCACGTTAAAGTGATTTTCGGAAGCGAGTCTATATGGGAGCTATGACTAATTATGGATCGATCGTAACAAAATTTGGTGACATGAATTTCGTATATATAAAACTTATTTGGAGCGAAATTTGTGTAAATACCTATATAAATTAAACATTTATGACCGATAAAGTCCAATTTCGGGAGGACATTTGTATTGGGGCTAGGTGATTTCGGCCCGATTTCTGTGATTTAATCGACTCAGAAAGTGATTACAAGTCGATAGATATACTTTAAGGTGGGTGTTAGATTAATATTTTTGGGCATAACAAACAACTGCACAAACGTATTATACCTTCCCCCCCCCACTATGGTGGTGTAGGGTATACATATTTTTGGATTAGAATAAAGCTGAATTCTCCTAAAGTATTAATTTCTTTGTTAAAGAAAGAAGATATCTAGTTTAAGAAAACAACTAAACTAAAAAGCCAACAAACTATAGTTGGCTATTTTTAGCTTGATTTCGAAAAGATACTTTATATCTATTTTGTCTACCACTATCTTATCAATATTCCTATTTATAATATAAGCGCCAGTAATTTTATTCAAGTATGTAATTCAAGTAAATGAAAAACATTTTTAAAATGTTTTCAAGTGGAAACAATCTCTGCTAATTTACAAAAGAAATGGAAATTGTAAATAAGCCAATTATTATAAAATTTTATTGATTGAGTGCTTGCTCATTCAAGAGTTGAGGGTCAAGGGAAGAATTGGAGGCGAAGGTGATAGAAAATTATATATTTTAAAAATTATTACTGTCTCATTTAACATATGGTTGATACAACAAAAAATATATATATTTATTAACATTTTATATATATTTTGTTGTTGCATGAATAACTTAATACTTATTTATTCCATTTTGAAACTAAATTTGAACTGTTCAAAATTTCAAGTGGATCATTTGAGTCAATTGTGGAACATGTGATAGCTATCACTTTGCTTATCAATTTGTTTGCAAAAAGTTGACTATTTTCAATACCCATTAATTGTAATCATATTTGATAAAAAATCTTATCAATAATCTGCAATTCTATTTTATGACCAATACTCTATTTCTATATTTAATTTGTGTTAACTTTGCGTACGAGTTTACTTGGACAGCCAGCTAGACGGGCGGATGGACAGGATCGTTAAATGTGATTCTGGTCATTACAAACATCAGCATAAATGCAAAATACCCTCTTCACTATGCTGATGTAGGGTATAAATATCAAGTTCGATTGGATTAGTTAAATTACTGTCACAGTTTCTCTATCACTTTAACAAGCCAAAGCCATGTTAAAGTGACATATCCCTTTATATGAAGTGTTAGAATTCAAATCGGACACTCCCACCAGGCAACGGCTACATTTCCTCTATAAATATTCATTTATACTAGCTGACCCGATAGACGTTGTCCTGTCCAAGTTAAAAAATGCACGTGTTCGATTTGTGAATTTGTGAGAAGCGGTTTGAAAAGGGTAAAAATAGTCAAACAGAAAAAAAAAATTATTATTGAATGATAATTTTTATTCATATAGGACATAGAATGAAATATACATAGAACCTAACTTTGTTGTCAAAAACCTAAGTCTTGCAAAAACAGAATACAGAATAAATCAATGTACATATTTTGAGCTTTTATATAAGTAATCGAATTTTGGTCTGAAAAATGAGTGATCACAGATCGAGCACCTTTTCTTGATTAAACGCTTATTGGCCAAGTTATTATCGAATTTAGATATTTTGAGTTTTTATAGAAAAAATAGATTTTTGTTAAGAAATATAAGTGATCACAGATCGAGGTCCTTTTCTTGATTAAAAGCTTATTGGCCAAGTTATTTTCGAATATAGATATTTTGAGTTTTTATATAAAAAATCGATTTTTAGTCAGAAATATGAGTGATCACAGATTAAGGTCCTTTTCTTGATTAAACGCTTATTGGCCAAGTTATTAGCGAATTTCGATATTTTTAGTTTTTATATAAAAAATCGATTTTTGTTAAGATATATGAGTGATCACAGATCGAGGTCCTTTTTTTGGTTATACGCTTATTGGCCAAGTTATTAGCGAATTTAGATATTTTGAGATTTTATATAAAAAATCGATTTTTGGTCAGAAATATGAGTGATCACAGATTGAGCTCCTTTTCTTGATTAAACGTTATTATCGATTTAAGCTATTGTGAGTTTTTATACAAGTAATCGAATTATGTTTTATCACAGACCGATGTATTTTGCAGATGGACATTTTTTATTTATGTAAAAACTTTTGCGGACTATGTATTGCGAATATTAAAATAATATTAATTAAATTGTTCCAGGAGTCTTACGATTTTAGATATATCGAAAAAAAATTGGCGTGGTCAATTTTTCTTTCAGTAAAAATATAAATTGGATTAGTATGATAATTTAAACAAAAAATTATCCAAATCGAAGTAGCCGTTTTCCGATTTTAGATAAATCGATCTAAATCTGTCTGGCCGTTTTCTACTGATGCAATTACCAACGAACAACATTTGATTTTTATTTATATAGATAGAAGATTTTACCTAATAATGTTACTACTAATTGTAACAACAAAAAATTCTCTCTCACCTTTGCTTAACAACATATTTCCAAATAACTTCTCATTGAATAACTAAGCTTAACAAATCTTTAAAATCATATTGGATTTTTACTTCAATAATTTCTAATAAATAACCATCCTAAATGACACATTGTTGAGCCCACATCATAATCATGTGTCGTAAATTATGAGCGTAATTTGGATAATTCTACTTATATAAGGTTGTTGCTGTTCCTGGCAATTAATTTCTTTCGTAGTGCAAAACACCCACTCACGTCTATGTGTGTTGTCAAACAATAGTAATCGTTCAAATGTTGGTTTAGGCCAATTACTAATTTAAGTGTAGCCATAAAATTAATTATAACATTCATATGTATGTAAGTGTTTGTGAATGTGTGTACATGTGTCATATGTTTCCTGGCTTTTGTCAGCACAAACAATTGAGTTTGCTTCCATATAACGAAATGTGTACATTTTCATAAATTGTGTATATCAAAATAAGGTTGAGCTGGTTTGAATCCGGCACAAATAGTTAAAAGGAAAAATGTAATAATTTTGATTAAACGCTTATTGGCCAAGTTATTAGCGAAGAAATGAGAGTGGTCAAAGATAGAGCTGTTTTTCTTGATTAAACTCTTATTGGAAAAATTTATATAAAAAGTCGATTTTTGGTCAGAAATATGAGTAATCACAGATCGAGGTCGTTTTCTTGATTCCACGCTTATTGGCCAAGTTATTAGCGAATTTAGATATTTTGATTTTTTATATAAAAAATTTAATTTATTAAGTAATATGAGTGATTACAGATCGAGGTCCTTTTCTTGATTAAACGCTTATTGGCCAAGTTATTAGCGAATTTAGATATTTTGAGTTTTTGTATAAAAAATCGAATTTTGGTCAGAAATATGAGTGTTAGAAAATAGTTATTAGAAAATAGTTAAAAGGAAAAATGTAATAATTTTCTAAACTGTGATCTTCGGAGTTAGTTTTCATTTATATTTTTGGACAGCAAGCATTAAGTTCTTATTTAAAGTCTTCAGTTCGAGTTAAAATGGCGAAAAGTTTTCTAGTAAGTTTTAGGTTTAGTAATTGGACATACAAAAAAATAAATTTCATCCCATTTAGTGTTTATAAACCGGATAACCGGTTAACCGAAAACCCGGTTTTTCTTCTTAATCTCGGTTTTTAAAGAACCGGTTATTTAAAATGTTGATTTTCGGTTAACCGGTTTATTCGGTTTATATTACACGGTTAAACGGTTTTTAAAATTTGACCAGAGCTTCACAGGGAACCTATACCGAACGCAACCGATTCGATTGAAGCAAGCATTGGCAGAAAAACGATCAGACATAAATGACAACGCTATTCCATATTTTGCAATACCTGTAAAAAAACTATTTAGAATGAAGTGGTTTGTAAGTTTTGCATCACCCGTTTTATAATACATACCGTGCCCCATCCGACTGCTATTTGTTTCGATCGATGCGGAACTCTCTCTGGGAATAAAGTATCCGCTATAGCCTTGATTCTTTCTTGGACTCAAAAGATGAGCAGTTCTTTTGGGTCAGAATCCATACGTTACCAAAAAGATGGAAGACGATCATAGCTAAAGGTTTAAAATTGAAGGCTAAAATTTGAAAACATTTCGCCCATTATATTGAAGATAAGACTTCTTTTACTTTTTTTGGCCTTAATTTTAAATATGTTTAATATTTAGTTGTATTAATTTCACTATTAGATTATTTAGATAAATATGAATTGGGAATTTTTAGCATACAGTTTTGGTCTAATAAATCCTTCTTTTAGCAATTTGTTTAGGCACTCAAACTAATGTTTATGGTGTGTGATTACAGCCTGTAGAAGCAGTGTGTCAAACAGAAAAATTACTAAAAACATATGTACACGCATATGTGGGTGTGTGTGTATTTCTACATCCGTTTCCTGTTGCGAAAAGAAAACTAGAAACAACTAGAAAAATGTGTTGTATTTGCTGTATATAAATAGGTACACATATGTACCTATAATATATAGAATATATTGCTTGTATTGCAAATAAAGTGAATGTTTTTTTGCTTATTAATTTAAAGCTCAAATATTTGTTTATTTAATACAATAAGTAAATATTAGTTTAAGTATTTAAAACAAATGGTGTGTATTAGGAGGTATATGGTAATTTTTAACACTTTCATAAAAGAGTCGTCTTAAATTTGATTTCATGTTCATATTAATATATATAGGTTTGTGTGTATAGAGGCGTAGAAATTTAAATTGAAATGGAACAGAGAAAAAGGTTTTTAATATCCATCAAATTGGCTTTATTAATCAGATAATTTTATGGCATTAATGTTTAAATTAGATTTCGGTCATGTTACCGTCACGGCAATTATCGTAAATCTGGTTGTAATTCGGCATTAATTCGTCGATTATTCTCTTCCAAGTGCTTGATAGTTTCTGGTTTATCTGCATAGACCTGGGATTTTACATATACACAGAGTAAAACATCTAATGCCATCTAATCACATAAAAGAGGTGGCCAGTTAATAGGGCCATTTCGTGAAATTATTTGTTCGTCAAATCACATGTCTGCAATACTAATGCCTTCCAATTGAATCACGAAAAAGTTAGTTATTCATAACGACATATGGTCCAATGATTCCTCCGGCCACAAAAGCGCACCAACCAGTGAGTTTTTCCGGATATTATGGTTTTTTGACAATGGCTTAAGGATTATCATCGTTTCCAAAAGCGGAAATTCTGTTTATTGGAATCTAACATAAAGTGTGCTTCACAATTTAAAATTTTCGAATGGAGGGTGTGTGAAAATTGGATCTCTAGATAAGGCCAGGTACGAGTCGTTACCATACAATTACTTAATTTTAAAGCCAATTGGATAGATTTTAAAAACGCTTTTGAAACACCCTTTATTATACATTCCCGAATTATAGTCTGGTAGAAGAATTAATTCTAGAAACAGAGCCCGTGCCCATTTGTATGTCTTAAAAATTCGAAATTTTTTCAAATATTTACTAGCTTTTATTTAGAAACATTTGTTCAATATAAATTTATTTAAAGCATTTGCCATTACACAAAATTTGTTGGAAATAAATCTGTCATTTCTAAACGGCTGGTCTGCAAAAATTTGACATTGGCGTAGACAAGGAGTATTCGAGCTTAAGTTATTAAAATTGACTTTACAAATGCTCCAGGGGCGGCGCTATGGGGGCTCAAAGTAGTGTAAAATTTTTAAACACGTCAATTTTTTTGTTTCCCATCCGACTTCAAAGATTTTTTATATTTTGGGAAGCGCTAGCCTATGTCTTGAAAAACTATGCTTGCGTGTGCTATTTATCTCTTATAATTTCCGAGTTATAGGCATTTCAAAATTGAAATTTTAAAATTTTAATTATGGATCCATAAAAAAACGATTTTCAATTTAAATTTTAAAAAAATAATAGATTTTTGCTGTTTTTGGGCAAAAAGGTGACATAACACTTTCTATACCATACACCACCCTAGTGGAAAGGGTATTATGCATTTGTGCTGATGTTTGTAACTCCCAAAAATATTAGTCGAACACCCACCTTAAAGTATACCGATCGACTTAGAATCACTTTCTGAGTCGATGTCCTTCCGTCTGACTGTCCATGTAAACCTTGTGCGCAAAGTACAAAGATATTTCGATAAAATTTGGCCCAAGGTCGAAGCCTATTCAAACTGGCTGTAATCGGTCCATTATGTCACCTAGCTCTCATACAAATGTCCTCCCGAAATTGGACTTTATCCTTCATAAATGTTTAATTCATAAAGGTATCTACACAAATTTATCTCCAAATAAGTTTTATATATACAGAAATCATGTCACCTAATTTTATGATGATCGATCCATAATTACTCATAGCTCCCATATAGGGTTAATTTCGGAAAATCCCTTTAAACAGCATAAATATCTTAAAAATGTTGGAATACTTTTATATAGACATAAATAACACAAGCAAATTTCATGACGATCGGTCCATAATTAGTCATAGATCACATCATAGCACTCATCTGAAAATCATTTACGAAAATAAATTATTAAAATTTTAAAAGAAAAATGATTTTGCTAATTTACTTAATGTAAGGTATTATATGGTCGGGCTTGACCAACCATATAATAAACCGGCTTCGCCCGGTAGCATTTACTAATCTTAGTTTTTCAAGTTTCACCAACCCACATACACCAGCCTGTTCTTATTTTTTTTAAAATAAAATATCTAAATTTATACTGCATACTTTAGGGAGCTTTTTTATTACAGTTGACTGGACTAAAAAAAAATCCGAGTTTTACCCGGAATTTTTTAATTTTTTTCTATACAAGCCATCTCCTGAAAATTTCGAATAGATTAAAAAAAATCAGACAAATCGCTCCAGCCGTTCTCACGTGATGCCATTACATAAATGAACCATTTCATTTTTATATACATATATAGATAAACTTTCTTTAAGAACATATAACAATTTTTAATTTTTTCTGTAAGTTAAATTTACGGAGAACATTTTGGTATAAAAAACGTGTCCTACTTTTCGAAGGAGTAATGCCTCCAATTATTGGTCTTCAAACATTTTTGGCTGGCCTGGGTGATATTTGTCTTTCGTGTCAAAATCACCAGTTCTGAACCGCACAAACCATCTCCCGCTCGTTGAAACCGTCGGAGAAAGACTTGAGAAAATAGCTTGCATAAACAAATCAAAAATAAACGATATTACTTTTACCCTTAACTAATATAAAAATACATTTCTAACCGCAGAAAAAAAACTTTAATAATAAAACCAAAGTGCAAAACAAATACATTACTATTCGCTCTAGAAAGTATTAATTGTATTTCAAGTAATGCACTTCATCAATAATTTCACTTATTTTTTATTTATTACTATTCAGTTTATATCAACAATTGTTATCATTTACAGCTGAATCACAAAAGAAACTGAAACTATTAGAAACTAAGATCGCTATTAAAAGCATTTAAAACAACAACAACAACAAAGTAAGTTGTT
The DNA here is from genome assembly GCF_958450345.1 of Calliphora vicina. Taxonomy (NCBI): domain Eukaryota; kingdom Metazoa; phylum Arthropoda; class Insecta; order Diptera; family Calliphoridae; genus Calliphora; species Calliphora vicina. Next base: position 59,456,777 of record NC_088783.1, on the reverse strand, counting down.
AATTAAATAAATATTAAAATTAGAAAATATGTTGTGGCTGAATTTATATATTCTAAAATTGTAATTATCGGATTATTTACAACACATTAAATATGTGTAACAACAGATTTATAAATATTTAATAAATTTTGATTAATGTTATTGATAAAAACAAGAGCATGACATAAAAATGCTAAACATTATGAATAATGAATTTGAAATAATGTGTTCAAATATAGTTTTTGTGGTTTAACTATAAAAATAAATAAATAAAAAAATATATACAGTTGATGGGAATGAATTTGTTGAATATTTAATATGAACTATACATTTAATATGAAGAATACAGTGGAAATTTCGTCACTTTGAACACCATCGCACTTTACTTTACACTTGTGCAAGCAGCAGGACACTTGTCTGACGATAACAAAAATAAAATCCAGTCCGCTTGTAGAATAGTTTTTGGAAATTTTCCAAGATTTCTTGTTGGCAATATCTATTTAACTCATTCTTTTATGATTATGACTTCAAAATGCGGGCGTTTTTTATTGAACGCGATTTTTATTTTTAATAACTGATATATCATTTTGAAGGGTACATATCTGCCAATTATTCTCACTTAGTTATTGAACTCTATAGTGTAAACAACATAGTTTTTTTGCTTCGAAAATGTCGCTTTACTGTTTTGCTTTACTTCTTTAATTTGAAAAAAAGTGCAGCTGAACCACTCCGATTACTCCACAAAGATTATGGTGAATGTGTTGCATTGGTTTCAATGTGCGATCGGTTTTTTTTCGGTTTAGTAATGGTGATTTTGACATGGAAGACAGATATTGCCCAGTCCAGCTAACAAATTGGAGTATTACTCCATGATTGTTGTTAAACTCAAAAAGAACTTGCAAAATCATTTGCGGCAAAAACGTTTGAGAGCAGCAGGATTCATCGAAAAGCTGGGAAATTGAGAACCATACGATTTGAAGCCGAGTAACCATAAAAGACGATTTTGAATGTCCAAAATGATGCTTTAACGCTATAAAAGAAAACCATTTTTGCACCGAATCATTACAGCGATGAAAAATGGATTCTCTGCGATAACATGAAGTATAAGAGTGCGTATGTGAAGCCCGATCAACCAGCCGAATTGACACCAAAGCGAAATATCCATGGCACTAAGGTAATTGTTTGTATTTGGTTGGACTAAAAGGGTACTTTCTATTATGAGTTGCTTAAATCTGGCCACACCTTCACAAAGAACCTTCACCGAATGCAACTGATTCATTTTAAAATTTCGACAAAGTAATAAACCAGAACAAGTTCTGCCGTTTTCGATTTTTCATGAGTTTTTTTTTAAACACAAAAATTTGCTATTTTCACGTAAAAAATATATTTTTTGCTTCAATTTGTTATTATAACTCGGAAAGTACTGAGCCGATTAAAACGCAATATATAAACGGACTAAAGGTTATGTAAATTTGAACTGAAATTTTTTAAATTTTACATGTGTTTTATTATTGTAAAAAAAATTTTAACAAAAACAAAGTACATATAAAATGTACACTCAAAGAAAATAAGCGAATTCACTTAATTCTGAATAAATAATCCATCGATTTTTATGATCAATACCTCATTTTGATCCTATTACATGTGGCTTTGCGATAAAGTAATAAATCTAAACAATTTCTGCCGTCTTCGATTTTCATGATTTTTTTAAAACAAAAAAATTAGCTATTTTCACATAAAAAATATATTTTTTTGCTTCAATTTGCTATTATAACTCCGAAACTACTGAGCCGATTAAATAGCAATATATATGTGAAAATTTCTACATAGCATGGGGAAAATGTTTTCAATATTCAATCAATCGAAAGAAGAACATTAACTACTCAATTTTATGTATATAAAACAAAAAAGTTAAATTATGTGAAAATGAGCAAGTTCACTTAATTGTGAAAAACTTCGAAAAGAATCAATCGATTTTTATCTTCGATATCTCATTTTGTTGATATTATATGTGGCTTTGCGACAAAGTAATAAACCTGAACAAGTTATGCCGTTTTCGATTTTTCATGATTTTTTTAAAACACAAAAATTTTCTATTTTCACATAAAAAAATATATTTTTTGCTTCAATTTGTTATTATAACTCAGAAACTATTGAGCCCATTAAAACGAAATATATAACAGGATTAAAGGTTATGCAAATTTGAAAATTTTTGAGTTTACTTCAATAATAGCGGACTAGCCGTTTTTAAGTTATCATAAATTATGTGGTGAAACAATTGAAAAAATTCACAATTTTAGAAAAAAAATTTAAAAAAAATCTCTCCATAGAAATTTTACCATTTTTGTACTACTGGAACCACAATACATCAAAATTGTGTAGTCGTTTAAAAAGCCTCCAAAATTTTTTCGATTTTGTTGCCATGTGTAATTGGCCGAAAAACTCCCAGAATATGAGGCCAGGCATTAAACTGTAAAAATCCATTATGACAACACTCGGATACATGTTGCAATACCAGTCAAAAACTATTTATAATAAAGTGGTTGGGAAGTTCCGCCTTATAGTCCAGACCTTGCCCCGTCCGACTACTATTTGTTTCAATCGATGCAGAAAAGCTTTCTCTGGGATACGCTTAATTTCGGAACAGATTATCCGATATTGTATTGATTCGTTCTTGGCCTCAAAAGATGAGCAGTTTGGCGCGGAATCCATATGTTCTCAGAAAGATGGGAAAAGGTCATATCTAACAATGCATATAGGGGCAAAGATATATTAAAAGGGGTGATAAATCAACCACTGGGTTTTGATGTAAGTTATTGGTATTATTAAAAAGGTAATTTTCTCTAGATTTCAAATATGGAAAAATATTATAACCCACCGAACAAAATAAAGTGAAAAATACTGAAATAAAAAAATAAAAACAATGGAATTTTTTTTTATATGTAGTTTTTATAAAAGACCGACTTTTTAAAAATCCGGTTTGTCGGTTAACCGAAAATTAACCAACTTCGAAAAAACCGGTTAAACCGGTTAACCGACATATATGTGAAGAAAACATAAAATGTCTAATAAAGTATACACAGCTTTACAATTTTTGGTTTTTAGTAGTAGACATTTTATTTTGTAAAAATTTAAAAATTATTATCTCATTTAAATGGAATTGAGTATAAATATGTTTGTTACTTGTTTTAATTATTGGTTTCTTCATTAAATTTCAACCAAAATATGTAAATCACAATTTTTTTAATTAAATAGTTAATTTTAAAAATTTATAATCACCTCGACTTTCTGATATGAAAGAGAAAATGTTCCAAGTCCCAAAATAGGACATATAAGATTCAAACGTACTTCTTCTTAACTGTGATTATTTGTCATTATAAATCTTACCAAATCTATATATATAAAGAGTAACGTTACTGACTGACTGACTGACTGATTCATCATCCCACAGCCCAAACGACTGAAGCTAGAATCATAAAATTTTAACTGTGGGTTCCTCCCTCCCCAAAACGATCCACTAAGAAGGGATAAAAAAGGGTAAAAACGGGTAAATCCGGTAATCTTATATCTTCAAAACTAATAAAGATACAAAAAAAACTTGAAATCGCATGTTACTCCATTTAAAAAATAAGCTGACAGGTGTTTCGTACTTTTTCGAAATTCGAACCTTTTAGGAGAGAAAACGGGTAAAAACTGTATTTTGGTACTTTTTTGGCACCCTATGTATTTTTTAAACCAATAAACATACAAACAAAATTTAAATCGTATTCTTTACTTATCAAAAAATAAAAAATATAAGTTTGGTACTTTTTTGGAAATTCGAACCCTTAAGGTATAAAAATTGTGTTTATTTTTGGTACTTTTTCATAAAATATGTTTTTCTATAATTTGACATAGACATTGGAATATTTTACTATGAACTCCCACCACGATACAGAAAATTATTTTAATAATATTTTACCATCGCAATGGGGATAAAAAAGGTACTTTTTCATTCTTCTAATGGTACTTTTTGAATTTTCTATTACAATGGACTTAGAAACATGAAATTAAGCATATATGGTTCTAAGTGAGTGAGAATTCTAGGGGGAGACTTTTTGGTACTTTTACTTTATTCTATTCGTACTTTTTATAATTTCCTCACCAATGAACCTAGAAACATGAAACAAAGCTTATATGGGCCCAAGTGAGTGGGAAACTACAAGTATATATGGTCCTAAGTGAATGAAAATTCAAGGGGATACTTTATGATACTTTTTCATTAATCTAATGGTACTTTTTTGAAATTTCTATAACAATGGACTTAGAAACATGAAATTAAACATATATGGTCCTAAGTGAGTTAGGATTCTAGGGGTAGACTTTTTGGTACTATTTCTATATTCGAACGGTACTTTTAGTAATTTCTTCACCAATGAATTTAGAAACATGAAATAAAGATTATATGGACCCGAGTGAGCGGGAGGCTTAATAGTACTATTTCTTTCTTCTAATTGGGGTGGCGAAGTGCACCGGGTCAGCTAGTAATTAATAAAACTCCATTATCAGGTTTCAAAAATATTTCAAATCATGGATTTTAGACTGTTTATTTCTGAAAAGGAACTTTGTTCACTAAGCTAACGAAATGATTAATAAAATAAAAATGAATATAAAAAATGCATCAAAACATTAGATTTATTGATTTTAGTCCCAAATTTTAAAAACCGGTTAACCGAGTGATATAAAGCGGTTAACAGAAAAACAACATTTTAAATTAACCGGTTCCCAAAAAACCGAGATTTTGAAGAAAACCCGGTTTTACGTTTAACCGGTTATCCGGTTTATAAACACAAATTATATGTGACTTTAAGAATAAAAAGTAATATAAAAAATTAAAAATACATACATAAAATACTACAATTAATCTAATATAAAAGCATCATTTTCATCACTACTATCGTCTATATCGCTTTCATCTTAAATTGATGTATCGCAGGTTGGCACGAAAAATTCCGATGCCTCCTGTAAATTTTGGTAAATAGATATTAAATGTAGTATTTTTTTTATTACGTTTGGCCTGCTGCTACTCTTAAACCAAAGCTTTGAAAAAAAAATGTTCTGAACAAACTATATGTAAAAAAGTGTGCTCTTACCAATGACATATCATTTTTTTTTCATTTTTCATTTATCGCCACAAGTCACAATATAGCTGCAATGCTGAGTCAAATATTGTAGGTGATGTTCACACGAAATGTTGAACAACTGAAAATTACCGAAAAAAGTCCTTAGTGATAATGAAAATAAATATTAAGAAGTCTGCTAGGTGTGAAAATTAATTTTTCCAAGTACTTAATAGGAAAACATGCCAGTAAACAATATTTTTGGCGAATTTAAGTTTTCTAAATGTGATTTTATTTTTATTCTTTATTGCGCAGCAATTTTCGTCTGCAAACATTTATTCTAACTCAATATTCTAACACAATTTCTCAGTTTTTTCTCATTTAGAAAGAAAATTTGTTTTTAAATTGAATTTAGTTGAAAGAAAAACTAAAAAGAAACTTAAAGTAAAAATTTTTCCTATTTAAACTTTAGTTTCTATGAGTTTACTTGCTATGCGTTTACAGTTTGTTGATATTAAAGAAAAGAGTTTGAAGAACATTATTTTTAAACAGGGGATGATAAAAAAATTAAAGACATTGTAAACAGCTTAATGTTTTCCTATGTAAGCTGAAGAGAGAAATGTAGTATAAATCATGACAAACATTTTCGATATCTTTTGCTTCTCTGTTTCCTTCTCCCCATTACTTTGGCCACATCCTGTCTACTGCTGCATAGCCTATAATAACATGTTAAAGTGAATATGTTTGATAATTGAAAGTCAATGATTTTCAAGTATTATTCAACCATAATACAACTTATATATATGTAGACATTTTCTACATAAAAAAAAAAATCACAAAATGCCTTAGGTCATTGTAAGGAAATTGAAAAATTGAACAGTTTTTTTTTTTCAAATATAAAAGAACTTGTGTATTTTATTGTTAGGACAAAGTACATCATAACATTATAAATAAAATATTTTTTCCAAGAATTCGTTTTAAGCAAATGTACATAAATACTAGAAATATAAAAGTGTGCAAGTCAATATATGTATCAATACGTTTCCTTTCTGAAATATTTATAATATTGAAGCTAAAGTTTTATAAATTTAAGTGGAAATCTTTGAGCATTTGCAGTTAATGTAAAATAAATAAAAAAAAATGCAAACTTTGATCAACATTTATGGGAAAAATAGCCTCAATAAGTGTCAGGTTGGATTTGAAACCAAATTCTTAAAACTCTCAAAAAGGCCAGTATCGAATTTAATGTACTAAAGATAAAGCCATATATTTGATATAGACTTAGGGCCATTACTACAACTTGAATAGAAAAAGATACCCTTAAAGGTAACTTTAACTATAACGGCAAGTTGTAATAATAGCCTTTAATGTTTCACGAAAACTGGTAAAGCAGAAATTAATTGTTACTTAAAACATAAAATTTCACTAATTTATTGTTCTTTAGTTTTTCGTTAAAAATTGTCACTGGAGCTTCTTTTTTAACATTATTTTTTTTAATTCACATTTATCTCTAAGATTCAATTTACAACCAAGGGAACTGTTGTAGATTTAAATCCCAAGTGTTTAAGACTTTCTATGGTTTACACATATTGTTGTAATGCACAATGGGATTAGAATACATATTTAAAAAGCAAACATATGCATAGAGAGAAGCTTAATATGGTCAAGTTGAACAAGAGATTTATGTCATTTAATTTAACCTTGAATGTCAAAAGAAATTTGCACACATTACCAACACAATGGATAACAAGAAAAATTACAGAAAAATATAAAATTTTAAAAGTGGTTGATTACAGCTTTTCGTTTACTATTCGCTTACTAACAGGGCGAACTATGAACAACACAAAATGCAGAACTTGCTACTCAAGAATTGAGGGTATCATCAAATTTTTAATCGATACAAAAATCAACCATAAGACAAATCAAATGGCCATAAGCCAATTTATCATTAAAAACATCTTAAGTACTTTACTATACTGATGTCATTTTCCTTCCATTTTATCTCTGAAACATCTGAAACGAATTGAAGTCAAATCATAACATTTTTATAGCCAATGTCCTAAGCCCAAGAATTTGTTTTACTTTAAGTCAAATCTCGATAAAAAAAAGTAATAAAAACAACTGCCTTCAAGTTTAAAAACACCACAAGTATGATTAATATAAACGAAATAAAGTGAAATTAAGTGAGAGATGAAAATGTAAATGTAGTCATTAAGTTTTAATAGAAAAGGAGAAGAAAATCTTTAAAACAAATTGTGAAAATGGAAGAAGTTAAAGCAAATTGTGCCAATGAAAAAATATGCATGAAATACATTTTGTAGATTGAAACAATTTTTTTTATTTTTTTTGGTCAAAAGCGACGTGAGAAAAATATTGCAAAAATATAATTGGAAATTGAAATTGACAGCCGATGCCAATACACATACGCAGAATACAACCAAATATTTTTGTGGTCAGCGGCGTAGTTGACAGAGATATGGCTGTGAATAAAAGGAGAATATCTGTTGTATTTCTGTTCTAGTTCTGTTCTAGTTCTGTTCTAGTTCTGTTCTAGTTCTGTTCTAGTTCTGTTCTAGTTCTGTTCTAGTTCTGTTCTAGTTCTGTTCTAGTTCTGTTCTAGTTCTGTTCTAGTTCTGTTCTAGTTCTGTTCTAGTTCTGTTCTAGTTCTGTTCTAGTTCTGTTCTAGTTCTGTTCTAGTTCTGTTCTAGTTCTGTTCTAGTTCTGTTCTAGTTCTGTTCTAGTTCTGTTCTAGTTCTGTTCTAGTTCTGTTCTAGTTCTGTTCTAGTTCTGTTCTAGTTCTGTTCTAGTTCTGTTCTAGTTCTGTTCTAGTTCTGTTCTAGTTCTGTTCTAGTTCTGTTCTAGTTCTGTTCTAGTTCTGTTCTAGTTCTGTTCTAGTTCTGTTCTAGTTCTGTTCTAGTTCTGTTCTAGTTCTGTTCTAGTTCTGTTCTAGTTCTGTTCTAGTTCTGTTCTAGTTCTGTTCTAGTTCTGTTCTAGTTCTGTTCTAGTTCTGTTCTAGTTCTGTTCTAGTTCTGTTCTAGTTCTGTTCTAGTTCTGTTCTAGTTCTGTTCTAGTTCTGTTCTAGTTCTGTTCTAGTTCTGTTCTAGTTCTGTTCTAGTTCTGTTCTAGTTCTGTTCTAGTTCTGTTCTAGTTCTGTTCTAGTTCTGTTCTAGTTCTGTTCTAGTTCTGTTCTAGTTCTGTTCTAGTTCTGTTCTAGTTCTGTTCTAGTTCTGTTCTAGTTATGTTCTAGTTCTGTTCTAGTTCTGTTCTAGTTATGTTCTAGTTCTGTTCTAGTTCTGTTCTAGTTCTGTTCTAGTTCTGTTCTAGTTCTGTTCTAGTTCTGTTCTAGTTCTGTTCTAGTTCTGTTCTAGTTCTGTTCTAGTTCTGTTCTAGTTCTGTTCTAGTTCTGTTCTAGTTCTGTTCTAGTTCTGTTCTAGTTCTGTTCTAGTTCTGTTCTAGTTCTGTTCTAGTTCTGTTCTAGTTCTGTTCTAGTTCTGTTCTAGTTCTGTTCTAGTTCTGTTCTAGTTCTGTTCTAGTTCTGTTCTAGTTCTGTTCTAGTTCTGTTCTAGTTCTGTTCTAGTTCTGTTCTAGTTCTGTTCTAGTTCTGTTCTAGTTCTGTTCTAGTTCTGTTCTAGTTCTGTTCTAGTTCTGTTCTAGTTCTGTTCTAGTTCTGTTCTAGTTCTGTTCTAGTTCTGTTCTAGTTCTGTTCTAGTTCTGTTCTAGTTCTGTTCTAGTTCTGTTCTAGTTCTGTTCTAGTTCTGTTCTAGTTCTGTTCTAGTTCTGTTCTAGTTCTGTTCTAGTTCTGTTCTAGTTCTGTTCTAGTTCTGTTCTAGTTCTGTTCTAGTTCTGTTCTAGTTCTGTTCTAGTTCTGTTCTAGTTCTGTTCTAGTTCTGTTCTAGTTCTGTTCTAGTTCTGTTCTAGTTCTGTTCTAGTTCTGTTCTAGTTCTGTTCTAGTTCTGTTCTAGTTCTGTTCTAGTTCTGTTCTAGTTCTGTTCTAGTTCTGTTCTAGTTCTGTTCTAGTTCTGTTCTAGTTCTGTTCTAGTTCTGTTCTAGTTCTGTTCTAGTTCTGTTCTAGTTCTGTTCTAGTTCTGTTCTAGTTCTGTTCTAGTTCTGTTCTAGTTCTGTTCTGTTCTAGTTCTGTTCTAGTTCTGTTCTAGTTCTGTTCTAGTTCTGTTCTAGTTCTGTTCTAGTTCTGTTCTAGTTCTGTTCTAGTTCTGTTCTAGTTCTGTTCTAGTTCTGTTCTAGTTCTGTTCTAGTTCTGTTCTAGTTCTGTTCTAGTTCTGTTCTAGTTCTGTTCTAGTTCTGTTCTAGTTCTGTTCTGTTCTAGTTCTGTTCTAGTTCTGTTCTAGTTCTGTTCTAGTTCTGTTCTAGTTCTGGTCTAGTTCTGTTCTAGTTCTGTTCTAGTTCTGTTCTAGTTCTGTTCTAGTTCTGTTCTAGTTCTGTTCTAGTTCTGTTCTAGTTCTGTTCTAGTTCTGTTCTAGTTCTGTTCTAGTTCTGTTCTAGTTCTGTTCTAGTTCTGTTCTAGTTCTGTTCTAGTTCTGTTCTAGTTCTGTTCTGGTTCTGTTCTAGTTCTGTTCTAGTTCTGTTCTAGTTCTCTTATAGTTAACCAAACTCCCCCTTTTTAAAACGTTCCTGTCCAACTAATACAAATTCCAATTAATTGTTGGTCACACAAATTCAATATTCAATTACAAGTGGCTGCTTGAACAACAGGTCTTAAGTCTTGAATAAATACCCGAACATGCCTAAGTTGAAAACATAAAATTCATTATTCTCATACAAAATCACATTTAAAAAAAAATACTTTCGCAAAGAGTCTGTCTTCTATCCTTCAGTCAATGGCTCTTTACGGCCACTAGATGAGATAAGAAAAAAGTGCCAAAAATACTTAAGACAACATTTATATCTGGCGACGAAACAAACCAGCACAAACAGATATTTGAATCAATAAAATAAAGTTAAGATGAATAATGTGTTTTTTTGTAACTACCACAGATACGCATTCATTCATTGACTCATTCAGTCATTTATTTTTTTTTATTTATTTGTATAAAACAAGACATAGATGCAAACAAATACATTTATATTGTTGGCAATAACCTTAAGACAGGACTTATTACTGCTTTAAGTGAAAGTAAAAGACAAAATGAAAAGTAATATTTATTTCCGTCATCTTGGATTTCAGGGTTTTGTGTTATTTTTGCCATGGTTGTTTTCTTATTTAATTTTTTGGCAAAATAATTTGCACACTTCAAAATAAATGTGTGTTATGGCCAATACAAAATAATATTAAACATCTGTTGGTGAGAATAAAAACAGACATTATCATATATATTTGGCTCGTTGTACTGTGGGTTTTTGTGGGTCAATAAAAATATAGGGGATAAATTATCTCTAGAAAAATAAAGAGAAATAATACAGTTAAAAATAATAAAGTTATCAGTAGTGATAACATTTTTAGACTAAGTGATCGAAATTATTAAGAGGGCTACAAATTTGGTCTCTCTAACTTAATTTTTAGATTAGTTTTCATTATCATTTCATTATTTTCAAACTGTAGCCCACTGTTTAGTTAGCCAACTACATTAATAGGGGAAGTTTATATATATTTGCAGACAAAATATGTTTTGCTTCTAACACGTACACATACAAACGTTTTGGATGGGGGAATTTTTAGGAAATTATATTTATTTTCCGAAAACTCAAGGTGTTTTCAAGTAGAAAATGATGGTATAAAAATATGTATATGTACGTGACCAAGTACATATGTTAGATGTTAGTTTATTTTTCTATTTGTTGCTGTTCTAGCATCTTTAGCAGCAACATTATTACTATACTATTTATCTCCCTCTACTAACTCCTAAGTATTTGCTGAGGTCAGTGAAATGTCAATAATTCAATCGTATTCTAACTTTTTCTCTTGTTGTTATAGGAATTATCATTATTTCCCAATCAAATTATGTATATTGAAGTAATAAAAAAATATAGGAAAAAACCGACAGCAACAGCAATAAGAATTAAACTGTTAAGATAAGCATTAAATATACCAATGTACTATGTAGTACAAGTATTTATTTGAACATAGAGCAAATATTTTCTAGAAATATGGGTATTTTCCTTTTAATAAAAATGGTTTTATAATGCTTCATTAGAAGGGGATTTTCTTTTCAAAGCAAATGGTGGTTAGATAGATAGGCTTAAGTTTTTGGCATTTCTTTAAATGGTTTAGTATTAACTTTGTATTAGGAGGAATAATGAGCTACTATTTTTAGGGAATTTTTATTTCAACTTAACTTTATGTATTGAAGAAAAAAGCAAAAACAAAATTTTGCAACTTTTAGAGAGATTAAAACATTACAGAAGCTTTTGGAACTTTCGATCTAAAGAATAATTCTACAACAATTTTATAAGTTTTTCTTTATAAACATATTTATAAAATGTTTGTTCTTTATTTTAATATATAAGTAAACACTATTAATAGATAGCAATAATAACATAAATTGAATCAAACTATTTTCATATAGTGCCAAAGTCACTAAAATCGAAATTTAATTCTATAATAACCAACTGTAAATTAAGAGTTCAGTATTTTATTTACATTTTATATCTTTTTTAATAAATCTTTGAATTTCAAACAAAATTAGTGTATATTTAATGTTTTTAAAAAATGTTTTTGTTGTCCTGATAATTAGATTTACGACATATCTACAACATTCCGTACGTATGAGCAATCATAAATTCCCATATAAATAAATATTAAGTATACGCTCTATTAAAATGTTATCCTAAAAGTATGCAATTATTTGCTATATTACTTGTTTATTATGTTAATATTATGAGTTTAGCCGGGATTTTCGTGCATTTTGAAAATATGAAAAAATTATAATTTATACATGAAAATATTACCTGTTGATCGCTCAATAATGTTTTATTTCTCTCGACATGGATATTTTACATATTTAACCATTTAACCATTTAAATTATTAAATTATTAAATCCAAAAAATCATTAAACTCGTTCAACGATATAATCTTTATAGCTAAATAAATATTGATTGTGCTGGAAATTAAATGAATTTGAATGCTATTTTTACAACAAATTCGACAAAACTATGTATGTCGTGAAGTGATATTGTCCATCGACGAGAAAAATTAAATTTTTATACCCTTCACCTTCGTGAGAAGGTTATATATAAATTTGTCATTCCGTTTGTAATTTCTACATTTTTCATTTCCGACCCTATAAAGTATATATATTCTGGATCCTTATAGATAGCGGAGTCGATTAAGCCATGTCCGTCTGTCTGTCTGTTGAAATCAATTTTCTGAAGACCCCAGATATCTTGGGGATCCAAATCTTCAATAATTCTGTCAGACATGCTTTCGAGAATTTTGCTATTTAAAATCAGCAAAATCGGTCCACAAATGGCTGAGATATGAGGAAAAAAAACCAAGACAACCTCGATTTATGACCTATATTTGGATTACTAAAACATTAATATGGACAATATGGATATCTAATGATAGATATTTCAAAGACATTTGCAACGACGTATATAAGACCATAGTAACTTGGACCTAAAATGGGTCAAAATCAAAAAAAAAAAATTTAATCCGATTTTTTTTTTCACAAAAAAAATTTAAAAAAACCAAAAAAAATTTAAACTTTAAACAAAAAAAAATTTTAAATTTAAAAAAAAAAATTAAAAAATGACCTAAAAATATTAAAAATTTTGAAGTATAATTTGGTGAAGGGTATATAAGATTCGGCACAGCCGAATATAGCACTCTTACTTGTTTTTAACTAAAATTGAAATTATATACATTTTGAATTCTGATATTCAAGAGTTTTTTTTTAAATTTTTACTGCTCATCCTTTGAAGCCAAGAACGAATCAATCGGATACCCTATGCCAAAGTGAAGAGTATCACAGAGAAAGCAATGATCGAAACAAATAGTAGAAGGACGGGGCACGGGCATACTTCCCAACAGTTTCCCAACAGTTTAATGTCTGGCGGCAAATTCTGGCAGTTTTTCGGTCAATTATCATAATAGAACCTATATCATAATTGATGCCAATACAAAGCATTACCTTAGTGCCATGGATATTTGGCGTTGGTGTCGATTCGGCTGGTTGGCCGGGCTTCACATACGATTTCTTATGCTGCGGGTTATCTTAATGCATCCATATTTCATCGCAAGTACTGATTCGGTGCAAAAAGGATTTTCTTTTATAGAGTTGAAGCAGCATTTCAGCCATACAAAATTGTCTTTCAAGGTATCTCAGCTTCAATTCGTACGGTACCCAATTTTTTTTGCTTTTGGAGGAATCCTACAAACATCAGGATCAGGAGTAGCTCTCAATGCAAACTCTTGTTGCGTTTCAAAATAATCTTCAAGGAGTAATTCCTCCAATTCATGGCCTTCAAACGTTTTTGGCTGGCCTTGGCGATTTTTGTCTTCCGTGTCAAAATCACCACTTCTGAACCGCACTAACCATCTCTCGCACCGTGAAACCGATAAAATACATTCACCATAAGCTTCGGTGAGCAATTGCTGTACTTCAGCGACACTTTACTTCAAATTAAAGAAGTATATTTCCTATTAATAAAACCTTTATTTCAACTTTTTTTTCTGGTCAATATGAAGATACTAAATATCTATTTGTTGGAATAGCAGACGATTTTATTGAAATTGAGTCGGGATACTGTGCTGTCACTGTGCTAAGTTGATTAGGTCTTCAAATTTGTACCAAATGAAATGCAAGATCCGAATTTTAAACCGATAATTACACTCTGCTACAAAATGACACTTTTTGTCAGAACTTGAAAAGCGACCTAATGGAGGTTGTAGGCCTAGATGAGGACATACTAAAACCGTTTTCAAAGATTTTGAAACACCCTCAAAATTTTGAAATATTTTGAAAAAACTGTTTTAGGTTAGGTCGTAGTACTTTAGTGCCTCTAACTCACACATTTTTAGACCTATTTAAAAATTTTAAACAATTATGGGTAGACAAAGAATTAAGCTTTCATAAAATGTATGCACAAAATGTATAAAACTTTTTATAAAAAGTTTCGCTTTATTTTTTATTTTTTTCGTAATTTATCATATTCTAAAATAGTTAATTTAATTTTTTTCTATAAAAACCTATTCTTTTTTGCACAGTGTTTTAAAGACAACTTTATATGGGAATAAATGAGATATTACTTGTTAAAATCGGTTTATATTTGCAAAAGTTATTAAACTTTTTGGAAAAAATTCGAAAAAATTTACCTTGTAAATTCAAAATTTTCCAAATATTTTTCTACAGTTTTTTGTTTATATGCGCTGGGGTAGAAAATACTAAAATCGGTGTTAATTAAAAGTTGAATAACTTTTAGAATTGTCATCCGATTTGAATAATTAAAACCATGTTTTGTTAAGAACTTTTTTTTATATATGTTGGTATACATTTTTATAAACTTTCATATCAAAATAAGCAATGAAAAGCGACTAAAATCAAAAAAGTTGATAAAAATGCACGTCATTTTAAAGTGTAATCAGTTTTCTTTCCAAACCCGTTAAAAAATTTAAAGTCGGACAAAAACTGACTAAGCTACAGGTCGATAAGTCGACGAACATCACTGAAAACGGTTTTTTCAGAATAACTTCTGAATTTGAGGGTGTTTCTGAAATTTTTGGAGACAATTTGTAGTGTACTCAGCAAGACCTATAACCCACGATTGGCCGTTTTCCATGTTTTTTTTTCATCGTAGCACCGTGTTATTTAAGACTGATTTTAATATTATATGAAGAAAAATTGTTATTTAAAAACAGGCATTAGTTAAAATCTTTTTTATGATTTACATATAGCTCTTGTTGCTAACACCTAAACCAATACAGATATTCGAAAACGGTTTAGTGAGTAAATGCACTATAAATAAGGCTATCAAATTATAGAAAGTAAAAACTTTTTTGTATGCTACGAATATACTTTCGTATAAAAATATAGTAGAGTAAACCAGACCATATCCATTAGACATCTTACCCCTCCATACAACTTACATATTTATTTTCTTACATTATCATTACTCCAGACATTATGTAAGTAAGTCTGTAAGTAAACCCAACAAAGCACTTAAATCACCTGACACCGTAATTCAGCTGCAAATAAAAAATATAAAAAAAATTCATCAATTTAATTTAATTTATATTTTTTAATATTGGATCGTCACCATCTTCGTTGGCTGAAGAGCATTAACGCTTAAATTAAATTATTTTTCAATGGCTTTTGTAACAACAATATAATGTTTTTATTTCAATAACAATCGAACTATTGAAATTGTGCCATGAAACAGTTGGAAATATTTTCATTGATGGCAATGGAAAAGAAAATTTGTTTAAGTATATTGAAAATATATGGATGTAAGTGTATTTATAAGCAAAAGAGAAGAAGATAAAAGAAAATATAAAAATGTACTCATACGTACGACTTGCACATAGTAGAACTCACATAACAATTTAAAAGAGTGGGGAATGCAAGAATAAATACTTACAGACGTAGGTATACTAGGGTGGCTCCGTTTGTAGTGGAGCCAAATTTAACAAAGTAAAGATGTATATTCAAAGCTTAGGGTCTTTATGATGTTGTCTATAAAACTATATTATTGAAATCATAAGTTTTGAATTTATGATTCTTCACTTAAATACTTGAGAATACTTTCTAAAATTAAAGAAATAATTCAAACTGATATTCATATGATATTCACTAATGCTTAGAAGAGATTTCAATAATAATTTAAAAAAATATCGAAAAAATGTAGTTTTAAGAGAAATTTAAGGACTGTGAATAAAATAACTTTTTTTAAATAAATTTAGTGATTTTGGAAGGCTAACAAATCATGCTTTCCTATTCAGCATAAAAATATTTTGCAAAAATTGTTAATCCTACAATTTAATTTCATAATAATATGTATAATTTACCTAAATACTTAGGAAACCTGTATAATATTTCGGAAATATTTAAGGTTTTATTTATACGCGAATAAATACTAAAGTTTATAGTCCAGCTGGTCTGAATTATTTTTTACAGTGGGTCGAAATTTTAATTTTTTGATCGAAGAGAGCGGTATACTAACTGAAAAAATGTTGCAAGTTATTATCTGAGATAATTCTTATGGTTAGAGTTATCTTATGGAATTTTATGGGGATAATTTTTATGGAAGATCATAACCCTCTAGCTGCTCTCTTTAGGGGTCAAGTTGACCTTTTTTTGAGAAAATCAAAAAAAGTTCTTTTAAAAAGACATTTAAGGATTGAATCCTTAAATGTCCTTTTTGAAAGGACTTTTTTTGATTTCATCAAAACAAGGGTCAAATTGACCCTTAAAGAGAGGAGCTAGAGGGATAAGATCTTCCACAAAAATTATCCCCATAATATTCCATAATATAACTCTGCCCATAAGAATTCTCTCAGATAATAACTTACAACATTTTCTCAGTTAGTATAATGCTCCCTTCGATCTTTGACCCACTGTAAAAAATTATCTACACAACATGCCCTTTCAGAATTATAGGGTCACTAGTCTGTTCCAAAAATGTTGGACAGTGTAATTAAAAAAAATATCAAAAAATAAGGGTGCGTATGATTAATATTTATTTGTTTGATATTTTGTTTGAAGAGAAATTTAAAGACTGTAAATAAATTTTATTATAAAAATTAAATGTTTTTGGAATGCTTACAAATCAGGCTTTCCTATTCAGTTACCAAAAAATGACAACTTAGATTTTATAAAAATGTTTATTTCGGAAATATTTGAAGTTTAACAGACGTTCGATTTAAACAAACTAAACTAAATCCTTTCAAAAGGTGTTAATTTTGAAAGGATTTGGTTTTGTATTTACAAATATTATATTCTTGAATATCTCAAAAATGGATAGTTTTTTTATTTAATTGTTTGATATTTTCACTCGAAATAAAATATCAAACAATAAAATATTACTCATACGCACTTTTAGTTGTTTGATATTTCTATACCCTACACCACCATAGTGGAGAGGGTATAATGCGTTTGTGCAGATGTTTGTAACGCCCAGAAATATTAGTCTAACACTCACCTTAAAGTATACCGATCGAATCACTTTCTGAGTCGATTAAACGATGTCCGTCCGTCCGTCTGGTCGGCTGGCTGGCTATCCATGTAAACCTTGTGCGCAGAGTACAGGTCGCAATTTTGAAGATATTTCGATGAAATTCGGTACGTATTATTTTTTCGGCTCAAGGACCAAGCCTATTGAAACTGGCTGAAATCGGTCCATTATATCACCTAGCCCCCATACAAATGTCATCCCGAAATTTGACTTTATCGGTCATAAATGTTTAATTTATATATGTATCTCCACAAATTCCGCTCCAAATAAGTTTTATATATATACAAAATTCATGTCACCAAATTGTTTTAAATCGGTCCATAATTAGTCATAGCTCCCATATAGACCAGCTTCCGAAAATCACTTTAACCTGCATAAATCGCTTAAAAATGTTGGTATACACACAAAATTCAACATAGTAAACTTTCATGTAGACATAAATCACACGACCTAATTTCGGTAAATAATTGGTCATAGCCCCCATATAAGGCCCACTTCCGAAAATCACACAAAAATATAAATTATTGAAATTTTAAAAGAAAAATGTTTTTGCTCTTTTACTTAGTGTAGGGTATTATATGGTCGGGCTTCACCCACACTCTGATACAACACTTGTCAGAACTTGAAAAGCCACTTAATGTAGGGTTGTAGGCCTAGATGAGGACATACTAAAACTTTTTTCAGAGATTTAAAACACTGTTTTAGGGTAGATCGGTAAGTACTTTAGTACCTCTAACTCACACATTTTTAGACCGATTCTAAAAAGGTGTTAATTAAAATTTGGGTGTTTCTGAAATGTTTAGACACAATTTGTAATGTACTAAGCTGGGTCGTTTTCCAAGTTTTTTGTCCATTGTGTTTTTTTTTAAATTTCTAAACTGTGTATTTTGAAGCCTCTCAGCGGGAGCTAGGTTTTGATTCTAGACCCATATTTTTCGTATTTTACATTTTTGATATATGCCTGTTGACCAAAAAAATTGACCCACCCTAGTGAACATACTATTAATCTTTATTATATTTTCTAAACAATTTATATGATTGTAAGCAAATATTTTGATTAAATTTAAAGACAAACTTTAAAAATATTTCTAACGAAAAAGGGAGCGTATGAGTAATATTTATTTATGAACAAATTATGAAAAAAGGTTACGTATGATTTATATTTACTTGTTAAAATGAAAAATATAAATTTTTAGTATCTTTTGCAAACATATTTTATAATTACTAACAAAAATTTAATAAAAATAACAGAATATATATTTTTGCCTATGACCTTCTCCCAGCTTTCTGGCAACATATGAATTGCGAGACAAAATAACTGCTCATCTTTTGAGACCAAGAACGAATCTAGCCAATATCGAATACTGTGTTCCAAAGTGAAGCGAATCCCAGAGAGAGCGTTTTTGAATCGAGCGATACAAATAGTACTCTGACGGCACAAGGTCTGGACTATAAGATGGATGAGGCAAAACATCCCAACCACATCATTCTAAATAGTATGTAACAAGTAATGTCTAATGTGGCCGAGCGTTGTCATGATGGAATATTACGGTTTTATGTCTGGACGTTTATCAACAAATGCTCGCTTCAAACGAATCAGTTGCGTTCGGTACAGCTTACATGTGATGTGGTTTCTGCAGTCATTTTGGTCGCTCCAAATATAGAGAATAACCTAAGCGCCATCGATATTTGGTTTTGGTGTCGATTCGGGTGGTTGACTGGGTTTCACATAATCACGCCTAGGGTTATTGTAATGGATTCATTTTTCATAGCAAATAATGATTATTTATTATTTTCTTTTATAGCGTTCAAGCTGCATTCAAAATCGTCTTTCAAGGACTCTCAGCTTCAATTCGAATGCTGCTGCTTGTTAACGTTTTGAGTAGCTCCTAATAATTTTGCAAGCTCTTGTTTTATTTTACAACAATCTTTATGGAGTAACACCACCAATTCTTGGTCTACAAACTTTTTTCGCCTCCATTGAACACATTCACCATAAGATTTACTGAGTAATCGGTAATTTGAGTAATTTTTTCAAATTAAAGAAGAAAAGTAAAACAATTTTTTTATTTTTTCATAATCTGAAAGCCAAATTGATTACCACTATAATCTATCTACCCTTCCAAGTTTCTGCAAAACTATTTACTCTTCCCGTAAATTAATTTTAGTACCTTCAAGTGGTTTTTTGGTCCATTAATTAAAGCTAAATCTTAGATCATAAGTTAATGGTATTAATTAATTAATATCGTCATCATCTTTAAACAAAACTTTTAATAAATTAAACTAAATACATATGTACATCTGAATATTTAGTGTATTTGTAGTAACCACATGAATAAAAATGTATTTAAATATACAAATACGTAACAACTTTTTTGCATACATATGTTTGTGGCAAGATCATTACAATAGTTTTATATGTAAGAGTTAATATTTGCTATAGATTTAAATTTATTCTGATTACAAGTGTTTTTTTTTTGGAGAAAATAAGGCAAAAGCTTAAAGGTGTATTGTTGTAAACAAATTCTTAAAAGCCTAAAGTGGATTATTAAAAAAGTCTACATGTTTATGTGTAAGTTGTTGTCTGGCACCACAAACACACACTGGAAAATGTTTTTGATTTTTTTTATTGTTTTGTGGTAAATTTACATTTACATACTAAATATATACATACATCGATACAAATACATATATAAATTAGACCAGCTCGACAAAATATAAATAGAATTTTCAAGCAATCCTCAAAATTAAGTTTGATTTAGTTAAATATATTCATTCAAACATTATTGATTTACAACTCATCATTGATCAGCTACATCACAGGAGAAAAAGTTTTCAAATTTACTCAATTTATACACAGATTTACTTTTACTTTCGATATAGTAATACTAGTAACAGCATCTTCAATTTCAATCGGTGACTAGACTTACTTTTTTCATGGACCAGTCTAATATAGTTACCACGAATACACTTAAAAATTTCTGAATATTCTAACATATTTAAATTAATTGAAGGTACACGTGCATTTTGTTTATATCTAAGTGAGTTTAAATTGTATTTAGGCCTACATATTTGAAAGAAAATTAAATTGTTTACAAATTAATTTAATGAGAGGATACACAGGTTTTACATTTTAATGAGAGCTGGATTTATAAACAATTTTACGCCGCATTAATGTGAACACATAATCGAAATACTCTAAATGTTAAATGCTGGGTATTTTGGATGACACAATCTCATTACTAAAATTGTCTATTTCTACAAAATAATGAACTTATGCTGAGAAATTGTGAATATGTATATGAAATTGTAATTGCGTTATACATTTGTTGGCACAATATTGTGTACATTCGTGTAAATAGTTTGCAATGATTACTTTAATACGAACACCACTAAGGGTTCTATTTTTCTGGACTTTTTAGATTCAATGTAATACAAAATTGAGTCACAAACCAGTAAACATTTTCAAATATTTTAACAAAATTCAATAATATACTACATACATATGTATATCTTTTATTTAAAGATTGAAGAAGTTTGCAAAAAAATATGAAATAAATTATTGTCATTATTTTCTCTAAAAATGAATATTAGGATGGGTCGATTATTTCACGAAAAATCGTATAGCAGAATCGTATTCTACGGAAATTTCCCTCAAGAAACCATAGGTCTAAAATCAAATCCTATCTTGGGCATTTCGTATTTTATCCAATGATATTTCAGTACATATTTATACTCTACACCACCATAGTGGGGAGGGTATTATGCGTTTGTGCAGATGTGTATAACGCCCAAAAACCTTAAAGTATACCGATCGACTTAGAATCACTTTCTGAGTCGATTAAACGATGTCGGTCCGTCCGTCTGGCTGGCTGGCTGGCTGACAGGTCGCAATTTTAAAGATATTTCGATAAAATTTGTTACATATAATTTTTTCGGCCCAAGGACGAAGCCTATTGAAATTGGCTGAAATCGGTCCATTATTTCACCTAGCCCGCATACAAATGTCCTCTCGAAATTGGACTTTATCGGTCATAAAAGTTTAATTTATATACACTGAATCAATTAAGTCTCCGTACAGACATACTCATAATATAAACTAGATATTTATGGTCACTTTTCAATACATATTTAAACCTTTTTTTAATTCATTTTATAAAAAATCGTATAAACTAGAAATCAACATAAAAAAACTACAAACATTTTCATTAAAAACATAAAAATTTACATAAATTCAATAATTGTACGAAAAGTATCACCAAAAAAGTCTCCGTACAGTTAACCGTTTTAAGGCAAGGAATCCCAATATTAATTTTAATTGAATTTAATATGTGGTAGGTCCTCCTTTCTGAGCAATTGCAGCATTTTAATGGCTGTGCATGGAATGGACCAGCTTTGTTGTTGTCAGGGAATCTATTTTATACCACTCTTCCATTATAACGGCTTTTAGCTGATCTTTTCTTGTTATATTGTGCTGCCGAACCTTTCTTTCCAAGTGATCCATATATGCTCAATCGGCTTGAGATCAGGTGACTGAGCTGTGCGATTTAAGTGCTTAAGAACATTATAAATAAGACATTCCTTTACTAATCTAGAGGTGTGATTAGGATCGTTGTCTTGTTGGAAGCAATACAAACGTCCCAAGCCTAATTTTCCAGAACTTTGTTTTAAGTTTTCTTTTAATATATTAAGGTATGCATATTATACCATAGTGTTTTCAACAAAAATAAGTTATCCCACCCCAGATGAAGCCATGTAACCCCAAACAATAACGTTACCTCCTCCATGCTTTACGGTTAGCGTCAAATGCTTCGGATTCATTTCAGTATTTGGCTTTCTCCATAACATTTCTCTTCCATCAGAACCAAAAACATTCAATTTACTTTCATCGCTAAAAATAACTCGATCCTAAAATAAAAAAATCTTTATCAATATGCTCGATAGCGTAATCCAATCTCTTTTTCATGTTCACTTTTCGAACAAGGGGCTTCTTACGGCTTACTCGACCATTGTATCCATTTAGTTTAAGTGCGTTTCTTACAGTTTGGGGGTTTACCGTTAATTCATCACTAGTTTTCAAGTTTCCCGCAATTAAACATGCGTTAATTTTTGGATTACCTTCTACAAATCGTACAATTCTTCTCTCTAAGTGGTGATCTATTTTTCTTGGATGGTCAGTTCTTTGTTTATTTGCCATTGTTCCGGTTTTTTTGAACTGTTGAATAACGTACTGAATAGAAGAGCGTGGTCTTTTTACAATATCCTTGATTTCGGTTAGATTTTTTCCTTCACTTTGCAAGTTAATAATAATTTTCTTTCTATCCATTAAAATTTGCTTATTTTTGGATTCCCTGACAACAACAAAGCTGGTCCATTCCATGCACAGCCATTAAAATTAAGCAATTGCTTAGAAAGGAGGACCTACCACATATTAAATGCAATTAAGTTTAATATTGGGATTCCTAGCCTTAAAACGGTTAACTGTACGGAGACTTTTTTGGTGATACTTTTCGTACAATTATTGAATTTATGTAAATTTTTATGTTTTTAAGGAAAACGTTTGTATTTTTTTTATGTTGATTTCTAGTTTATAAGATTTTTTATAAAATGAATTAAAAAAAGTTTTAAATATGTATTGAAAAGTGACCATAAATTGCTAGTTTATATTATGAGTATGTCTGTACGGAGACTTAATTGATTCAGTGTATGTATCTACACAAATTTCGCTCCAAATAAGTTTTTGTTACGATCGGTCCATAATAAGTCATAGCTCCCATATAGAACCGCTTTCGAAAATCACTTTAACGTGCTTAAATCACTTAAAAATTTTGGTATACTCACAAAATTCAACATAAATAACTTTCATATAGACATAAATCACACGACCTAATTTTATGGTGATCGATCCATAATTGGTCATAGCTCCCATATAAGGCCCACTTCCTAAAATCACTCACGAATATAAATTATTGATATTTTAAAAGAAACATATTTTCACTCAATTACTTGGTGTAGGGTATTATATGGTCGGGCTTGACCGACCATACTTTCTTACTTGTTTTTTATTGGATAAAAGCCGAAATGCCCAAGATAGGATTTGATTTTAGACCTATGGTTTCTTGGGGAAAATTTCTTAGCATTTTCCGTAGATTTCTTTTCTGCTATACGATTTTTTACTTTTTTATTGTCCATACAATTCAACCCGGCCTAATGAATATCCTTACAAAAAATCCTTTAAAAACTTAAAATTTCAATTTGTGTTAAGTCGACCTACCAGAATGGTTAATGTTCCTGTTTTAAAGTAACATTTATGTGTTTTTGTCACCCAGTGAAAATTTATTAACAACCAAATAATTTACACTAAATTTTGTGACTGAAAAATACACATTATAATTTGTATTTACTTGAGTGCATTTGTGAAATTATAGTTGGAATGGAAACATACGAAGAAAATTCAACAAGCATCTGTCAGTTCACTCCTGTCAAAATTTGAACACGCTGAAGAGAAAATGGAAAAACGTGTATTTCGTGTGCTAAAACTATCACAAAAGCTCGATAAAGACTAAGCTTGATAAATTATAAGGGAACTCTGCACCACCAATTTCAATAGTAAAAAAATATTTAAGGTGTTGTTCGATCGGATATTGAAAGTCCGAGAGATTGTGAAAGCCATAGGCATCTCACAAGGCTCAGTGGTTTTAATTTTGAACGATCACTTGGGTATGATAAAGCATTCCCCAATATGGGTGCCGCGTTTACTCACAATCGACCACAAACGCAATCGTGTGATATCTTCACAGGTTTTGGGTTGTTCAACCGCAATATGGACGAGTTTTTGCACCGTTTTGTAACCATGGGCGAAACGTGGATCCACAACAACATACCCGACACCGAACAGCAATGGCATTCTTTGGGTGTATCGATGCCAAATAAGGCCAAGATTGGTTTATCAGCCAATAAAACTATGGTGACCGTTTTCTGAATATCACGCGGTATCAAAATCAATGGCGAATATTTGGTTGACGATTAAAAAAAAACGACCGCATTTGGCCAACAAATGAGTTCTTTTTTACCAGGACAATACTAGGGTGCGGGCGGGTCGATTTGTAGGGACGCAAATTCGCCCAAGTGACAAGGAAAATCTTATTCTAGGGATCAAAATAAGAAACTTTGCCCAAGGAACCATACCTCTAAAATGAATTCCGATGTTTCTTATTTTGACCCAAATGTCAAATTTTGAAAAATCCTAGTGGCACACCCCCATGGCAAAAATCCATGATCATCATCTCACGAAAAAATACTTATTTAGATGACCTCGACAAATCTTATTTTTTGGAAAAGATACAAAGATTGGAGAAACGTTGGACAAAGTTTTTAGAGCTAAAAGATGACTAAAAATTAAATGATTTTTTATCCAAAAAACTGTGTTTCATTATGGACCGATTTCTGCCAATTTAAATACGCTTCGTCCTTGGTCCGAAGAAAATGTATATACCAAATATGATCAAAATATCTTCAGAAAAGCAACAAGGTTTACATGGACAGCCAGCATGACGGACGGACAGACATCGGTTAATCAAAAATGATTCTGAGTCGATCGTTATACTTTCAGGCGAGTATTGCACTAGTATTTTTGGAAGTTACAAGTATCAGCACAAACGCATAATACTCTTCCCACTATGGTGTGTAGGGTATAAATATGCTCACTTTTAAACGAATTTTCAAACTTCTGAGACGATGCACAGTGGGTTGAATGGTACCCAAAGTGGCGATTAATTCATAGAAGCCGTAGTTTTTAAATACACAGCATTTTAGAAAAAAAGGTTAAAAAAAAATTTTAATCCTTTAAGCGCATTATTGTTTTTTGGAAAAAAATACCATTTTTCACAATTTATGCTGTAACTTGGAATGGAAAGCGATAAATTATTGAATAAAATTGGAAAATAAAGCATACTTAATGTGCTATTAAAGAATTCAAAACATAAATTTATTGTATGTATTTATATTAGTATAAATTTAATTTAAAATCCAATTTTTGTTTTACACAAAATTGAATAAATTTACAAATTTTTTCAAAAAAGTCATAAAAGAGAAAATTATAATTTTTTAGTACTGAATAATCATAAATCCATAAAAACACAGCACTTTAGAAAAAAAAATTGTTTTTTAACCCATTTAAACATTATTGTTTTTTGGAAAAAAAGACCTTAGCTTACAATTTATGCTATAACTTTGGAATGGAAAGCGATAAATTAATGAATAAAATTGGAAATTAAAGCATACTTCATGTGCTACTAAAAAAATAAAATTATACATTTATTATATGTATTTACATTACCATAAATTTAATTTAAAATCTAATTTTTGTTTTTCACAAAATTTTATAAATGTACAAATTTTTTAAAAAAAATGCCACAAAAGACAATATTATAAATTTTCGTAATGAACAATCATAAAAACATAAAAACACAACTTTAAAAAAAAATGTATTTTGTATCAGAATATGTTTTTTAGCAAGAGGAGTTCTTTCACTATAACTTAAATAAGTAAAAAACCTCAATAAACCCGCACGATTTGTTTTCTGTATATAGAAGCTGAAAGTTCATATTTTAAGAGCATTTAATGGAATTTACCCGATCTCGCCCTGATTTTTTTTAAACTCAATATATATATCGAAAAAAAACCCAATAATAGAGAACTTTAAAAAAAATCTTAAAAAATATTTTCAAAACATTTATCTAAACAAAAATTATTTATTTATGTTCTCAAATACCTTAAGTTGATGGTTCCATTTTAATATTTCTACTCTTAACAGATTTAACAAAAAATATAAGCTCTCGAAATATCACAATTTTCAATTTTAACCACAGCACGCAAAATTTTTAAAAATTATTTGACTTTGACCGCTCACTGCCAATAAAGTAAGTTACTCACAACTGCAATTTTAGTAGTTTGTGATGTATTATTTAATGCACTTTAACCCAATACCAAACATGACTGAAACAGATAAAGTTCAGCTTTTGAATTAATCGCCACTTTTGGTACATTTCAACCCTCTGTGCGATGCGACAAGTGTTAACATTATCAGATTTTTACTAAAATAGACGGTGTTGGAGTAGTGTAAGTGTCATATTAATTCGGTGCCCTACTCGAAATTTCAGAAACAAGTGTCCAAACAAATAAAACTCCCCTAATATTCAAATATTCTGAATTATAGCATTTATAAAGAAATTATTTAGTCTCAAGACTTTATCTCAATAAAAAAAATTACTTAAAGCGGCTGTCAGAAAAACACACAATTTATTTGTTGCAAAAGTTTACACAAACATACATGTAGCACACATATTTATTCCCACATTTCTATATAAAATGATAAATACAGTATGGAGCAAAACATTATAATTAAATGATCATAAAGTACTTTGTTATTATGAGACTTTTAAAAAATAATAAGGTTATGATAATCGATTCAGGCATTGAGGGCCTAGCTCCAACAAGATATAACTCTGGTGTTCGTTGCATTACGATTTCATTTGTTTGGAAACACAAGTTTCATTTATTGAAATCTGTCCACATTTGTATAAGTTACAAGCTGTACAAAGTTTTCCTAAACAGATGTGGTGGTCTTTGACCTCCTATATCTCATCATGGATTCTAACATGGTAGTTAAAAAGCTTATATCCTAATCTACGATTCGTTCATACATCATTTTGCAGTTTAAAATATTAAGATTAATTACCACTTTTTTTCGATTGACAGTTGTTTGGCATTGACCAAACTTTTGATACTCACTGTTATGTATTTATATATAGAAATATATCTGTAATATTTATGCTAATTGTATCCTTATCATTGAAATATTTTTACTGTCTGTCTGCTAACCTTCCTGCATGTCATTCAAACATTTGTCGGATTCAACAAAAGAAAACACTTTTTTCCTTGTTACTTCGCACTTGTCATACAGACAAACAGTGGCAAACACACACTCCCTTTGACAGCAGTTGTCACATATTTTTCAAATGTCATGTAATGTCAAATATACAAAGTTAAGGGTGTCATTTAAAAAATATTTTTTAATATACTGCAGTTACATACATAATTATCAGGCCAAGTTTTTAAAGCAATTTACATGAAAACTAACCCAGCAAAAACCCTACTTACATAGTAAGCCTGTAAGTAACATTGAAGCCAAGACATAACTACTTGTTATTTGACTGAAATACTAGTTATTTTTTGTTCGCGATTTGAAAAAAATGCATGGTTACATCCCGCTGATAAATTTTTTTATAAAATTTTTAAATTAGTTTTAACTTTTTTATTGATTTTATTGATTCCCCAAAATATTTTCCTTTAGAATTCGTATGGAATCATCATGTAGGTATAGGAAATTGATTTGAATTAAACCTATCTTTTGAAATTTGTTATGGAATTCCATACTTATCCCACCTTCAGTTTAACTAAATTTTTCTAACAAATTTCCATTATATATAAACAATTCTTAGGGAACACCCAAATTGATTGAGTTTGTAATAAAATTACAAATTTCATACATATCTAATGTTTGTTAAAATCAAAATCACAATTGTAGTAACAACAATTAATATTTCTCATTAAATGTTTGATTTTTTGTATAAATTATTTCAGATTGTTTTCAATGTTCTATTGTTCAAATTGAATGACGTGATGACAAATTAATTAGTAGAATAAATTTGTGTATTTTGAGTTCATTAGTGCAATAGTTATTTCGTTTATACATGCAACTAACTTGTTTTTAAAACATTATTAAATAAATTTATATTATTAAACTTTTCACCAGTAATTGAATACTTAATGGGAAAAATACAATTTTGTTCAAATTGTATGAACAAAATGTAGTACTTGGCCTCTTCAACAAAGTTATGGCAGTTTAAAATATATAAAACAAAGTTATTTCTCTATTACAATAAAGTATTTCTGGATTTAGCTGAATAATTACAAGTTAAAATTTGTTGGTCCACTAATCGATTGAAGCTTTAAAATAAATTATATGCTTTGATGCTTTTTATACACTACACCACCATAGTGGGGAGGGTATTAACAGCCACCAAAAAATATACCGATCGGCTCCGAACCACTTTCTGAATCGATATAACTATGTCCGTCCTTCTGTCCGTCTAGTTCGCTGCCCATGTAAATTTGTGAGCAAAATAAAGGTCGCAAATTCGAAGATATTTCGCTAAAATCTGTCACATGTATTATTATCGGCTTATGGATGAACGCCATTGAAACTTTTAAAAATTCATCCATTATTTCACGATGTCCGTCCATCAGTCTTTCCATCTGGCTGGCTGTCCATGAAAATTTGTATGCAAAATATAGGTCGCAATTTCGAAGATATTTCTATGAGATTTACCACGTGTATTATTTTTGGTCCAACGACGAAGCTTATTGAAACTGGTAAAAATCGGTCCATTATTCGACCTAGCCCCCATTCAAATGTCTTCCCGAAATTGAACTTTTTCAACCAAAGAGGATTAATTAATAAAGATATCCACACAAACTTTACCACACAAACTTTTATATATAAATAAAGCACCACTTCCGAAAATTACTTTAACTCTTTCAGGTTTAGTGGTCACTTTACTAACCACCTTTTCTAGAGTCTTCAAACAATCTTTAGTGACATCTAACGGCAGTTTGCTAAACAATTAATTTTTTTAAGTCGTCGTTTAAGTTCTTTTGGCAAAACTTTGGCATCAGGTTGCTTGAGTTAGATTAATATATTAATTTGAAAATATTGTAAACCGCAGTTTTCCTAAGGGGGGTTTCGCATTCAATAAAAAATAGGCCATAGTGTTTGTTGTTCAATAAATTCCATGTTACTTTGTTCTTTAGTGTTTATTTGATTGGCTTGTGCTAACAAAGTAATATTTTATACTATACTCTTTGATAAATAACGTAAGTAATAAGGTGGTTAGATTACTAACCACTGTGACTGAAATAGGTTTTACATAATGTATTTATCTACATAATATTATGTTATTTTGTAAGAATGCCGCGTGTACTCAATGAACATTAAATTAAAGATATTTTGTTCGAAGGTATACCTTCGGATGGGAATGTGTCGGTAGTCTTGTACCCGGCAACGTAGAGGATTATTAGGAGCAAGTCGATCTGATGATGGTACTCGGTGACATATCTTCTGGGCTCAAGTTAAAATATGATACAATTTGGCTAATTTGACCAAAATGTTGAAAAAATTGTCGATGGGAAGAGCCACTTGATTATACAGAAGGTGGAGATATACCAAAGGATATAAAATAATTGGAGAATGTTCAACCTACACTGCTCTTTCCTTTGCTTTGTTCAGAATGATAAGTTTTCAAACAAATTTTTAATCTACGAAAATGTTTATCACAATTATTTTTAATGCCAACCGCCATGGTGGTTAATAAACTAACCACCTTATTCAATAAAAACCTATGTATAGCTGTATTTTTATTTTTCCTTATTTTTCATAATAATTGAAGTAGAAATGCAATTGTTTTGTTTATAAACTTATACACATAAAACTGTAGCTGAAAGATTTAAGGCAAATAAAACTCTTAAAAATATCGTTATCCAGTCAAAATTCAACAGAAATAAGTTTAAAATTGAAATAAATCACATGTCCAAATTTCATGGCGATCCGTTCATAATTTTTCATAGCTCCCATGCAAGGCCCACTTCCGAAAATCAGTTTAACGAGCAAAAATCTCAATAAAATTTAACAGAAATAAGTTTCATATAGAAAGAAATCAAGCGATCATGGCGATCTGGATTTTGCTCATTTGCTGAGTGTAGGGTGTCATATGGCCTGACTTGATCGACTCTACTTTCTTACTTGTTTATACTACAAATTTAGTTTTCGTCTAATAAATCTGTAAATTTTGATTTTAGTTTTGACTATTTACAGCTTCAACATTAGTTTATTCGACATAAATTAAGAAACTATTGTGAGTTTACTTAATATCCTGAATTCACTTAAAATAAGAAAAAAGACTCCACTACTCTACCCAACTACACTTTTTTTGAAACAAAAATTAATTTAATTGTTTCAAATTAACTGTTGGAATACCTTTAATTATGATATTCTGTCCTTATCCAGCAGTTCTAGGATACTGCCCTAAACCTGCGATTTCCCTATCAATTAGGTTAGCTATTAATTACATAACTAGCTACGTGACTAGTTATTTTAACCCATGCCTCAATCTCTTTGATTACAATGAGACTGCCTGATAGCTGGTCCAAAGTAGTCAATGCATTGGATTCACATACCGATTACATAGAGTTATTTATCTTACTATCTAGCTTACTGGTTACTTTGTCAGCTACATATCTAGTTATTTTAACATATATGTATGTTAATTGACCTCAAAAAGTCAGTTAAAAAGGCATCTCATCTCAACAAACCTTCCTCCTACAATACTCTGATGGATAACTTGTGGTGAATAAAATAACTACATTCTAAAGTAAAGTGTAAAATAATCGTTTAAAGTGACTACACTCTAGGTTATTTAGAGAAACTAAAGTGGCAACTGACTTCACACTAGGTTACAACAGGGGATGTCAGTAAACTTAAGCAAAAAGAAAATAAACTATATGAGAATTATATCAGCATAATTTTTGTAAAACCAGTTTGGAAAAAATACAATTTGGTTGAAATTGTATGAACAAAACGTGCACATAAAAAAGTATAGTGTAAAATAATGATTTAGAGTGACTATGCTTTAGATTACCTAGAGACACTAAATTGACAATTGACTTCACGCTAGATTACCTGGGATGTATGAAGTAACCAATTGAATCTTCTCTGCTTAACAAGGAGCACATACGTGTCAAATAAACCAAAAAATATAAGTTGGAGTCAGCCAAGTGATCAGATATTAGTAACAATTACTGTCTAAAGGGATACAATGTCTACTTGCTTAACTGCTGGGTAATGTAGTTTATCACTTGCCAAGTTGTGTACAACCTTGCATATCCCTAAATAAAACAGTTGTCCACTTTTTTTTCCATTTAACAAATTTATTTTTAAGCGGAAATTAAATAAAGTTTGTCATATTCTTTTTAATAAAAAAATATGATAAATGTAAAAAATATACAAAAATACATATATTTATACAAACTACATCATATGTATGTATGTAAATTAGGGTGGCTCCAAGTCAATATAAAAGTTCAATTCATTCTAAGATACCGTTTCTCAAGAGATAAAAGGATATTTCTTGCTAAGGAGACATGTGAAATGTTGGCATTTGAAAGGCGCTTTCATTGACTTATCTGAAATATTCGTTTTAATTCAAAAATAATCTAAATTAAAAATAAAGTTGTTATTGCCACTGCAATATCCAAAAAAAATCATTCATTAATAAAATTATCTGGCATAGTCCAAGTTTTCCATCCTTCTAAAGCATCTGTGACCCTCAAAGGATAGCAATTCCCTTGCTAGGTGATTTAGATGATCTTGTAATTTTTCCTTGCAGTTCAAAGTAGATTATTTGATCTCCTAGCGTATCATACGAGAATTGAGATCCCTATGCATGTTCCAATTTCTTGCATACCAAGGAGCACCTAACTGTCTTCTTTGTATCTTTTTGATATTATAAGAAGAGGCTGTTCCCCATAACTGGATGCTATACGACCATGTTGGTTTTATAACTGTCTTATACAAGAAAGCCAAGTCTAGGGCTGAACGAGCATAATTATTGACTAAGGAGTCAATACCAATGAATAGACTTAAGTATTATATGTATCACTTTTGATTCAATATGGTGGATCCATGTTAGACGGCGGTCTAGAAGGATAACAGGATACCATAGATTGAGGGGCAACTATCTCTTCTTAAAGTAAATGTGATGTGAACACATTTTCTAGCATTTACTTTTTTTGCCATTTGTGAAGCAATTTTCCACATTTTCCAAATGTGAGACTGAAGTTGTTCGGATGCTACAGAGGGATCTTTATAAAGCGCCCTAAAATACTTCCCTGGGGTACACCAGCGGAAATTTGTCATCACATGAAGAGATCACATCTATTGATGTAATTCGGATAGATCCATTTTTTTATAACTTTTAAGTAACTTTTGAAATTAAAATGCGGTATTTTTTCAAATTTTTAACTTTTATTTTGAATCATTTGTACAATATAAATTTATTTAAAGTATTGACCATTGTTAGCTGTGAACTTTTTCCATCTTTCTGGCATTATATATATTCCGAGCCGAAAGAACTGTTCATCTTTTGAGGTCAAGAACAAATCAAGCCAATACCGTATACTCTGTTCCAAAGTGAAGCATATCCCAGAGAGAGTATTCTGCATCGATCGAAACACAAAGTAGTCGGATAGAGCACGGTCCGGATTATAAAGCGGATGAGGCAAAACTTTCCATTCTAAATACTTATTAACAGATATTGCAACATGTGGACGAGCGTTGTCATAATGGAATATTACGGTTTAATGTCTGGCCGCATATTCTGCACATTTTGGGCAAATGCTCGCTTCAAATGATTGTATTGCGATCGGTACAAGTTTCCCGTGATGGTCTGGTCAGATTTCAGCAGCTCATAATATTTAGAACCCTTTTGCTCCCACTATATCCAGAGAATTACCTTAGCGCCATGGATATTTGGCTTTGGTTTCGATTAGGCTGGTTGGTCGGGCTTTACGTACGATATCTTACGCTACCGGGTTATCGTAATGGATTCAGTTTTCATCACAAGCACTGATGCAGTGCAAAAATTATTTTCTTTTATAGCGTTCAAG
Source organism: Calliphora vicina (assembly GCF_958450345.1). Lineage (NCBI taxonomy): Eukaryota > Metazoa > Arthropoda > Insecta > Diptera > Calliphoridae > Calliphora > Calliphora vicina. The sequence continues at coordinate 59,423,789 of NC_088783.1, read as the reverse complement.
CAGCATTTCAGTCATACAAATTCGTCTTACAAGATCTCTCAGCTTCAATTCGAATGGTATCCAATTTCCTTGCTTCTAAACTACTGTGACTGTAGCATAGTGTTATTAAAACTTCTTCAATTTAAATGAAGTATTTTTTTTAATTTAAACCCAAATAATTGTCCAATGGCCCTCCACAAAACCTATAAATAATAATAATAATTACTTTAAACTACCTGGACATGTGCAAACTGGTTGAAAATGTTTTAAAATTGCTGATTGAACAGCTCCCAATGATTTTGCAAGTTCTTGAGTTTGGAAATAATCTTCATGGATTAATGCCTCCAATTCTTGGTCTTTTTTGGCTAGCCTGGGTGATCTTTGTCTTCCATTTAAACCGAACAAACCATCTCTCGCACGTTTAAACCGATGGAACACATTCACCGTAAGCTTTGGTGAGCATTCACCGTGCTTCAGCGACACTTTTTTCAAATTAAACAAGTATAGCAAAACTTTCCACATATGACGATTTGTTGGGACAAAATTCAACATTTTCGAAGCAAAAAAACGTTGTTTTTTACGCTATAATTTTCAATAATTAAGTGTGATAAATCATCATTGTGGAACCAGGAGGATTTCCTGCTTTGAGGCCTTTGGTTGTCATTTTTACGGTAGATAACCGGCATTTTATTGGTCGGGGAAACATCTCATTAATAATCGTCGGTGTAAACCAAGAGGGTGTACTATTTGGGGTAAATATATTATCTAAGTGCTTAGGAAATACTTCGACTTTTCCGGTAGCATTCTTCGCCCATTCACCGTTTTGGAGATGTATTGACAGAAGCTTCTCTGTAATGCCACCAAGTCTGCAATTGGGGTGGGTGGGGGCTTCTATATCGCGGATGAACTGGCTCAAGTCTTCAAGTCGATGAGAAAGATAATTTCGTCAGTATACCGCTCTTCTGCTGTATTTGTCAAATTTCTCGGTATCGAGACTTCCATGGCCCGTTTACGACCATCATAGATCAATGTCCATTACGGGACTATCACGGTCTCGGTTATGAATTTTGATAGCCATGCTTACAACCTACTGCTTAATTGTTGCGCATGCTAGGATACTTAACACTCCTTATAATGACTTATGTAGAAGTTGTCATGACGAAGACGATGAAGAAACGCTTGAACATCTCCTAGCGGATCTATCGAGTGGATATTAGGATGGTGGATTATTTTATTCATGCGTCTGGTTGGTTCGTCATCGAACCCCTTTGCGACATGTGAAGGACCTTTTGAGGACCTTAACATGATCATTTAGGGTATCACAAAGGGGCCAATTTATGTACCCAAGTGAGCTGGTAATCTGGCTGCCTTTACAACCTAACCTAACAAAAAAAAGTTGGACTAGCGGATATATTGTTGAATCAATCATGTCTGAAAGTTATTTGGAGGCTTCGGAGATAGTTGATTTCAGCACACAGACGCATTGGCACATGAAAAGGACATTTTTCTCCTTTGTTCTAGCTTTGAGAAATGAACTTTCATTCAAGTTGGACTCCTTATTTTTTCTCCATACAAATGGGTGCACCCAAATGTACATATTTATGTGTCAACGTAACTGTTGATAAATAAAAAGTACCCATAAAAGGTAACTCTGTATTTAATAAAATTATATTAAGTTACACAGAATTACAAAGTTCATCTTGCTGACCAGGGTGTAGTGTATAACGTTTGAGCAATGAAGTAAATAATGTACATCCTGCTAACGCTACAATAACAGGATGTACCTTTTAAAACGGGATTATTAATAACTGTTAAATGGTACAACAGTTAATAAAGTTAGCAAAGTTTAAATGAAATACAAACGTACGATTACAAAATCGGAGCAAAGAGATTTTAAAACTCTGTCTAAATTGTCCTATTCTATTATTATTTGAACAGATTCAGTGTTTCTGAAACTTAAATTTTATACTACTTTTCAACGTAAGAGCCTACCTACCTGATGATGTAGGTTATAATATAAAACTTTTTCCATTCAAAAAACACTGAAACTGCAATACAACTTTTGAAAATAAACGACAGCAAAAATAACATTCACGACATTTAAATGAAGGCTGTTAAAGAGAAATGAAAAAGTAACAAAAACAAAACAAAAAACAAAAAACATCCTTTGGCAAAAGAAATCAAATACAACTAGACAAAGTGTCTGACAACCAAACATTTATTAAACAAAAAGTTCTACAAATATATACGTATATATGTATGCAGCTGAAGTGAGATAAAATTTAAACAGTTGCCGTTTGAACAAAAAACGGCAGTGGCAGACAGTCACTTTCAATATTTACCAACCTGATGATAACAATTTTTAACAACAACAATGTACAATAAAATGAAATGCTGCAAAACACAGCAACACAGGCAGCCGTTACAACACACTTAGAGAAAAAATATAGTTGTACATAATTACTGTAAACATTTCAAGTTTTTTTTACAATATTATGGTCACGGTAATAATTTATATGGTTGCGGTAACCATAACATGTTAAAGTTACGATTATTATGATTTTAGCAATCATATTTATGATTGTAGTAAATAAATATATGTTTATGGCAATCATGTTCGTGATGTATCATTATATCTTAATAAGATGTTCTCATATTATGATAACCATAAGCCGAGAACAACATAATGTGGTAAATCCTTCATCATACAAATGGTTGTCACAAACATATACTTATTTACTACAATCATACAATATATATAATTTCTATAATCATGTGAATCGTTAATTTAACATATTATGAGTACGGCAATCATATAAATAATTACAGTGACCATAATATTGTTAAAAAAAAAACGTGTACAACTGTTGAAATGGTTACAGTAAACACGTACAACTATATTTTTTTCTTTGCGTGCAGGATGTTATATATAAAGAAAAAAGAACGACTAAAAATTGTTCACAAATAAATTGCCAACAAAATAAAATGCAGCAAAAAGAATATACAAAAAAAGTTTTAGTAGATTTTATTAAATTAATTTTACACTGTGATGCCTTAAAAATATTTGACAAACTTTGTTAAATGATGACGGACAAATTAGATTTTGAATGATTAAATATGAAAAGTGTTTTGTAAAACCTCGGCGAATAGGACTTATTTAATGATATTTTGGGAAAAAATAGATAAAATGGAAAATATCTAACAGATATTTAAAACAAGCAGCACACAGAACAATTTTTTAAGTTATCTGTGGGATTCTAGTTTTCAACTAACATATGAACATTGCACAGTGATTTAGATACTTTTAAATTTGTGACAAAAAAGTGACACAACTCAAAATTAATTTGTCTGGTTATATAAACCCGAAAAATTTATTTTACGCTTAAACTACACAGTAAAAATTATATTTCAATTCAAACATTTATCCCATATTGCACTGGTTTCAATTATTTCATAATTAAATCAAGTATTCATTTGCTCAAAAGCAAAATTTCTTGGTATTTTCTATTGAATTTTGTGTTTTGAATTTGATTATTTTGACAATTGAATATACAGTTTTCGTTGTTGGTTGAATTTCAAATACAAAAATTATTGAATAGATAATTTTCGTAATTGAAACACAAAAAATAACAAAAATGTGTTTTCAATTACGAAAATTATCTATTCAATAATTTTTGTATTTTAAATTCAACAAATAACGAAAATTGTATATTCAATTGTCAAAATAATCAAACTCAAAACTGTCATGAAATATCACAAAAATTCAGTTCGTATCCGAATGTCACAATATTTTATATTGGTTAAAAATGCGGGATTTTTTCTAAAGTTTTAGATTTTATATTTAAACATTTGTACAACACAAATTTATTCAAAGTATTGGGCATTTTTAGCTATGAACTTTTCCCACCTTTCTGGCAACATATGGATTCCGTGCAAAAGGAATTGCTCATCTTTTGAGGCCAAGAACGAAGCAAGCCAATATCGGATACTCTGTTCCAAAGTGAAGCGTATTCCAGAGAGAGCATTCTGTATCGATCGAAACAAATACTACACAGAGAAAACAGATTCGTGATAGCAACCGAATTTGTTGTCAATCGAATGATTCGGTTGCACACTTAGAATTTTTCAGTTCTAACGTCAGTTGATAAAGAAGAATTTCAGTTGAGGCAACCAAACTTTAGTTACCCCTTCCAAAATATTGTAGCCACAACTGTAAAATTCGGTCACTAAGATAGAATCATTCGATTGACAACAAATTCGGTTGCTATCACGAATCTGTTTTCTCTGTGTAGTGTAGACTATAAATGGGTTAAGACAAAACTTTCCAACCACTTCTTTATAAATAGTTTTTAACAGGTATTATGCAAAATGTGACAGAGGTTTGTCATGATGGGATATTACGGTTTCATATCTGGCCGCATATTCTGAGCATTTTTCGGCAAATTCTCACTTCAATCGAATCAGTTACGTTCAGTACAGCTTCCCTGTGCAGGTCTTGCCAGATAGATAAGACCCTTTTGCTCCCACCAAATACAGAGAATTACCTTGGCTTTTGTATTGATTCGACTGGTTGGTCGGGCTTCACGAACGATCTTTTTTTTATCATCATTTATTTATTGTATCTTCATTATTTAATGAACTAACAATAAGTGGTTCAAATCGTATATCTAATAATTATTATTTAATTAGTCCAGCCAGTGCCGGACGAAAATTTTGTATTCATGGTTGTTTTGGTTAAATTGGCATTCTTCCTTCTAGATTAGGTCTATTGTGTCCCTCCTTCTTAATCGAGTGTGGCCACGGTTATCTAATATGTTGCGGGCCAGCGGGTTTGGGTGAACTTCAAGTTTTTTTTAAATATTTTTGTACATTTTTCGAGATTTCAGTTTTTACAATGGGCACGTTTAAATCTTTGTGTATATTCGCGTTTTTGATATACCAGGGGGCAACTGTGATCATTCTTAGAAACTTGTTTTGGCGTCTTTGGATCTTTTCTACATTTGACGCTGAGGCCATGCCCCATAACTGTATGCCATAACACCATATCGGTTTTATGATCATGTTATAAAGTAGAAGTTTACAATCTAAACTAAGCGTGGAGTTTCTGCCAATAAGCCAATTAATTTGAATTGATTTCAATTTCATTTGAGTCAACTTTGCATCTATATGACTTTTGCATGTAAGGCGACGATCGAGATGTATTCCGAGGTATTTCACTTCCGATTGTTGAATTATTGTTTGGTTATTGATATGAATAGGGGGTCATGATTCTCTACGCAATGTAAATGTTATGTGTGTACATTTTTGCTCGTTGACTTTAATTTTCCATTGTTTTAACAATTTTTCTAATTTCTAATAATTAACGATCTTTTAAGCTTTGGGATATCGTAATGCATCCATTTTTCATCGCAAGTAATGATTCGATGCAAAAACAGCGCTAAGGAAGAATTTCGGACATGCAAAATCGTTTTCAAAGGTTTCTCGGCTTTAATTCAAATGGTATTTAATTTTCTTGCTTTTGAATGAATCCTGCTTAGGCGAGGCCAAGTGTTTACTTCGTACTAATACCGTATCACAATGGGATCATATTTAAATGGACCCAAGTGAGCTGCTTGAGGAGCAGCAGCCCATGGAACCTAATACCGTATCTAAAATCCGTAGTTAGCCAAACGAGAGTCGAAGGATTTATCTGGGCGGATTGTACTCATTAGCTAGTCATTGTCAATATGTTGTAGTTAGCCGATGATGCCAGAATAATTTATGCCCTTGGATCCATAGCTATATTTATCCATAATTAGACGAAAGCCGACCGAAAGCCAAAGCATCTCGGGTTGCATCCGTTGAATTTACTTTACCATAATAAGTAATTTGCCGACCGAATTCTCGAATTCTCTATTAGAATCTTCATACATTAACAATTATATCGCAAGGATACAAGATACATAGCTCTGTGGTAAAGAAGATTTCAAAGGAAGCAGAACCTGGACAGACTAGGCATTCCCCAGATGGAAACAAAAACTGTATCACAATGTAAATAACCACTAATTTATCTAACCCCCATATATTGAACACCTTTTGGGATTTGCGAAAAACAAATTGATTTTTATTATAAAAGTTGTATGACATAAATCACTCAATAATGACTTGTCAAAACTAACATTATTCTAACCATAGAGAATATACATAGAGCGGAAACTCTTCTGTCAAAGACCTAACTCAGTTATCAGACACCTAAGTGGTGAGAATGTATTAGTAGAAAAAACAATGTGAAAACAAAAACAAGTAAGAAAGTATGGTCGGTCAAGCCCGACCATATAATACCCTACACCAAGTAAATGAGTAAAAATATTTTTCTTTTAAAATATCAATAATTTATATTCATGAGTGATTTTCGGAAGTGGGCCTTATATGGGACCTATGACCAATTATGGACCGATCATCTTGAAATTAGGTCGTGTGATTTATGTCTATATTAAATTTAACTATGTTGAATTTTGTGTGTATACCAACATTTTTAAGCGATTTATGCACGTTAAAGTGATTTTCGGAAGCGGGTCTATATGGGAGCTATGACTAATTATGAACCGATCGTAACACAATTTGGTGACATGAATTTTGTATATATAAAACTTATTTGGAGCGAAATTTGTGTAGATACATAGATAAATTAAACATTTATGACCGATAAAGTCCAATTTCGAGGGGACTTTGTATGGGGGCTAGGTGAAATAATGGACCGATTTCAGCCAGTTTCAATAGGCTTGGTCCTTGGGCCGAAAAAGTAATATGTACCAAATTTGATCGAAATATCTTCAAAATTGCGACCTGTACTCTGCGCACAAGGTTTACATGGACAGCCAGCCAGCCAACCAGACGGACGGACGGACGGTCGGACATCGTTTAATCGACTCAGAAAGTAATTCTAAGTCGATCGGTATACTTTAAGGTGGGTGTTAGACTAATATTTTTGGGCGTTACAAACATCTGCACAAACGCATAATACCCTCCCCACTATGGTGGTGTAGGGTATAACAACACTCGTATGTGTGATTATTTTGAGGACTTTTTTTGTTTGAGTTTTTTTGTAGTTTCCGCTATATGTTTCTCTATGATTCTAACATTCAATTACATTTCGGTTGTAATTTCCGAAACTATTTCAATTTCCCAATCAACATCTCCCGTGCCAATAATTAAAAGTTTATAGAAACCACCTTGTAAATAATTAGGCAGGCCATCTTGAGAAAACTGGCAGGCATTTAAGGTATATAATTTCTTTTCCAAAGGTGGTTCAAATTTATCCTCAAAAGCCGGTAAATCTGAGCAGTCCTTTAAGGTGTCCATTAAAACATCTTTGTAGTGAGTGTTTAAAAATGTATGAAAGTGTAAGGCAGGCATTTGAAAGGGTAAAACAATGTATTCATTATCACCCTGGGCACTGCGATAAGATTTAGCTGCAACCTGTTGTGTCCACAAAAAGTAAATATTAAATGAATATCTAAAACTTAATAGTTATTCTAAATATAATACGAGTATTTACAGTATTTGAATCACCATCGACAATATCAATATTAATAAGTGCAGTACCGGAAATGGCATAGACACCACGAGAAATTCTTTCAATTTGCAAATCAATTTTCAGTTTTTCCGTATCTGAAGTTTGTGCAGTAAGTGATTTAAGTTCATACGACCAGGTTTTCTAAAAAAGAGGACAAAATAAATTTCAGTCATTATTCACTTTTTGTCAATCAATAAATATTTTTTACCATTCCTAGCATCTGTCCTGCCGTTCTCACAATCAAGAATACTACATTGATTAGAGAAATTATCGTTAAGCTTTTACTCAGGTTTTTAGTCGCCATTGTTGAAGGTTACAGTTGAAAGTCAAGCTTCAGTTAGAACAGTGATTTTTAAAATCACAGCTATTTATTAATGCTAGTTTTAGTATAATTAATTAAAGTACAATCAATTTCCTGTTTAAATAATGTAGGTGCTATATTTCTTATTTACAACTTTACAAACAACTTTAAACTCATGCAATTTTCATGTAATGACAAACGAGTATTAATGAAAATGATTGCTAAAATAACATTTTAGCATCGCTACCCCTGTAGTAGTAAAATAAAACAAGTACGAGAACTATATTGGGCTGTGCCGAATATTTTATACCCTTCACCAAAAAAAAATTTTTTTTTTCTTCATTTTTTCAAATTTTTTGTTTAATTTGTTAAAAAAAAATTTCTTAAATTTATTAGTGAAAAAAAATTATGACAAAAAAAGTTTTTTGTTAAAAAAAATTCGACGGACAGATGGACATGGCTATATCGAATTCGCTATCTATAACGATCCAGAATATATATACTTTGCAAATGAAAAATGTAGAAATTACAAACGGAATGACAAACTTATTTATACCCTTGCCACTCATGGTGAAGCGTATAAAATATGTGAAAGGATTTAATAAAAAATTAAATGAATTTAATAATTACCGGCATTTTTTTAATTGTAAACTACTTACAATGATAGGAAAATAATTTATAAAAAGTTACAATACTCCAGCTAGAACAGTTCTTTAGATATTCGAAAATAACTATTTATTTTGTATGATCTGGTACCACCAATTTGCAATAATGAACTATGAACTACCAAAATCATACTATTACAGATCTCCAGATATCTATTAATAACAATTAATCGAATGTGGAACGGGTTAATCAAACACCTCACTTTAAGACAAACAATGGATACTGGAAAGTGCCACGCCTACTTGAAATTTCAAAAAAAAAGAAAAGAGTGTTCCAGATACAGATGGACATACCGTATAAATTTCAAGAAGATCGGTTTAGGCTTCTATTAGCCGCAAACAAATTAACAGACATACATTCATTTTTATATAAATACTAGCTAAAACTCAGCGTGCTTCGCTACCAGTAAAGTAATGGTAGTTAGTCTATATAAAATTAGTTTCTAATGTAATAAAAAGTACTTTATTTATTTCATATTTTCTAAACTTAATGTGAATTGTAATAAAATAGAAAAGTTTATAACCAAAAATATTTGTATTTAATGTTGTGTTTTCCTACTCACGAACATGCAACTGAAAACTTTTCATGTGAAAAACATGAATTTTCTAGACTTAGTCCGCAAACTTGCAAAGACTGACCTTGAGCTTTATCAATTGACATTGCAAATGATAAAATCAATGGCATTTCCGAAGTTATAATCGGAATACGTGCAGCAATACATCTGTCCCTTTATACTTTCCAGTTATAAAAGTCGCCCCGATTAGATTGTTCATTAATTTCCCTCTGGGCCCTCTTTTTCAAATTTTTTTTTTACTCAAATGATTGTAACACAAAAATTGTATGTCTTGAGTTACAAAATATTTATTTTGATAGCTAGACCACTCGCATCCCACTAAGAGACTAAAAAGCTCTTAAAGGAATGGACCTAAGCTTTCATTTGAGTAAAAAAAAATTTTAAAAATTAGAAAAAAATTCGAAAATGTTTGGCCAAAATGTTTGGCCTCTAACTCCGAGAGTTCTTGACCGATCTTGTTGAAAAATTGTGTCTGCATTACTATCCAATAGGTCTAACCTTGGTGCAAAAGACATCGATTTTAAAAGTTGGTTTACTTGATGTGAAATCCCATATACATATGGGGAATTTCATGTCAAGTGAACCAACTTTTGAAATCGATGTCTTCCGATCGGGATGAAATTTGCACCAAGGTTAGCTCTATTGGATAGTAACTCAGACACAATTTTTCAACAACATCGGTCGAGAACTCTCTGAGTTATAGGGGGTAAAATTTTGACAATTTGGTCAAACAGGGGTTTTTTCTTATCCATGTAACTTATTACCTATTGTTCTTAGCAAAATGTGTCCCAAATAGTATAGATAGCTATTTCTTCGATCTTTCGAAAAAAAATATTTAAAAAAAAAAATAAAAAATTTTTAATATTTTTTTTCCGAAATCAAAAACTTTTTTGACTTTTTTTTAAAATTTTTTCTCTTTTTTTTTTTTTTTTTTTTTCTTAAAATAAAGTTTAGATATTTTCCTTGAACACCTACTTGGTCGCTTAGTGGGATGCGAGTGGGATATCTATCAAAATAAATATTTTGTAACTCAAAACATAAAATTTTTGACTTTTTTTGCAAAATCAAAAACTTTGTTGACTTTTTTTTTCAAAATGGACCCTTTTTTAATCTTTTTTTTTAGGTCAAACAAAAGCTTAGATATTATCCTTGAAGACCCTTTTGGTCGCTTAGTGGGATGCGAGTGGGATATCTATCAAAATAAATATTTTTTAACTCAAGACTTACAATTTTTGACTTTTTTTTTTGCAAATACGTTTTTTTTTCCAAATGGGCCCTTTTTTTAAAATTTTTTTTGTAGTCAAAAGAAAGCTTAGGTCCATTCCTTTAAGATATTTTTAGTCCCTTAGTGGGATGCGAGTGGGATATCTATCAAAATAAATATTTTGTAACGCAAGACATACAATTTTTTAATTTTTTTTTGCAAAATCAAAATTTTTTTCCAATATGGGCCCTTTTTTAATTTTTTTTTTTTTGCTCAAAAGAAAGCCTAGGTCCATTCCTTTAAGATATTTTTAGTCCCTTAGTGGGATGCGAGTGGGATATCTATCAAAATAAATATTTTGTAACAATTTTTTAATTTTTTTTTGCAAAATCGAAATTTTTTTCCAATATGGGACTTTTTTTTAAACATTTTTTTTTGCACAAAAGTAAGCTTAGGTCTTTTCCTTTAAGACCTATTTTGTCACTTAGGAAGATGTGAGTAGGATATCTATTAAAATAAAAATGTTGTAACTCAAGACATTCAATTATTGACTTTTTTTTTGCAAATTCGATTTTTTTTTCAAAATGGGCCCTTTTTTAAAAATTTTTTTTTAGTCAAAAGAAAGCTTAGGTCCATTCCTTTAAGATATTTTAGGTCCCTTAGTGGGATACGAGTGGGATATCTATCAAAATAAATATTTTGTAACTCAAGATATACAATTTTTGATTTTTTGGCAAAATCAAAAACTTTTTTGACTTTTTTTTAAAATGGGCCCTTTTTGTAATTTTTTTTTTTGCTATAAAGAAAGCTTAGGCCTATTCCTTTAAGATGGTTTTGATCGCTTAGTGGGATGCGAGTGGGATATATATCAAAATAAATGTTTTGTAACTCAAGACATACAATTTTTGTGTTAAAACATTTATTTTGATAGATATCCCACTTGCATCCCACTAAGGGACTAAAAATATCTTAAAGGAATGGACCTAGGCTTTCTTTTGAGCAAAAAAAAAAATTAAAAAAGGGCCCATATTGGAAAAAAATTTTGATTTTGCAAAAAAAAATTAAAAAATTGTATGTCTTGCGTTACAAAATATTTATTTTGATAGATATCCCACTCGCATCCCACTAAGGGACTAAAAATATCTTAAAGGAATGGACCTAAGCTTTCTTTTGACTACAAAAAAAATTTTAAAAAAAGGGCCCATTTGGAAAAAAAATCGTATTTGCAAAAAAAAAAGTCAAAAATTGTAAGTCTTGAGTTAAAAAATATTTATTTTGATAGATATCCCACTAAGCGACCAAAAGGGTCTTCAAGGATAATATCTAAGCTTTTGTTTGACCTAAAAAAAAAGATTAAAAAAGGGTCCATTTTGAAAAAAAAAGTCAACAAAGTTTTTGATTTTGCAAAAAAAGTCAAAAATTTTATGTTTTGAGTTACAAAATATTTATTTTGATAGATATCCCACTCGCATCCCACTAAGCGACCAAGTAGGTGTTCAAGGAAAATATCTAAACTTTATTTTAAGAGAAAAAAAAAAAAAAAATGACGTATTTTAAAAAAAAGTCAAAAAAGTTTTTGATTTCGGAAAAAAAATATTAAAAATTTTTTATTTTTTTTTTTAAATATTTTTTTTCGAAAGATCGAAGAAATAGCTATCTATACTATTTGGGACACATTTTGCTAAGAACAATAGGTAATAAGTTACATGGATAAGAAAAAACCCCTGTTTGACCAAATTGTCAAAATTTTACCCCCTATAACTCAGAGAGTTCTCGACCGATGTTGTTGAAAAATTGTGTCTGAGTTACTATCCAATAGAGCTAACCTTGGTGCAAATTTCATCCCGATCGGAAGACATCGATTTCAAAAGTTGGTTCACTTGACATGAAATGCCCCATATATATAAGGGTTTCAAGTGTCTAAATACAAATTTTAACATTTACTTAATATTTTTGGTAGTCTGTACTAAATATTAATATTGATAGCTGCTATAACTTTACCTATATATAATTTGTTATCTATAGGTATGGGAGGTACCACGCCCACTATTTTAGTCCGCCCATTCTTGTCCTAAATAATAATATTGATGGTAGAATAACCGTACAAAATGTATGTATTATATCTCTTATTGTGTCCCATATATAAGATTTTTTTAAATTATCATCATATGGGAGGTGCCACGCCCTCTGTGGCTACTACTCCCATTTTTGCCGCAAATATTTAAACAAACGGTGGAATTGCTCATGCAAAATTTGAGGACTATAGGAATTATAGTTTCCTAAATATTTGATTTTTAAAGCTAACTTTATATGGGAGGTACCACGCCTACTTAAAATTTCAAAACAAAAAGTAGCCTCTTGATCCTTCCAGAAATACTGTAATATTTCAAGCAAATCGGTTCAGCCTTTTAGAAGTCTATAGATCCTAAACTAATAATAATAAACATACATCTATACATACATACAGACACACATTCACTTATATATATATAGATATGTGTAGTAAATGAATGGGAGGCAGTGGCTGAACAGCTCCTTACCAGATCACCAAATATAAAATAGTCGTTAGTTAAAGATGTTAGTTTATCCAAATCAGCCTTGAAATATTACTAGCCGCCTATTAATCATAACATGTATTAAGATTAGGCTATTCATTCGAGTAATGATCATTCGATTAATCGAATAATTATTCGAACAATTTAAAAATTACCATTTTCAAATAACGAATAATTCGAACAATTTTATGTAGAATACTCGATTGGGTATTCAAAGTATTCGTTAGCCGAACAAAAGCCGAAGCATTTGTCTCGTCTACATCACAATATAAATAACCACTAATTTTTCAAATATTGAACTAATTTTGGGTTTTGCGAATAAACATATTAATCTTTATTATAAGAAGTAGTATGAAATAAATCATTAAATAATGATTTGTCAAAACCACCAATATTCCAATACTCAATTACATTTCGGTTGTAATTTCAGCAATTACTTCAATTTCCCAAACAACATCGCCCGCACCAATAAGTAAAAGTTTATAGAAACCATCTTGTAAATGATTAGGCAGACCATCTTGAGAAAACTGACAGGCATCAAAGGTATATAGTTTCTTTTCAAAAGGTGGTTCAAATTTATCCTCGAAAGCCGGTAAATCAGAGCAGTCCTTTAAGGTGTCCATTAAAACATCTTTGTAGAAAGTGTTAAAATATTTATGAAGATGTGTAGCAGGCATTTGGAAGGGTAAAACATTGTATTCATTATCACCCAAAACACTGCGATAAGATTTAGCGGCAATCTGTGATGACAAGAATCAATTATTAAACATATAATTAAAACTTGGCAGTTATTCTAAATAAAATATTATTTACAGTATTTCCATCACCCTCGACAACATCAAAATTAATAAGTACCGTACCGGAAATGGCATAGACACCACGAGAAACTCGTTCAATTTCTAAATTAATCTTCATCTTTTCACTATCTGAAGTTTTTGAAGTAAGTGATTTTAGTTCATATGACCAGGTTTTCTAAAAAAAAAAGATGACAAAATTGCAATCATATAATCTTGATAATTTTGATATATCTTTTTTTCTTTCTTACCTTTCCTGGCATCTGTCCTATAGTTGCCACAATCAAAAATATTACACCAATTACTGTTATGGTTTTACTTAGGTTTTTAGTCACCATTGCTCAAGGATAAAGTCAAGCTTCAGTTAGAACAGTTATTTTTAAAATTACAGCTATTTATTAATATTAGTTTTAATATAATTAATTATGGTACAATTAATTTTCTATTTAAACAATGTAAATGATATATGTATTTATTATTTACAAAGTTACAAAGAAAACTCATGCAATTGTCATGTAATGACAAACAAGTATTTGATCAAAAAGATTGCCAAAACGACATTGTAATGAGTTTTGGTACTTCTCTCCCTGCGCCTACCCGCGTTATTGTTAGTTCAACTGTGAATCACATTTTGGATCACCCTGTTCGCCGACATATAGTTGAAGAAGAGTTGTATTTTTTTGTCTACCGAGAGTCACTGGTGTTTATTTTTAAATGACCGGGCTTCAATTCGGGTTATCGTAATGAATCCATTTTTCATCGCAAGTAATGATTCGGTGCAAAAATGATTTTCTTTTATAGCGTTCAAGCAGCATTTCAGACATCTCAGCTTCTTTCAAGGACTCTCAGCTTCAATTCGTATGGCACCCAATTTCCCTGCTTTTGGATGAATCCTACTGCTTGAAAATGTTTGAAATTACTAATTGAGTAGCTCCCAATGATTTTCCAAACTGTAGTTGAGTTTGACAACAATCTTCAATTAGTAAAGCCTCCAATTCTAGACCTTCAAACTTTTTTGGCTGGCCTGGGCGGTCTTTGTCTTCCGCAAAAACCTTCTCTCGCATATTGAAACCGATGCAACACATTCACCATAAGCTTTGGTGTACAGTCGGTATGCTTCAGCAGCATTTTTTTTTCAAATTGAAGAGTAAAGCTAAACTTCCCGCATATGATGCTTTGTTGGCACAAAAATTCGACATTTTTGAAGCAACAAAAAACGTTGTTGACTCTATAATGTATAATAATTAAGTGAGGATAAATGACAGATATGTACCCACATTTTTAAGTCATACACCCAATAAGAAATACATGAACAAAGCAAGCAAGTATCGAAGTCCCGATCTTCGTACTAAAATCGGTACCGACCGAGAGTCGAAGCATTTATCTCGACGGATTGTACTCATTAGCTAGTCATAGTCAAACTTGTAGTAACCCGACCGAGAGTCGAAGCATTTATCTCGTCGAATTGTATTAATTAGCTAGCCTAAGCTTATTCATCCTCTCGGATTGGAAGCTGAAGGTAGGAAGCTAACCTTTGAAGAACCTGAACAGACTAGGCATACCCTGGATCTAAACAAAAACTGCATTACAATATAAATAACCACTAAATATTCAAACCCCCAAATATTGAACTTCTTTTGGGATATGCGAATAAACTAATTTTGTTTTTATTGTACGAGTAGTCACAATCACAAAATAATGACTACTCAAAACTACCAATTTCCAATATTCAATTACATTGCGGGTGTAACTTCAGCAATTATTTCCATTTCCCAATCAACAGCGCCCGTGCCAATAATTACAAGTTTATAGAAACCTTCTTGTAAATGATTAGGCAGACCATCTTGAGAAAACTGGCAGGCATCAAAGGTATATAGTTTTTTTTCAAAGGGTGGCTCAAAAGTATCCTCGAAAACCGGTAGATCTGAGCAGTCCTTTAAGGTGCCCATTAAAACATCTTTGTAGTGAGTGTTGAAGAAATTATGAAAGTGTAAGGCTGGCATTTGAAAGGGTAAAACATTGTATTCATTATCACCCTGGGCACTGCGATAAGATTTAGCTGCAATCTGTGACCACAAAAAGTTATTATTAAATATATAATTAAAACTTAGTGTTGTTATAAATAAAATATTTACAGTATTTCCATCACCCTCGACAATATCAAAATTAATAAGTATAGTACCGGAAATGGCATAGACACCACGAGAAACTCTTTCAATATCTAAATCAACTTTCATCTTTTCAGTATCTGAAGATTGAGAAGTAAGTGATTTAAGTTCATACGACCAGGTTTTCTAAAAAGATAAAATAAAGTGCAGTCATATAAGGATTAAGATCGAAAATTGTTTAACATACATATATGTTAATAAAAATTAAACCACTAAACTTACAGTTTTCAATCTTTTTTTATTTGATTGAAATTATTGTTACAATTTACAAAAAAAAAAATAATATTTTTATAGTTCTAATCACTAATGATGAAATTTTGAACCTTTTTTGAAAACCCTTCCATTATGGTTTTTATCGAGCTTTATGTCACTTTGATCGAACAGGTTGTCCATCTCCGTTTAAAATCTACCACACTTTTGGACACCTTTTTTATGCTCTCAATTCTCTTTTAACAAGAGCTCAATATCTCTCCACTGGCCTTAGCTCGAGGCAGTTTGGAGGAATTGTCTCTCTTGGTGCAAATATCACATTACTGTTCTTGTACCACTCAAGACCTTTCTTACCATAGTGACAGATGCCAAATCAGGCCTAAAAGGTCTTATGAATGGAAGCATTCTTTTTTGTAAATATTCCTTGATGTAAATTTCGGTATTTATAGAGCCCTTTGTAACAAATTTTTGGCTTTTTTGCCGCAACTGCATATTGCTTGCCATACCAAGAACTTTTTGAGCAATTTTGTTTGCTTTTGTGTCCCAAACTTTTCTTCAACATTCCTTCGAGCATCTGCGACATAAAACAAGTAAGAAAGTATGGTCGGTCAAGCCTGACCATATAATACCCTACAAAGCAAAAACATTTTTCTTTTAAAATTTCAATAATTTATATTTTTGAGTGATTTTCGGAAGTGGGCCTTATATGGGGGCTATGACCAATTATGGACCGATCACAATGAAACTAGATCGTGTGATTTATGTCTCTATGAAAGTTTACTATGTTGAATTTTGTGAGTATACCAACATTTTTAAGCGATTTGTGCACGTTAAAGTTATTTTCGGAAGCGGGTCTATATGGGAGCTATGACTAATTATGGATCGATCGTAACAAAATTTGGTGACATGAATTTTGTATATATAAAACTTATTTGGAGCGCAATTTGTGGAGATACATTTATAAATTAGACATTTATGACCGATAAAGTCCAATTTCGGAAGGACATTTGTATGGGGGCTAGGTGAAATAATGAACCGATTTCAGCCAGTTTCAATAGGCTTGGTCCTTGGGCCGAAAAAATAATATGTACCAAATTTGATCGAAATATCTTGAAAATTGCGACCTGTACTCTGCGCACAAGGTTTACTTGGACAGCCAGCCAGCCGACCAGACGGACGGACGGACATCGTTTAATCAACTCAGAAAGTGATTCTAAGTCGATCGGTATACTTTAAGGTGGGTGTTAGACTAATATTTTTGGGCGTTACAAACATCTGCACAAACGCATAATACCCTCCCCATCCCCACTATGGTGGTGCACGGTATAAAAATTGACCCAGAACCTGTGAAAAATTTTTATGATATTTCGATAAAATTTGGTCCATATTATTTTTTCGGCCCAAGGACAAAGCCTATTGAAACTGGCTGAAATCGGTCCATTATTTCACATAGCCCCCATACAAATGTCCTCTCGAAATTGGAGTTTATCGGTCATAAATGTTTAATTTATATATGTATCTACACAAATTTCGCTCCAAATAAGTTTTATATATACAAAATTCATGTCACCAAATTTTGTTACGATCGGCCCATAATTAGTCATAGCTCCCATATAGACGTGCTTCCGAAAATCACTTAAAAATGGTGGTATATACAAAAACTTCATCATAAATAACTTTCATATAGACATAAATCACACGACCTAATTTTATGGTGATCGGTTCATAATTGGTCATAGCTCCATATAAGGCCCACTTCCGAAAATCACTCACGAATATAAATTATTGATATTTTAAAAGAAAAATATTTTTAATCATTTACTTGGTGTACGATATTATGTGGTTGGGCTTGACCGACCATACTTTCTTAATTGTTTTGTATAAAATTTGACTTCAATTTCCGTGCTCTGTCTTTGGCTTCTAAATTTTTAGCAGAGTTCCTGTCAGCAACTTTTTGAGCCTTGTATGCTTTTAAATCTGCATTGGTTTTAACTTTTCGTACCAAATAGTCCAAGTACTGACCTAATCGGGCTGCTTTCCTACCGAATGTGTTGATAGCTCTTTTGAAAATACTTTCTATTTTTTTGGCTTCAAAAACATCATGCGGACCATCCTTCTACCTGAACCAGGCTTTCTATCAACGGGCAAGTTCTCCCGGTACTGTTTAATAACATTGGAAACAGTTTCATAGCAGACCTTTGATTGTTTAGCTAACATTTTGTAGGACCAAGTTTGGTTTTGTTGAAAATTTTTCGATCTCAGTCCTTAATTTGAGCTAATTTTAACATTAAATTAAATATTTTTTGTCATTCTTACCTTTGGTTCCATCTGTCCTGCCGTTTGCACAATCAAGAATATTGCATTGATTAGACAAATTATCGTTAAACTTTTACTAAGATTTTTAGTCCCCATTGCTCAAGGTTACAGTTCTAAGTCAGACTTCCGTTAGAACAGTTATTTCTAAAATCGCAGCTATTTATTTGTTACTGTTAGTTTTAGTATAATTATTTTAACAAAAATAACATTTATTATCTACAATTTATTATTTACAAAGCAATTGTCATGTAAAGACAAACGAGTATTGATCAAAAAGATTGATAAAACGACATTTACATGAGTTTAACATTTAATTATAATTTATGCGTCAGATTCATGATAAACTGGACATTTCGGATACAAGCCTCTCACGAAGCCGCGTCGCATGGCTTTTGGCCGATGGACTTAATTTTATTTGCAAAATTTTAATGCCATTCAAGAGTAAACATATTGAAACTAAGGTAGCTAAAACAAGTTAGAGAGCTGCTATATTCTCCTGTGCCGAATCTTATATACCCTTCACCAAGTTATACATAAAAATATTTTTATTTAAACAAAATTAATTTTTTTTTAATTGTTTTAAATTGTTTTTAAATTTTTTTTTCCAAATTGTTTTTAATTTTTTTTAAATTTTAACATTTTTTTAATTTTTAAAAAAAATTATTTTTGGAAAAATAATTTATGTCCAAAAAAATTTTTGAAGGAAAAAAAATTCGGGTTAAAAAATATAGTTTCCGATTTTGACCCATTGTAGGTCCAACTTACTATGGTTTTATATACGTCATTACAAAGGTCTTTGAAATATCTATAATTAGATATCCATATTGTCTTTATTTATTTAGTAATCCAGATATAGATCAAAAGTAGGGCAAAAATCGAGGTTGTCCCGGTTTTTTTCATATATCTCAGCCATTTATGGGCTGATTTTGTCGATTTTAAATAGCATGTCGAGCCGGAAGAATTCCCGACATACTTATGTATGAATCGTATATTTAGGTTATTTCGGTGCTACGGAAAGTTGATTTCAACAAAAAGACGGACTTCGCTATCTATTACGATCCAGAATATATATACTTTGTGGGGTCGCAAATAAAAAATGTAGAAATTACAAACGGAATGACAAACTTATATATATCCTTGCCACTCATGGCGAAGGGTTTAAAAATTAGATAAAACAAGTAAGAAAGTTGGTCCGATCACCATGAAATTACGTCGTGTGATTTATCTTCTTTATATATATAATTCTTCTGTACGTGTGTTAGTAACTAAACTCCTCCTTAACGGCTGGGCCGATTTCGATAAAATTTGTTGTGTGTGTTTGATTGGGTCCCTGGATGGTTTAGATTCACAATTGACCTATATAGGATCAATGGGCATGGCACCTTCCATACAAAGTAAAAATTTATTATTGTATATGTGGAGTACTATTATAGTGGGAGTCTTCTAACTTTGTGTGAGATATGGCAGAACAACGTTTGCCGGGACAGCTAGTTTATATATGAAAATTATTTATGTTGAATTTTTAGGAGATTTAGACACATTAAAGTGATTTTCGGAAGCGGGTTTATATGGGAGCTATGATTAATTACACTATGCAACAAATGAAGACTTTTGGAAAAACACAAGATCATGACAGTATAGGTTCGACTCTACTACCAAAGGGTAGTAAAACCCTATACTCAGTTTGTCCATTTTGGTGACCGATTTTTTTTTATGGGCCCCCAAAGTTTCTGAAAATCAGTGGGGCCTCTAAAAAAGGTGTCATCAGTTTTTGGTTAACAGCTAATTCAGACTTTGTGATACGGCTTAACTTTATATGGCAATAATATAGCTAAGAGTCCGCCAAATAAATTTTGTTAAAATTTTTTTCCAAAAAATTGCTTTTTCGTGCACTTTTGTTGAAAAAATATAGGAAGAAAAATTTTTTTTTTTACTTTTTTTAGAATAACTTCCAGGGACTCCTAATTTTTCAATAACAATATTTTGCAAAGTTGTAGCTACGGTCAATATGAATAACTCTTGTGAACATATCAATGCAATCCGAACATATCTACGCATTCTAAATAGCTGTCAAAAATCACTTTGTAGCTTAAAAGTTTTAGTTTTTTACTATTTTTTGACTCTAAAACAAAAATTTTTGTTAAAAATGTATGCGTGTATACTTCTCTATTGTGCTGGAATAACGAAGAATGGGCAATGGTATGATCCGGGCGCATCTTTTTATCCAATATTGATCACGCAAGACCGGCTTGATGCAAGATATGAAAAAACATCAACATTTTTGAAAGTAGGAAAGGTTTGTGGAGCTTCTGAAGAGTAAATATAGGCTTTTTATATAAGTTTTTAATATCGGTGGAAACCTTATGATTTGGAGATTGACATTTTAGTGAACTGAATAAATTTTGTGTTTTTTCGGACGTATTTTACCTTAAAAACTAACTATATTATAAAATGGTGATTTTCCATCAAGAAAAATACAAACTTTGAATTAATGTAAAATTTGGAAGTAGTATAGATCTATATGTTCTTAAGGCAATCACTAATGTTGCCATTCTTTGTTTTCAAACATCGAAATTCCTAAAACGGGGAAAATGTGTTCCAAAAACTGAGTTTTTTTTAGAAAATAGGCCACTTTGACGTTATTTACAGTATGATAGTAAAAAAGTTTTGTATGTATATAAACAATATATAGGGCCATACAAGTATGACGAGCTTTTGAGGATCGGTGCTTTGCGTTTTTAGAATTTTTTACTCAAACCTAAAATTTTGTTTCAAAATTGGCCAAGTTTGGATAGGGCTCGGGGGTACACTGTCCGCTTAAGTTAATCAAATTTTACTTTATACGTTTTTGCATTAAGTTCTCTTTCCAGATCATAAAAAAATGTATATAGCCACGAAGAAAATTAGTTTTTTATAAAAGAAAAAATATGGGGACTTTTTTGGGAAAAACTTAAAAAACACACGCATACAAAGTTGAAATATATAAAAAGATGCTTCAACTTTGGATGCGTGTAACTTTTTATAGGGACGAAATAATTGTTATCAGGTTTGTTTTATTTTCTTTAGAATTTTATCGCAAATATACGTCGTATATAAAAAAACAAATTTCGACCTTTCGTAGGCCCATCGTATATAAAATACAAAAAAAAGATCGAGCAAAATTAAAAAAAAAATTAAACTTAAATATCTCTTGAACTAAAAGAGATACCTACATATAAAATCATATTTTTGTAGACCTTCTCAAGGACTATCTACATTTTAAATTTCAGCTCATTTGGATCATAAATGGAACATTTTTTTTTAAATGTGTGACATTGAGGGTCCACTCACTGATCCCCATTCCGAACACCTCAGCCGAGTAAATAATACAGCACAACATAGAAGTGTGGACTTGATCATACTATTTTAACAAAAAATCTTTGTTTTAGCGTAAAAAAATAGTAAAAACGAAAATTGTTAAGGTACAAAGTGATATTTATGTGCTATTTAGAGTGACTAGATACGTTCAGAATGAATTGATATGTTCTCAATTGTTGTTCAACTTTACCGTAGCTACAACTTTGCTAAATATTGTTAGTGAAAAATTAGGAGACCCTGGAAGTTATTCTAAAAAAAGTAAAAAAAAAAATTTTTCTTCATATATTTTTTCAACAAAAGTGCACGAAAAAGCTATTTTTTGGAACAAAAATTGTAACAAAATTTATTTGGCCGAATTTTAGCTATATTATTGCCATATAAAGTTAAGCCGTATCACAAAGTCTGAATTAGCTGTTAACCAAAAACTAATGACACCTTTTTTAGAGGCCCAACTGATTTTCAGAAACTTTGGGGGCCCATAAAAAAAAATTGGTCACCAAACTGGACAAACTGAATATAGGGTTCTACTACCCTTTGGTAGTAGAGTCGAACCTATATAGTCATGATCGTGTGTTTTTTTCACTGTTGCACTGTGTTATTGACCGATCATAATAAAATTTGGTGACATGAATTCGGTATATATAAAACTTATTTGGAGCAAAACTTGTGTAGATATTCAATTGAACGGGTTTCTAGTTTAATCGGTTAACCGAGCAAATAATTAATCGTGGTTTAGATTTATTCGGTTAATAATCGGTTAATTTAAAATTATTCGATTAACCGAATAATGTCTATTTTAATTTTAAATTGAAAATACAACCACGAATTTTGTGTACAAAAACATAAATAACAAACAAAACAACAATTCAACCAAAAAAAATAGCTAACAAGGTATTTGAGATCCTTTTTGTATACACATTTGAGTTTTTTTAGGATTTTAGTGAGATCTTCTGAAATAATCTTTTAAAAAAAGAATATAATTTAATTTTTTTCCTTTTAAACGATTTTTTTCTTTAGATTTAATAAAACATGACTTGGAAAAAAACTCTCTCGCTGATTGTAGATGTTGGAGAAATCAAAAGCATGATAAAGAATATCCAATATCTAAGTTTTTTTTAGTTTCTTCTAAACATATCAAATATTTCGTTATACCATTGGATTGTTTTAGATATTGATTACTTTTGTTAGTTTCGTTAAGTTCTGTACATGTAATTGCAAACAAAGTTTCAAATACATGTAAATTAAATATGTCAGTTGTTATTCTCACTAAACATTTTTCTTGGATGTTCGAAAAAATATATAATTTTAATTTGAAATTTGTATTTGAATTGAAATTGTAATGGAAAAATAAATACAAAAAAATATGTTAAAGTGCAAAAAAAAAGGAATTACGGTTAATCGACACAAATTAGTCGGTTTATTTGTTATTTGAAAATCGGCAATTATAAATTATTCGAAATTTTAACCATCCAAACATATATGACCGATAAAGTCCAATTTCGGGAGAACGTTTGTATGGTGGCTAGGAGAAACAATAGACCGATATCAGCCAGTTTCAACAGGCTTGGTCCTTGGTCCGAAAATATTATAAGTACCAAACATTATCGGAATATCTACAAATTTGCGCACAAGGTTTACATGGACATCCAGCCAGTCGGACGGACATCGTTTAATCAGAAAGTGATTCATAATGGCATCGATGGGCATTTCAAATTAATGATATCTCACACATATTTAAATTTATAGATAGTAAGGGCTTAATGAAAGACCCTATATTTTTTTTAAAATTTTTTTCAAAATCCCATTTAGAGCTAACCAACCTATGAAATTGCAGAATATCACAGTATAAATGTATTACCTTTCTGATGATATCAAACACAAGTATTCTCGACCTAAAACATGGCGACAGATAATCTCCAAATATATCCATTGTCGTTAGTTTAAAATAAAATTGTCTATGGAAATTTTGTTTTTTAAAACTTCCATACATTAAACAAGTAAGAATGTATGGTAGGTCAAGCCCGACCATATAATACCCTACACTAAGTAAAAGATTAAAAGCATTTTTCTTTTAAAATTTCAATAATTTATATTTTTGTGTGATTTTCGGAAGTGAGCCTTATATGGGGGCTATGACCAATTATTTACCGATCACCATGAAATTAGGTCGTGTGATTTATGACTAAATTAAAGTTAACTATGTCGAATTTTGTGAGTATACCAAAATTTTTAAGCGATTTATGCACGTTAAAGTGATTTTCGGAAGCGGGTCTATATGGGAGCTATGACTAATCATGGACCGATCGTAACAAAATTTGGTGACATGAATTTTGTATATATAAAACTTATTTGGAGCGCAATTTGTGGAGATACATTTATAAATTAAACATTTATGACCGATAAAGTCCAATTTCGGAAGGACATTTGTATGGGGGCTAGGTGAAATAATGCACCGATTTCAGCCAGTTTCAACAGGCTTGGTCCTTGGGCCGAAAAAATAATATGTACCAAATTTGATCGAAATGTCTTCAAAATTGCGACCTGTACTCTGCGAACAAGGTTTACATGGACAGCCAGCCAGCCGACCAGACGGACGGACATCGTTTAATCGACTCAGAAAGTGATTCTAAGTCGATTGGTATACTTTAAGGTGGGTGTTAGACTAATATTTTTGGGCGTTACAAACTATGGTGGTGCAGGGTATAAAAAATATAAAATTTAAACTTAACTATGGTAGATCATTTGGTCAATTCACAAGGTCTCTTATCAGTCATAATGTCCTAATATATTCCGACTCGGCGGCTTGGCTTAACCGAGTCTTAGGCGATAGGCGCAGGTCTCTGCTGGTTGGTTACGATAACACAATAAACATAGCATACAGAGTAGTATTATTTTAGGACATTTTTTGCTCGAAAAATAATAAAAACAATTGTGAAATATTGTGAATTGACCAATTGACCAGTTTATGTGTAAATAACCACTAATTTTTCAAACCCCCCAAATATAGAATACATTTTGAAATTTTGGTACTTGCGAATAAACATATTCCTTTTTTATTATAGTATGAAATAAATGACTAAATAAAACTCAAAACTATATATTTTCAATTCAATTAGATTTCGGGTGTAACTTCAGCAATTACCTCAATTTCAAAATCAACATCTCCCGTACCAATAATTACAAGTTTATAGAAACCTTCTTGTAAATGATTCGGTAGACCGTCTTGAGAAAACTGGCAGGCATTTAAGGTATATAATTTCTTTTCCAATGGTGGTTCAAATTCATCCTCGAAAACCGGTAAATCTGAGCAGTCTTTTAATGTCCCCATTAAAACATTTTTGTAGTGGGTGTTAAGAACCTTATTAATATGGGTAGGAGGCATTTGGAATGGTAAGACATTGTATTCAGTATCACCCTGGACACTGCGATAAGATTTAGCTGCAACCTGTGACGACAAAAAGTAAATATTAAATGAATATCTATAACTTAGTAAATATTCTAAATATAATAATATTTACAGTATTTGAATCACCATCGACAATATCAATATTAATAAGTGCAGTACCGGAAATGGCATAGACACCACGAGAAACTCTTTCAATTTGCAAATCAATTTTCAGTTTTTCTGTATCCGAAGTTTGTGAAGTAAGTGATTTTAGTTCATACGACCAGGTTTTCTAAAGGGGTAAAAACATAAAATTATATTTTCATAAATATATTTAATTTATTTTCATATATAACAATTTTACCTTTACTGGCAACTGTCCTACCGTTCCCACAATCAAGGATATTACATGGATTAAACCAATTATCGTTAAGATTTTGTTCAGGATTTCAGCCTCCATTGCTCAAGGTTTTAGTTCAAAGTCAAGCTTCAGTTAGAACAGTTATTTTTAAAATCTCTACTATTTATTTCAAACTATGTATTAGATTTATTATAAGTAATTAAAGTATAATAAATTACATATTTAAAGAATGTGATTGATATATTTATGATATACAACATGCAATTTTCATGTAAAGACAAACAAAGTATTGATGAAAAATATTGCTAAAATTACATTGTCACGAGTTTAAACTGTTATAGGCTACACAAAACATTGCAGTTGTTATTTGGTATGGGATATTTTTAAAATTTTATTAGATTCTAAAGTATTTGTTCATATTTCAAAGCCTGCCAAGGTCCGCCCAATGAATATGCATTATAGAGTATTATAGGATCTTTTTTCATCGCAAAGTATTTAGTCATGCGGGGATATTTTGTAATTCGTTTCAAGAGAAACGTATTGTTTCTTCCGAAGCAACCTGAAACATCCTCGATAAATGTTCATTGTATGGCACCAAATTTTGTAAAAAATTTTCTATGAATTTTTTAATTTTTCAAAGTTTTATACATTTTTAAAAAGAAGGCACCATTGCATAAATAGTGATATATAAAACGTCTACCTTGACTTTGGCACTAGTCTTATTAATGGCTTCAAAATAAATAACTGACATTAATTAACTTTATCTTCTAATTCTCTCCGAAGTTTGGTAATGCAGTAGTCGGCAATGCAGTCTCAAAAAATATTTTGCATACTGGCAACATTCAGCAAATTTCCTGTATGTTTTTGATTTGGAATCCATAATGCTGAGTAGTGAAAAATTTATGTTATTCATATTATTTATCAAACTGTAAAAAATTATGATTTCTTTTTTTTTGAAAATTTAAATTTTTAAAACGCCATACAATTTTTGTTTAGTGAGAAAAAAATTTAGATTTCTTAACCCACAGAATCCGCAAGTGCTCAACACTGTGCCGTACATTCCGCCTTCTTTACAAATATAAGCTAGGTTTAATTAGCAGCTATTGGAAGCTTTGAAATCATGGATATCTGGTACCGTCAATATTAATGACAATGGCCAACACAATGAATACACGATACTGGACTCATTCTGAATACAGGTTTTATCACAATATACTGCATAGATACCATCCAAATATTCACTGACAGATCAAGATCATATCATAAGCTCGGATGTGGTATATTTTCGGACCAGAAGAATATGAGACTGTCCCTTAGACTTAAGTTTAAATAATGGCTTTATAAAAATCGCAGAACAACATCAGTATCAAGAAATATAGAACAGGGATAACGACTTGTCTCACCATATCCATCGCATTCTCCAATCATTCTGGTGCTCTAAGGATTTTATCAAACCTCCAAATACTGCACTGTAACAGAAAAGATATTCAGTAGTCCTTCTCGTCATTTCAACTTCTACATAAGTCACTGTAAGGGATTCTCTACCTTTGATCATGTATACCACCTACATAGAGGCCAGTATGCTATAAAGTTTCTTAGATGAACTCTAGGCAGATTTACAGCAAATCGTGTCCTCTATATATCTGGGAAAGATTTTTCTGGTCTCCTTGAGAGAGAGAGAGAGATGTCAATATATCCTCTGAATGCGTTCGAATTTATGGTGGTTCCTGCTTTTGCAATTACTTAATTACTGTTATTATCTTCTATCTTCCCGCGCCCCGGAACCCATACGACGACTGCATTGATATCTTCTCTAGAAAAACCAACCATTTCTGGACAATTTTCAATGTGATGTACACACTCTCTAGAGATCTAATGACTGTTAATAATATCAGTAAATATGTGGATATCCCTGTTCGATATCCCTTAAATTTGTTCTGCCAGGGGGACATTAACCTGGCTGTCTTGGACAATTTTTATCCCAGATATGATAGGTTTAACAATATCCTATAAATATGAATTACGAACACGTACATCAGCAACAATCTTAAATTAAATATTAGAAAATAGGCCACTAAATTTCCTCGAAATCCTCCAATTTCAAATCGGTCCCCATGATAACTTATACTAGTTACAACCGTTCAAAATTGAATTTTAAATCCATATTTACAGTTTATTAGAATCAAAAATAATTGTATCACTGTCCTAAAGTTCAGAATCGATTTCTAACGATTTTCATTGCTTTACCTTATACCTTAATATGCTATTTATTTTCAATTTCATCACTAATAACACTCAGTATTTCATTCCATATTGGGTTCCACTTCAGCAATAATCTCGACTTCCCACTCCACTTCACCATAACCCGATAAGATAATCTTGTATTGACCGGATTCCAAATGATTGGGCATGCCATCCTGTGAAAACTGACACTTATCCAAAATATAGGTTTTCTTTTCTAGAGGTGCTGGAAACTCATCCTCAAAAAATGGCAAATTTGAACAATCCTTAAACGTATCCATAACGACATTTTTGTAATGTGTATTAAGAGCGTCGTAGAAATGACACCGTGACATTTCTAAAGGTAAACTTTTATAGTCGCCATCACTGTTTGCACTACGAAAAGAGGTTATTTCCAACTAAGGAGGGTAAAAAATAAATAAATTTAAATATATTTGTATTATTTTTATGAAGTTTAATAAGGTAATTTACCTCATTTTCATCTCCCTCTGCTATATCAATGTTCATGTTGAACTCTCCGGACAAGGCAAAGACACCGCGTTGAATACGTTCCACACTTAAGCTTAAATTTAATAACTCGGGATTTGAGCTTTTAGTGGTAACAGATGTCAATTCGTACATCCAGTTTTTCTGGAAAACAAATAAATTTGTAATATTATTTAGAGCAGTTTAACTATATTTGTGAATTAAGAATGTTTGTATACATTACAATTAAATAAAATGGACCCAAGCTATACGTAAAATAAAAGGAAGCTAAATGAATAATATAGTTCCTTTAAAACGAAAAAGTTGATAACTCAGCTAGAATCGAACTGTTTTGAAATTAGCCAATCGACTTTCACAACAAAACTCACTGTTTACTCTAACTTTATTAACCTTAATCCTATTTTAATTTACCTTATCCGATGATTTCACATGACCGAATAGTAAAAATATATTTAAAATTCCAATTAAAATTAAACTATTCATTTCAAACTAATTATGACCGCTAAATTCAATAGAATTTCAAGAAACAAAATTCTATAGTTAACAGCTCACATTGTGCTGCATTTTATATGAATTTTTTATTTTATAATTTTATTTTTACAATTTATTTATCATTTTTAATCCAAGAAAACCGAACATGAAAATTTGATGTTGTAAATAATGTAGGTTAATTAATTTAATTAATTTAGTTGTAAATTAATTTAATCTTTACGGAAACTATTTGTGATCTTGATATGAAATATCTAAAATATCTACAACAAATTCGAGCAACATGTACGCGTGTATTAGATATCATTGTAATCTGCATGAAATCTAGTATTAGCTAATATCCTAGGTCTTTATAAAGTCCAATTATAGCTTCAATTGTGAAATCTTATATAATCCAAATATAGCTTCAATTGTAGTTCTTTATGTGGTCCAGTTATAGCTCTAATAGTAGTTCTTTATAAAGTCTATTTCTAGCTTCAATCGAAGGTATTTATGTAGTCCAATTATAGCTTTAATTGTAGAACTTAATGTAGTTAAATTATAGCTTCAATGGTAGGTCCAGTTACAGCTCTAATCGTAGGTCTTTATAAAGTCGGGTTCTAGTTTCAATCAAAGGTCTTCATAAAGTCTAGTTCTAGTTTTAATCATAGGTCTTTATAAAGTCTAGTTCTAGCTTTAATCGTAGAACTTTATATAGTCCAATTATAGCTTCAATCGTAGGTCTTTATATAATACAGTTACAGCTCTAATCGTAGGTCCCTGCTTTTGCAATTGCATATGATACCGGCATTGATATCTCCTCTAGAAAACCCCCCATTTCTGGACAATATTCGATGTGATGTACACACTAGTGTATTTAATTAATCAGGTTTCTGGTTTAATCGGTTAATCGAGCAAATAATTAATCGGGGTTTAGATTTATTCGGTTAATAATCGGTTAATTTAAAATTATTCGATTAAACGAATAAATTCTATTTTTATTTTAAATTGAAAATACAACAACGAATTTTGTGTACAAAAACATAAAAAACAACAAACATAGTATTTGAGATCATTTTTGTATACATATCGCTCATTTGCTGCAACAACGTCATAACTCAGAATCCATGTTTTTTGAACTGAGTAATACAAAATATGCGCCGTTCTATAATCTTTCATATAGTTTTATCAGTTTTCAATAATGTCAATTATTTTTTTACACCACCATAGTGGGGAGGGTATAATGCGTTTGTGCAGATGTTTGTAACGCCCAAAAATATTAGTCTAACACCTACCTTAAAGTATACCGATCGACTTAGAATCACTTTCTGAGTCGATTAAACGATGTCCGTCCGTCCGTCTGGTCGGCCGGCTGGCTGGCTGTCCATGTAAACCTTGCGCGCAGAGTATAGGTCGCAATTTTGAAGATATTTCGATGAAATTTGGTACATATTATTTTTTCGGCTCAAGGACCAAGCCTATTGAAACTATCTGAAATCGGTCCATTATTCCACCTAGCCCCCATACAAATGTCCTTCCGAAATTGGACTTTATCGGTCATAAATGTTTAATTTATATATGTATCTCCACAAATTCCGCTCCAAATAAGTTTTATATACACAAAATTCATGTCACCAAATTTTGTTACGATCGGTCCATAATTAGTCATAGCTCCCATATAGACCCGCTTCCGAAAATCACTTTAACGTGCATAAATCGCTTAAAAATGTTGGTATACACACAAAAATTCAACAGTCATAAATAACACGACCTAATTTCATGGTGATCGGTCCATAATTGGTCATAGCCCCCATATAACCCCACTTCCGAAACTCACTCAAAAATATAAATTATTGAAATTTTAAAAGATAAATGTTTTTGTCTTTTACTTAGTGTAGGGTATTATATGGTCCGGCTTGACCGAAAAATGTATTTCTATGGTCATTCATACAAAAATGATTACCAAATCCAACACTAGCGCAGATATCTTAATTTTATACAAAAAAAATAAATTTTTTAATGTGTTTTTATCATTACTTAAATGTTAACATTTTTCTTTTAAAATTTCAATAATTTATATTTTTGAGTGATTTTCTGAAGTGGACCTTATATGGGGGCAGACTTGGGCACTACCAATTACATTTTGTAATTAATTACAGGTCCAATTACCAATTACGTGTAATTGGTAATTGACAATAACCAATTACCAATTACACGTAATTTGTAATTGGTGAATGCCAATTACCAATTACATGTAATTTGTAATTGGTGGATGCCAATTACCAATTACACGTAATTTGTAATTGCTGAATGCCAATTACCAATTACATGTAATTTGTAATTGGTGAATGCCAATTACCAATTACATGTAATTGGGTAAAATATAATTGAAACTGAAAGTAATTGGTGAAAAATGTGTAATGATTACTTTTAAAGTATTTATTACCAACAATGTAATTATTAACAAATTCGTGCATTACACAATATACAAAACACAATATACAAAACAAATTTTAATAGAAAGCAAATATGTTATTATCATAAAATAACATAATGTTTCAATAATATTTAATCAATATAAATAATACATAAATTTATAACTTTCTTAATTTACTTTTATATTGTAAAAAAGTAGTAACAATAGTTTTAACCAAAATATAACAGAAAAACAAACAATAAGAAAAAACAAAATGTACAAAATTTTTGAAAATTAAACACCTAACAACTAAATAAAATCTTTATTGGCTTTTAAAAGAACCAATTTTTCAAACTGTTCGTCTGAAAGTTTTTGACGTTTCGGAGCTAGCACTATTCCAGCAAATGAAAAAAGTCTCTCTACAGGTGCAGACGAGGTAAGAGGAGTATTGGAGCGCTCAAATGCTTTTAAAATTGTTGGAAAATTTTTCAATGTTTCAAATGTTGAATCTGGATTACGCATGTATTGTTGAAATTCCAGTTTTATATAACTTTTGTCATTCGCAGGGTGTATTACGTTATCTAAAATAAAATTAATTCAAAAGTGTTAATTAACCTGTTACCGATAGATTTCTCGAAATAATAAATACCTTCAGTATTATCTTCACCAAAGTCAAATATAGATGATGTAGACGCCTCTATTTCGGGAACGCATTTAGGCGTATATAATTGGAACTTCTGACAATACCGAACTAAAATGCTTTCCATATCTTTTTGGGATTTATTGGAGAGATTTGAAATTGCGTTAAACCATTTAAGCTTAAAATTGGGATTTGTCATGGCAGCCACAACAGCATCATGAGATTCATTATTAAGGTAAAAAAAATTATTGAAGCGATTTAAAAGACCACGTTGCATAGCTTCGACTACCTTTCCCAAATAACACAAATTTCCACACATTATTTTATCAGTTTTAACTTTCAGCGTTACCAATGATGGAATTAACATTCCGTAAAATATCTGATTCTCTCCTTGAAGATAATCCAATATATCTGCAAAGGGTTTCATCACATCACAAAATTCTTTAAGATATGCCAGATCTGTTGATAAAAATTTTGTTATTTCTAACTCTGTACACAGGCTGTCTAAGAAATCTTCTTTTTGGATGATTTGCTTTGTGGAGTTGTATAATGAATTCCAACGTGTATCGCATGGTGTTGTCAGTGATGAATCAATTATATTGGCTATTATTTCTGAAGATTTGGGCCTATTGGCTTTTCTCCAAACGGCATTGCATTTATGAAAAGCCTTACAAAAAAAATTATAATTTGAATGAAAAATGACTTAAGATTAAAATGTTTATGTTTTAGTGATACCAACCTGTAAGTGTATAGAATGTACTTCTCGATCTTCTTTAATAGCACTATTAAAGTCAGTGGTAGCTATTAAAGAAATGGTATGGCTGGCGCAGCGATAATGTTTTGGCAGATTTAACGAATTATCAGAGTCGTCCAATACCATAAATTCAATTTCTTCATCGTCACTTTGTTCATCTGAATCGTCAGAGCTAATTTCAAGCATATCCTCATCAGTTATATTTCTTTGCCTTATATCCTCGAAACTTTTAATTCCAAATTCCTTAAAAGCCTTTACAAAGTTACTGCCATTGTCCGTCACTGTAGCAACTGTATTAAGTGCATTTAAACCGAATTCATTATTTATGTCTTGTATTATTTCCGCAATTCGGTTGAATGTGTGTGACCCTGAAAATCTTCTACAAGCCAATGCAGCTGACACTCTATTAACCTTCGCTTTACCAATACCCACCCGGGTGACCACATCGATTTTATTGGTTTAATATTTTTTTTTAATTTTGTTTCGATTTAAATGAAATTTGTACTCACTGAACAAATTCTAGAGTTCTATAAAATTTAATAGAACCATTTTAAACTTTTTATAATGTTTTTTCAATTTTTTAAAATTTCGTTCGTCGCATATATTTATAGAAGTGTAGTGTCACCCGGGTGGGTATTGGTATACCATGTACATAAAAAACCTTTGGTAAAGCGAAGGTTAAAATCCTTGTTCAACCAATGGCACGTATAGCCAAAGAAACTTCTGTGCCTGTTGGACCAAATGTCAGCGGTTGTGCAAAAGTATTTAGATGAGACACACTAAAGGAATTTCTTATTCTTGATCTAGAATCGTTGAACTTTTGTTTTATATCTCTAGATACAACTCTACGGCTTGGAATTTTAAGATTAATACGGCTTTTAAACATCTGCCTAAAAAAAGGATTATCAACTATCGACAGAGGTGATGTCGTTTGAATTACAAAGTTGTTAATGTCGTTCTGAAACGATTGTTGTTTTGTTTCCCCTTTTTTTGTAACAACTTCAATTTATATTCGTTGTATTCCGATTCATGTTTTCTTTTCAAATGCGTTATGAAATTTGAAGTAACCCCATAAACTCCTTTTATTACTGTTAGCTTATCAATACAGTTCAAGCATTTGGCTGATATTTTGTCTCCACTTCCTGGTCTAGCCGGTGTCTCTTCAATATTAGAAGACTAAATCATGTTTAAAAAGCACATACAAATTGAAAGAATCATACATGTAAAAAATTTTTTTTAAATCGAAAATACAAAGGTGTTATTAGGGATGATGCATCCCAAAGCGTACAGAAAACATCCATTTTCGGATTTGTCATTTCCGATTTTAATGAGATTTACAACAATTATTAGGTTATAAAATTTGATTTTAATACTAAATGGTCAAAAAATCGGGTATGTGTTTATGAATACAAATTTGCAGGGAAGCATGAATAACAGGTCCACAGCAAAACGAGGCTTGAATAAACACTATATAGATTTAATGCACCATGGCCATACGATTTTTTTTGCTCAAGGTGGATTTTTATCACTTTTTCTATATTTTAACACGGTTATATCTCGGTATACCGTAAGGAATATCTCTTTTGTGTCTGAAGCAAAGTTGTAGATATTGAATAGGAGAAAAAAAGCGGAACATACCTACCCGAAAAAAGTGCCCATTTTTTTAAATTTTTCAGTTTTTGAAAAAATTTTGCTACTAAATAAATACTTTTGCAATTGAATGCAAAAGAATCGAAATATGTACGTAATTATCGTTGTAATGATATATAAATGACAAAATTTGATTAAAAAAAATTAAAGTTATTACAAATTCGACAGACCATTAACGTGTTTCAGGCCACCTGAACAAAAAATGTATTAACAAAATTAAGATATTTCGAGAAAAATTAAAATAAAAGCTCATTTTTACTTAAAATATGTCCATATTTACTTGTATATGAGTTTTTGTCTTCGTAAGATACAGCTAACCTATTCGCAGGTATAACCAAAAAAAATATTTTTTTTAACGGCTGTTTCAAAACTCCATTTTCAAATTTTTAAAAATGTTGTTAAACAAATTTCAGATTTTTTCGATCATAACATTGGGGTTTATTGAGATCAAAATAGGGAATAAAAATATGAAAAAATTATGTCAATACCTCTTACAGGTTTTCCGTACCTGCGATTTAAATTTTTCGTTTTTCAAGAAAAACTAATTTTTTGTCCATATTTAGGCGAATGAGTCCAATTTCCTTACTGTTATAAATTTTAAGTAAAACCTATTCACAATATTATAGTCCTTGTAATTTTAAATATGTTCTGGAAGTTTTACTAAAATCGGAAAACGATAACCTTTGAATCGTGAAGGTCAAAGGTCTAATTTTTCAATATTTGGAATTTCTAATGAAAAGACAGCGAAATGTTATATATTTTTGGGCCGATTTTCGTGAAACTTGAGGAAAATATATATTGGGGTCTAGCATTTACAACAACAGTGAAAAAATAGATTTTAACCTTTAAGAGGACTTGGGGTCAAAATGGTTGTGTTTTTCGTGATTTTAAAAGTTGAGGGTAATTTGGACCCCAAGTGCTGCTAAGGGTTAATTTCCATTTTTGTGCTGTTATTTTAAATTCTGGACTTTATGTTATATTTTCCTTAAGTTGCATTAAAATCGGCCCAAAAATATATAACATTTCGCTATCTTTTCATTAGAAATTCCAAATATTGAAAAATTTGACATTTGACCTTCACGATTTAAAGGTTATCGTTTTCCGATTTTAGTAAAACTTTCAGACCATATTTAGAATTACCAGGATTATAATACTATGAATAAGTTTTACTTCAAATTTATAACAGTAAGGAAATTGGACTCATTCTCTTGAAAATCGCAAAATTTAAATCGCAGGTACGGAAAAACTGTAAGATGTATTGACATAATTTTTTCATATTTTTATTCTCTATTTTGATCTCAATAAACCCCAATGTGATGATCGAAAAAATCTGAAATTTGTTTAACAAAATTTTTAATAAATTTGAAAATGGAGTTTTGAAACAGCCGTTAAAAAAAATTATTTTTTTGCCCATACCTGCGAATAGGTTAACGGTATCCTAGGAAGACAAAAACTCATATACAAGTAACTGTGGACATATTTTAAGTAAAAATGAGCTTTTATTTTAATTTTTCTCGAAATATCTTAGTTTTTTTCCTAAATTTTTTGTTCAAGTGGCTTGAAACACGTTAATGGTCTGTCGAATTTGTAATAACTTTAAATTTTTTTAATCAAATTTTGTCATTTATATATCATTTTCAGCACTTAACATTTAGGCCTAGTGTCACAATATTCCACCCGGCACTCTTTGAAATCTAAAAAAAAAATCGGCTATCACTCTAATATGTATGTATGTAAATTACAAAGCAGCTAGTAATTTTACACAAAAAAATTGTCAAACGTCAAATCTTCAAATTTACTGTAAAAAATCGTACACAAAAAAATCGTGACATAAAACCACTGAAAACGTAAAATTGGAGATGACAAATGCGAAAGCTGTCCGCTCTGGGATAGCTTTATTTGTATACTAAATTAATTACTATCTTTGTAAATTCTAAATCTTAAAGACTTACCTCAATTTCGAAAAGTTCCTTAAATAATATTTCACATTTAGTATTAGATCTAATACTAGTTTCACTTGAACTTGTTTCTTCTGATAGAAATTCCATTTTATAGGCTTTAATTAAGTTTTTTTAATAATTTATTAATAATTACACACTTCTACTGCTACAAAAAAACTTTTTGTCAGAACTTGAAAAGCGACAATACAAAAACCGTTTTCAAAGATTTTGAAACACCCTCAAAATTTTGAGTTATTTTAAAAAAAATTGTTTACGGCAGGTCCGTAGTACTTTAGTACCTCAAACTTACACATTTTTAGACCTTTTTCAAAATATTAGACAGTAATGGAAAGGTAAAGAATTACACTTTCATATAATGTATGCATAAAATGTATATTCCAAGAAATTTGGTATAAATTCAAAATTTTTTTTATTTGTTAAAATTTAAACTTTTTCTACAAAATTTACCTTGTAAATTAAAAACCGTACAAATATTTTTTTGTTTTTGATTTATTAATTATTTTTTTATTCATATGCGATAGAAGAGAACATATTAAAGAAGTGTTAATGAATTTCATCTAAATTGATAAATGTTTTGTTAAGAATTACATTTTCTTATACATTGGTAATCATTTTCATAAACTTTTTTATCAAAATAAGCAATGAAAAGCTAGTAAAATCAAAAAAGTTGATAAATTTTGTTTTTTTCAGATATTCTTAACGAAAACAATACATATAATTACAAATGTATAAAAAAATGCACATAATTTTAAAGAGTAATTGGTTTTCTTTCTATAAAAAATTAAAATCGGAAAAAAACTGACTGAGTTAAACTTCGATAAGTTGATGAACATCACTGAAAACGGGTTTCTTAGAATAACTTCTGAATTAGAGGATATTTCTGAAAATTTTTTTACACAATTTGTCGTTTTTCAAGTTTTTTTTTCACTGTAGCACCGTGTTATTTTAATTGTTACAAATTTTATTTTTCAAGCAATGCACATGCGTTTCTTAAATTATCATTCACTGAATTCACTATTATCACTTTTTTAAAAGACTTCATGTAAAATAAATATATTATACAAATAACACAATAGAGCGAATGAGAATTAAATGCACTCAAGCTTGATTTGTAAAAACATCACAGCTTAGACAAAACAACAACAATAAACAATGCTTTAATATTTTCATAGTACCGACTCAAACAGTAGTAACTATGTATGTGAGTACAGCAAAAACAAAAATAAAGTAACTGCTGTATTGTTTTTACAAGAAGATTAACATAAGGCATATGCTGTATTGTTTTTACAAGAATATGCCAGTTTGCATTAATATGCTGTTTAATTCTTTTTCAATTCTTAATTTCTTTTCATACTAAAGAAAATAAATTGAATTAAATTATAATTGAATCCAATAACTATATAACTCAAATATTTAAAAAATATAAATTCCTGCTTATTTTTAAATTATTTTTGTTTTAAAAAATATTTTTGTCTTAAAGTTTTTTTTCTTTCCTAAATGGTGAACCAAACAAAAGGCTAGAATTCGCCACCATTTGTGTATTTTGGATACCTTTTAAATTATTATTTAATGGTATTTAGAAATTTAAAAAAAATGTTAAATGTAATTAGCATTTATGTAATTAGAATTACATTTTTAACAATTACTTGCAATTACATTACCAATTACCAATTACGTGTAATTGGCAATTGGAAATAGCCAATTACTAATTACAGTAATTGGTAATTGGTAAAAGTCAATTATCAATTACTTGTAATTGTAATTGGTAATTGTTGGTTGCCAATTACAAAATGTAATTGGATTTGTAATTGGCAAATTTTTGATTACAATTACTAGAAATTGGTAATTGGCGTTTTTCAATTACCAATTACATGTAATGTAATTGGTAATTGAAAAGTAATTGGCAACGCCCAAGTCTGTATGGGGGCTATGACCATTTTTGGACCGATCACCATGAAATTAGGTCGTGCGATTTGTGTCTATATGAAAGTTTACTATGTTGAATTTTGTGAGTATACCAACATTTTTAACCTTCGCTTTACCAAAGTTTTTTTATGTACATGGTTTACCAATATCCACCCGGGTGACACTACACTTCTATAAATATATGCGACGAACGAAATTTTAAAAAATTTAAAAAAACTTATAAAAAGTTTAAAATGTTCCTATTAAAGTCTATAGAACTCTAAAATTTATTCACTGAGTATAAATTTCATTTAAATCGAAAGAAAATTAAAACAAGTAAGAAAGTATGGTCGGTCAAGCCCGACCATATAATACCCTACACTAAGTAAAAGAGCAAAAAAATTTTTCTTTTAAAATTTCAATAATTTATATTTTTGAGTGATTTTCGGAAGTGGGGTTATATGGGGGCTATGACCAATTATGGACCGATCACCATGATATTAGGTCATGTGATTTATGTCTATATTAAAGTTAACTATGTTGAATTTTGTGTGTTTACCAACATTTTTAAGCGATTTATGCACGTTAAAGTGATTTTCGGAAGCGGGTCTATATGGGAGCTATGACTAATTATGAACCGATCGTAACAAAATTTGGTGACATGAATTTTGTATATATAAAACTTATTTGGAGCGGAATTTGTGGAGATACATATATAAATTAAACATTTATGACCGATAAAGTCCAATTTCGGAAGGACATTTGTATGGGGGCTAGGTGAAATAATGGACCGATTTCAGCCAGTTTCAATAGGCTTGGTCCTTGGGCCGAAAATATAATATCTACCAAATTTGCTTGAAATATCTTCAAAATTGCGACCTGTACTCTGCGCACAAGGTTTACATGGACAGCCAGTCAGCCAGCCAGCCGACCAGACGGACGGTCATCGTTTAATCGACTCAGAAAGTGATTCTAAGTCTATCGGTATACTTTAAGGTGGGTGTTAGACTAATATTTTTGGACGTTACAAACATCTGCAACAACGCATAATACCCTCCCCACTATGGTGGTGTAGGGTATAATAATACACATATCTAGTCTAATATTACAATTAAAAATTTCGAGGTTGATTCATTTAAAATTTTTTTTTTTTTGGTAGACTGTTTCTAGGATTTGCCCATATGTCAGTTGTTATACTCACTAAACATGTTTATTGGATGTTCAAAAAAATATCTAATTTTAATTTGAAATTTATATTTGAATTAAACGGAAAAATAAATACAAAAATATATGTATGTGCAAAAAAATTTAATTTCGGTTAATCGACACAAATTAATCGGTTTATTTGTTATTTGAAAATCGGCAATTTTAAATTATTCGAACAGTTAACCGTCCAAAATTAACGTTAACTGATTAACGGTTAATCGATTGAATACCCCAGTACACACTCTCTAGCGATCTAATGGCTGTTATTATATCAGTAAATATATGGATATACCTGTACGATATCCCTTGAATTTGTTCTGCGGCTAATTTTTAGCCTTTA
This sequence comes from Calliphora vicina, assembly GCF_958450345.1. NCBI lineage: Eukaryota > Metazoa > Arthropoda > Insecta > Diptera > Calliphoridae > Calliphora > Calliphora vicina. The sequence goes on along the minus strand of NC_088783.1, from coordinate 59,384,297 downwards.
TTATACCCTTCACCTTCGTGAGAAGGATATATATAAGTTTTTCATTCCGTTTGTAATTTCCACAATATAATTTTGCGACCCTATAAAGTATATATATTCCGGATCCTTATAGATAGCGAAGACGATTAAGCCATGTCCGTCTGTCTGTTGAAATCAATTTTCTGAAGACCCCAAATATCTTCGGGATCCAAATCTTCAATAATTCTGTCAGACATGCTTTCGATATGTTTCCTATTTAAAATCACCAAAATCGGTCTACAAATGCCTGAGATATGAGCAAAAAACCAGGACAACTTCGATTTTTAACCTATATCTGTATTACTAAGTCTTTAATATAGACAACATGGATATCTAATGATATATATTTCAAAGACCTTTGCCAGGACGTATATAAGACCTTAGTAAGTTGGACCTACAATGGGTCAAAATCGGAAAAAATATTTTTTAACCCGAATTTTTTTTTCACCAAAATTTTCCAAAAATTAAAAAAACTTTGGAAAAAAAATGTTGTTTACCTAAAAATATTTAAAATTTGTGTTTTGAAGAATAATTTGGTGAAGGGTATATAGGTTTCGGCACAGCCGAATATAGCTCTCTTACTTGTTTTAATTTGAATTAGGTTCCGTAATATGGTAATCTAAAGCACATTAACATGGCGGTTGGACAATTTTAAGACCAGATATGATAGAGTTAACAATGTCATATAAATATAAATTACGAACACGTAAATCAGCAACAATGTTTTATTATTACATTTTGTTTTTTATTATTTACATTCATTGAAAAATATTTTCAATTATTTGATTGTACTACACGTTGGAAAAAGTTTTGAAGCTTTTTTTTAAATAAAAACAAAAGTTATATTTTAAAATAAGGTCACCTTAAAACCAAAATAAACTTTAAAAAAACTTTAAAATTTTCTCTAAATCCTCCAATTTCAAATCCGTCCCCACGATAACTTATAATAGGTACAACAGTTCAAAATTGAATTTTTTCCATATTTAGAGTTTATTGAATCAAAAATAGTTGTATTGCAGTCATAAAGTTCAGAATCGGTTTGTAACGATTTTCATTGCTTTACCATAAACCTTAATATGCTATTTATTTTCAATTTCATCACTAATAACACTCAGTATTTCATTCCATATTGGGTTCCACTTCAACAATAACCTCAACTTCCCACTCCACTTCACCATAACCCGATAAGATAATCTTGTATTGACCGGATTCTAAATGATTAGGCATGCCCTCCTGTGAAAACTGACATTTATCCAAAGTATAGGTTTTCTTTTCTAGAGGTGCTGGAAACTCATCCTCAAAAAATGGCAAATCTGAACAATCCTTAAACGTATCCATAACGACATTTTTGTAATGTGTATTAAGAGCATCGTAGAAATGACGGCGTGACATTTCTAAGGGTAAACTTTTATAGTCGCCATCGCCGTTTGCACTACGAAATGAGGTTAATTCCAACTAAATAGGGTAAAAAATAATAAAAAATTTAAATATATTTTTCTGATTTTAATGATGTTTAAAGATAAGTTAATTTACCTCATTGCCATCTCCCTCTACCATATCAATATTTAGGTAGAACTCTCCGGACAAGGCGAACACACCGCGTTTAATACGTTCCACACTTAAGTTTACATTTAATAAATCAGGATTTGAGCTTTTAGTAGTAACAGATGTAAATTCGTACATCCAGTTTTTCTGGAAAGCAAAACAAACAGTTTCGTAATATTAATTAGTGCAATTGAACTATATCTGATAGAATATTTGTGTAAATGCCCAAAGCAGACATTATTAGAATCTGAATCAATTGACCCAAGCTATACGTAAAATAAAAGGAAGTTAAATGATTAATATATTTCCTTTAAAACTAAAGAGTTGATAACTCAGCTAGGATCGAACTGTTTTAATTTGTCCCTTTATAGTCCTTCATTTTATTTTAATTTACCTTATCCGATGATGTCACATGGCCGAACAGTAAAAATACATTTAAAATTCCAATTAAAATTAAAATATTCATTTCAAACTAATTACAGCCGAATTTCAACAATCAAAATTCTATAGTTAACAGCTCATATTGTGCTGTAATTTATATGAATTTTTTAAATAATAATTTTATTTTTATGATTTATTTATCATTTTTAACCCAAGAACCTGAACATGAAAATTTCATGTTGCAAATAATTTAGGTTTAATTATAACCAATTAATTTTGTTGTAAATTAATGTAATCTTTACGGAAACTATTTGTGATTTTAATACAAAATATCAAAAATAATTAGAACAAATATGAGTATTGTAGGTCTTTATGAAGTCTAGTATTAGCTACAATCGTAGGTCTTTATAAAGCCCAATTATAGCTTCATTCGTAGGTCTTTCTGTAATCAAGCTTTAGTTCCAATTGAAGGTCTTTATGTAGTCCAATTATAGCTTCAATAGTGAGTTCATTTATAATCCAATTATAGCTTTAATCGATGGTCTTTATGTAGTACAGTTATAGCTCGAAACGTAGGCCTTTGTAAAGTCTAGTTATAGCTTTAATCGAAGGTAATTATGTAGTCAATGTATAGATACAATTGCAGGTATTTATGTATTCCAATTATAGCCTTAATCATAGAACTTTATTTAGTCCAATTATAGCTTAACCACGTAGTCCTGTTACAGCTCTAATTGTAGGTTTTTATAAAGTCCAGTTTTAGATTCAATTGTATTTCTTTATAAAAATAATTCTGGTCCAATCGTAGGTCCTTTAATCATAGGACTTTATAGGACTTTATGTAGTCCAGTTTTAGCTTCAATCGTTAGAGTTTATGCTCCTGTTTCTGATTTGATCGTTTGTCTTTATGTAATCCAATTTCAGCTTCAATCTCGGATCTGTATGTATTCCTGTTATAGCTTCAATCGTATGTATTTATGTAGTCCAATCTTATCATCAATAGTGGTTCTGTATTTAAACCAGTTTTAGCTTCAATCTTAGCTCATTATGTAATTCAGTTTTAGCTTCAATCATGGGTCTTCATGTAGTCCAATCTTTTCTTCAATCGTGAGTATTTACTTAAACCATTTTTAGCTTCAATATTGGGTCTTCATGTAGTCAAATCTTATCTTCAATCGTGGGTTTTTATGTAAACCAATCTTATCTTCAATCGTGGGTCTTTACATAGTCCAATTTTAGCTTCAATCTTAGGTCTTTATATGTATATATGTAATTCAGTTTAAGCTTCAATTTGGGTCTTCATGTAGTCCAATCTTATCTTTCATCTTGTGTCTTTGTGTAGTCCAATCTTATCCTCAATATTGGGTCTTTATGTAGTACAATCTAATCTTCAATCGTAGTTCTTAATCTAGTCCAATCTTATCTTCAATGATAAGATTGGACTAGATTAAGTGAGTCTTTATCTAGTCCAATTTTATCTTCAATCGTGGGTCTTTATCTAGTCCTATCTTATCTTCAATCGTGGGTCTTTGTCTAGTCCGATCTCATCTTCAATCGTGGGTATTTATCTAGTCCTATCTTATCTTCAATCGTGGGTCTTTGTCTAGTCCGATCTTATCTTCAATCGTGGGTATTTATCTAGTCCAATCTTATCTTCAATCGTGAGTCTTTATCTAGTCCAATTTTATCTTCAATCGTGGGTCTTTATCAAGTCATATCTTATCTTCAATCGTGGGTCTTTGTCTAGTCCGATCTCATCTTCAATCGTGGGTATTTATCTAGTCCTATCTTATCTTCAATCGAGGGTCCTTTTTTAGTCCGATCTTATCTTCAATCGTAGGTCTTTGTCTAGTCCAATCTTATCTTCAATCCTGGGTCTTTATCTAGCCCAATCTTATCTTCAATCGTGGGTCCTTGTCTAGTCCTATCTTATCTTCAATCGTGGGTATTTATCTAGTCCTATCTTATCTTATCTTCAATCGTGGGTATTTATCTAGTCCTATCTTATCTTCAATCGTGGGTCTTTATCTAGTCCTATCTTATCTTCAATCGTGGGTCTTTGTCTAGTCCTATCTTATCTTCAATCGTGGGTATTTATCTAGTCCAATCTTATCTTCAATCGTGGGTCTTTATCTAGTCCTATCTTATCTTTAATCCTGGGTCTTTATCTAGTCCAATTTTATCTTCAATCGTGGGTCTTTATTTAGTCCTATCTTATCTTCAATCGTGGGTCTTTGTCTAGTCCTATCTTATCTTCAATCGTGGGTATTTATCTAGTCCTATCTTATCTTATCTTCAATCGTGGGTATTTATCTAGTCCTATCTTATCTTCAATCGTGGGTCTTTATTTAGTCCGATCTTATCTTCAATCGTAGGTCTTTGTCTAGTCCAATCTTATCTTCAATCGTGGGTCTTTATCTAGTCCAATCTTATCTTCAATCGTGGGTCTTTGTCTAGTCCTATCTTATCTTCAATCGTGGGTATTTATCTAGTCCTATCTTATCTTCAATCGTGGGTCTTTATCTAGTCCAATCTTATCTTCAGTCGTGGGTTTTATATAGTCCAATCTTATCTTCAATCGTGGGTCTTTATCTAGTCCAATCTTATCTTCAATCGTGGGTTTTATATAGTCCAATCTAGTCCGATCTCATCTTCAATCGTGAGTCTTTATCTAGTCCAATTTCATCTTCAATCGTGGGTCTTTATCTAGTCCTATCTTATCTTCAATCGTGGGTCTTTGTCTAGTCCGATCTTAACTTCAATCTTGGATCTTTATCTAGTCCTATCTTATCTTCAATCGTGGGTCTTTATCTAGTCCAATCTTATCTTCAATCGTGGGTCTTTATCTAGTCCTATCTTATCTTCAATCGTGGATCTTTATCTAGTCCGATCTTATCTTCAATCGTGGGTCTTTGTGTAGTCCACTCTTATCTTCAATCGTGGGTCTTTGTGTAGTCCACTCTTATCTTCAGTCATAATGAAGTCTATTTTTTGCTTCAATCGCAGTTGTTTATATAATCCACTTTAAGCTTCAATCAAAAGGCCACATTTTATCCCAATCTTAAGTCTTTACAAAGACCGATTTCAGCTTAATTGTTAGGTTATTTAAAGTTTAGTTTTAGCTTCAATCGAAGGTTTTTTTTAATGTTCAGTTTTAGCTTTAATCTTAGTTCTTTATATATTCAATTTTCAGCTTCCATCGTGGGACTTTATGTATTCCTATCTTATCTTCAATCATGTGATTTAATGTAATACTATTTTAGCTTCAATTATAGGTCTTCAAATTAAAACAGATATAAAATATACATACATTTATTAATGCATATAAATACATATGTACTGACTTAATTAAGTATGTTGTGTTAAGTTTAAATAAAAAAGAAAACATTTCATTAATATATTTTCTTTAATTAAATTAATGTCATTTTGTGCTTTTGTCTTCGGCACTAATTAAGCAAATTACAAATGTAGTAATGGAAAGGAAGTGCAGATGCATATAAATTAATTGCTGCAACTTGATTAAAGAAACCAATGTTAAGTTAAATAGTCCTTTAAAATTTTAATATTTTTAAATAAAAGTGTAAATGTTAAATTTTACAGCAGTTATTTGAAAATAAACAATACTTTAATATCATTTCCATGTTATTTTCCATTTCAGATTCAACAACAATCTACATTTAACTAATAATAGAGAAGAGGAAACAACGCACAATAAACCACAAACTTACCACATCGTAGCGTATCAATTTCCCATCACAAAAATAAGAACCAACAATAAGGAAAAGTAAAGTAAAAATATTTGAATATTTAGTTTTTTGGAAAAGTTCTGGAAATAGTGTGGCATATCCACACACAACAATAGCAACAAAAGCAGCAGACAAGAGCCACAACAGCAACAAAATGCGTCGTTCATCATTTACGCCAGTTTTCAATATCAGCACACAGGAGCCACTTATTGTGGTTGAAGAATCCCAAACAACAGATGATAGCGACGATGTACAGGGAGCCGTTGGTGGTATTGGTGCAGAGGGTAGCTATGCTTACACAGGACGATCAAATAGCGATGACTCCGACCCTGAATCACCAAAAAATCCATATCTCCTGTGTCCACTACCAGACATGCAACAACGTCGCAAACACTCATTGCCATCATTGCAAATAACAGAAGGTATTACGGCCAGTCAAGTGCGACGCTTATCTGAAGTGGGTGGAGAGACGAGCAGTTTGAGTCCACATGAGGTGGAGTTTTTGGCCACACTATCACAAAAAACCAATCCAGGAGGTGGTGGCCGAAGGCATTCAGTGGTAACAATATCGGCCGTACCACCCACACTATTTGGACGTAATCGTCGTGAATCTATATCTGGGGCAATGTATAGGTGAGTTAACATTTCTTTTTTTGTATGTATTGCGTGTCCATTTACATGTATGTATTTCAATGTGGTGTCTGAGAGAGACATACAGTTTTTCACCTTTGTTTTGCTGTCACAAAAAGTGTTTTTGTTAGTATGAAACGGAAGCAGCAATTTAATGACTAAATCTATTTTGCAATTAACATGACAACAGAAAATGTACAGTAAATGCACTTCGTTTGTAATTGTTCAATATCTAATGGAATTTTAATTTTTTTAATTTTAAATGAAGTTAAGTTGTGTTCTTCATTTATTTTATTGTTCTTACTTAACGGGCTTGTATGTCACCTGGCAATAATGAAACAAACGATAATTTAATTTAAAAAGTTGCTGCACTTTTGCTTTATTGCCTCTTCAGTGTTTTTTTTTTACAATTGTATTGCTTCCTTTGAGGACAAGTACTTGGAGAATTGAAGTGTAGTGAATGTGTACTTAAGAGGGAAATGTGTCGTTTAGTGCCACTCTAATTGGTCATTTAAGTAGGTCTTTAGAAAATTTATTCATTGCATACTTACAATACCTATTTGGTAATGAAATGTTTTTTTATTAACTGATTATAGTTTATAATAGATTTTTTTGGAATTTGAAAAAGTGTGACATTTGAAATAGTTTCTTTGGAATTTTGAAAATTTCCAATATTAGCTTTACTCGTTAAGTTTATTTTTTGTAGTCAAATTTAAACCTCAATCGTAAGCCTTTGTGCAGTCTAATCTTAGCTTCAATTGTGGATCTTTATTTAATCCAATTTTAGCTTCAACCGTAAGCCTTTGTGTAAATCTTAGCTTCAATCGTGGATCTTTATATAGTCCAATTTTAGCTTCAATCATAGGTATTTATGTAGCCCAATTTTACCTTCAATCGTAGGTCTTTATTTAGTCCAATCCTTGCTTCAATCGCACGTCTTTATTTAGTCCAATCCTAGCTTCAATCGTAGGTCTTCATAAAGTCCAATTTTAGCTTCAATCGTAGGTCTTTATTTAGTCCAATCCTTGCTTCAATCGCACGTCTTTATTTAGTCCAATCCTGGCTTCAATCGTAGGTCTTTATAAAGTCCAATTTTAGCTTCAATCGTAGGTCTTTGTTTAGTCTAATCATAGCTTCAATCGTAGGTCTTTATTTATTCCAATTTCAGCTTCAATCGTAGGTCTTTATAAAGTCCAATTTTAGCTTCAATCGTAGGCCTTTATTTAGTCCAATCCTTGCTTCAATCGTACGTCTTTATTTAGTCCAATCTTAGCTTCAATCGTAGGTCTTTATAAAGTCCAATTTTAGCTTCAATCGTAGGTCTTTGTTTAGTCTAATCATAGCTTCAATCGTAGGTCTTTATTTATTCCAATTTCAGCTTCAATCGTAGGTCTTTATTTAGTCTAATCATAGCTTCAATCGTAGGTCTTTATTTATTCCAATTTTAGCTTCAATCGTAGGTCTTTATAAAGTCCAATTTTAGCTTCAAGCGTAGGCCTTTATTTAGTCCAATCCTTGCTTCAATTGTACGTCTTTATTTAGTCCAATTTTAGCTTCAATCATAGGTCTTTATAAAGTCCACTTTTAGCTTCAATCGTAGGTCTTTATTTAGTCAAATTTTAGCTTCAATCGTAGGTCCTTATTTAGTCCAATCTTTGCTTCAATCGTAGGTCTTTATAAAGTCCAATTTTAGCTTCAATCGTAGGTCTTTATTTAGTCTAATCTTAGCTTCAATCGTAGGTCTTTATAAAGTCCAATTTTAGCTTCAATCGTAGGCCTTTATTTAGTCCAATCCTTGCTTCAATCGTACGTCTTTATTTATTCCAATTTTAGCTTCAATCGTAGGTCTTTATAAAGTCCAATTTTAGCTTCAATCGTAGGTCTTTGTTTAGTCTAATCATAGCTTCAATCGTAGGTCTTTATTTAGTCCAATCCTTGCTTCAATCGTACGTCTTTATTTAGTCCAATCTTAGCTTCAATCGTAGGTCTTTATAAAGTCCAATTTTAGCTTCAATCGTAGGTCTTTGTTTAGTCTAATCATAGCTTCAATCGTAGGTCTTTATTTATTCCAATTTCAGCTTCAATCGTAGGTCTTTATTTATTCCAATTTCAGCTTCAATCGTAGGTCTTTATAAAGTCCAATTTTAGCTTCAATCGTAGGCCTTTATAAAGTCCAATTTTAGCTTCAATCGTAGGCCTTTATTTAGTCCAATCCTTGCTTCAATCGTAGGTCTTTATTTAGTCTAATCTTAGCTTCAATCGTAGGTCTTTATAAAGTCCTATTTTAGCTTCAATCGTAGGTCTTTATTTAGTCTAATCATAGCTTCAATCGTAGGTCTTTATTTAGTCAAATTTTAGCTTCAATCGTAGGTCTTTATAAAGTCCAATCATAGCTTCAATCGTAGGTCTTTATTTAGTCCAATTTTAGCTTCTATCGTAGGTCTTTATTTAGTCAAATTTTAGTTTCAATCGTAGGTCTTTATTTAGCCCAATCCTAGCTTCAATCGATGGTCTTTACGCTGTTCAATTTTAGGTCTTTATATAGTCCAATTTTAGCTTGAATCTTATGTCTTTATGTAGTCCAATTTTAGCTTCAATCATAGGTATTTATGTAGTAAAATTACAGTTTCAATCGTAGGTCTTTATGTAATCCAATTTTAAGTTCAATGGAAGGACTTCACTTGGTCCAATTTTAGCTTTAATCGTAGGTCTTTATTTGGTCCAATTTCAGCTTCAATCGTAGGTCTTTATTTATTCCAATTTCAGCTTCAATCGTAGGTCTTTATAAAGTCCAATTTTAGCGTCAATCGTAGGCCTTTATAAAGTCCAATTTTAGCTTCAATCGTAGGCCTTTATTTAGTCCAATCCTTGCTTCAATCGTAGGTCTTTATTTAGTCTAATCTTAGCTTCAATCGTAGGTCTTTATAAAGTCCTATTTTAGCTTCAATCGTAGGTCTTTATTTAGTCTAATCATAGCTTCAATCGTAGGTCTTTATTTAGTCAAATTTTAGCTTCAATCGTAGGTCTTTATAAAGTCCAATCATAGCTTCAATCGTAGGTCTTTATTTAGTCCAATTTTAGCTTCTATCGTAGGTCTTTATTTAGTCAAATTTTAGTTTCAATCGTAGGTCCTTATTTAGCCCAATCCTAGCTTCAATCGATGGTCTTTACGCTGTTCAATTTTAGGTCTTTATATAGTCCAATTTTAGCTTGAATCTTATGTCTTTATGTAGTCCAATTTTAGCTTCAATCATAGGTATTTATGTAGTAAAATTACAGTTTCAATCGTAGGTCTTTATGTAGTCCAATTTTAAGTTCAATGGAAGGACTTCACTTGGTCCAATTTTAGCTTTAATCGTAGGTCTTTATTTGGTCCAATTTTAGCTTCAATCATAGGTCTTTATTTGGTTCAAGTTTAGCTTCAATCATAGGTCTTTATATAGTCCAATTTTATCTTTAATCATAGGCCTTTATATGGTCCAATTTTAGCTTCAATCATAGGTCTTTATGTTGTCCAATTTTAGCTAGAATCTCAGGTCGTAATGTAATCCAGTTATAGCTTCAATTGTAGGTCTTTATGTATTCCAATCATAGCTTCAATCGTCGGTCCAAGCTTTGCTTAAATCGAAAGACTTTATATTTATATTTTTTTTAAATTGAGCTGAGCCATATATTGTTCGGTTGAATTTGAAAAGATGTTCTTGGCTGAAACATATATTATTCGGCCTAATAGGGTTAATTTAAGAATAATATTTAAAATACATTTTTTATCTTCTCCTGTCTAACTGTTACTACTTTAATAATAATTTTTAACTGATTTTTACTGTTGTTTATCTCTTATTTTTCTTTCTTTCTCTCTTTCCCCCTGCTGCACAATTTATTTGTAACATTGCAGTGGCAGTCGTAGAGGTAGTGGCATCCAAGGACCACCACTAACTGAGCATCGAGGTAGCATACATAATTTACAACTGGACATAATGGATGGCATTGCACAAGGTCGTAAAACACGTTCTGGCAGTGGTGTTTGGCAGGCACCCATACTGAAAGAAACCGAAAGCAATGTACCCGTTCAAACATAAATTACTTTTATGTACCAACATGGATTTCTAGTTCTTTTATTATTTTATCCCCCCCGTTCATTCATTTATACTAAAGTTATTCGTTCGATTTTATTTTTTACAATTTAATTTACAAAACAATAAAGAGAGAGAGAGAAAAAACCAAACAACAGAATAACAGCACAACTGTGCCGAACAGTCGTAAATGAATCAACAGTTTGTGCAGCAATAAGCAAACAAATCAATATGAAACTTTAATGTGGCAAAAATATTTAGTTGGAAATAAAAATTTACTTTAAAATTTTTAATTTGTTAGCTGTTGGTAGTTTGTAGTTTGTACCAAAACAAACATGTTAAAAACACGAAAAAATATAACGAATATTAAAACAGAAATACTATTGTTTTTAAACCCATCAACTAGAACTCTCTTTACACTAATAAAGCATTTAAATTATTTTAACGGAAGCGCAAAAATAATTATTGCTATCTCTCGAGGACTCCTACTGCTGCCTCTGTGTATGCTCAGAAGTCTCCTGATGTTAAACATTAATTATGGACATTTTAATATTTTAGAAACGGAAGTGGTAAGTAAATTTTCATTTCCCTTTCACAATTTACTTTTTAATTTAATTTTTACATTTTACTTAGTTTCTCTTTCAAATGCATTTAGTTGTTTTTGTTCATGGCGGAATGCATGACAGTTTTTGTTTCCAATTTTTGTTGTTGTACCAGGTGTGTTAATGGGTAAAGGGATTTGGGGGATAGTGGACAAAGTTAGGAGGTATTTATACTAAAATTAAAAGGCGTACGAAATTTTACAAATGCAAAATATATTTAATTATTATTAGGGGAAAGAGAACTGATACTGTTATGTATGGGTAGGGAACTGTTCTAGTTCTAACACTTTATAGGAAAGGAGATTTTCTTAAGACGTTCGCTCAGCTATAAATTCGTATGTTTTTACAGTAGGAATGTTAGTCAAACTATTTAAAAAGATAAGAAAGTTATTTATAAAAAATTAGGTTTCGAAATTTAACAATTTACTTTGTATAGGAGATGCAACGCCCATTAATTTCTTCTTTGCGGCTTTCACAATTATAGTTAACCTGATATTTCATAATAACTATTTACTTTGTACGCCCACTTAAAATTTCATAGTAAAAATTAGCTTATTATTCCTTTCAGATATAGAGGAACAAGAGGGTCGGTCCAGTAGTTTAGCCCCATATAAGTCAAAAACAAACAAATAACAAACAGATATACATTCAGTTTTATACATATGGGGGATTTCATGTCTTCCAATCGGAATGAAATTTGCACCAAGTTCTATGAAATAAAGTGAAAGAAGTTATTGATTTTGCCAAAAAAAAATTAAAAATTTTATGTTTTGAGGTAAAAAAAAAATATTTTGATAGATATCCACTCGCATTCCACAAAGCAAGCAAAAAGCACTTCAAGGAAAATACCTAAGCTTTCTTTTGAGAAAAAAGGCACCATTCTGAAAAAAGTACAAAAAAAAATTTTGATTTTGAAAAAAAATTTTTAAATTTTTTTTTTTTTTTTTTAATTTTTTTTAGAAAGATTCAAAAAATAGCTATCTAAACATTTTGGGACACATTTTGCTAAGAACAATAGGTAATAAGTTACATTGATGAGATAAAACAGCTGTTTGGCCAAAATGTCAAATTTTGACCCCCTTGTTGAAATATTGTGTCTGAATTTTGGTGCAAATTTCATCGGAAGACATCGATTTCAAAAGTTGATTCACTTGACATGAAATCCTCCATATATAAAAGATTCTATAAAACATTTGCACGTCAACATATCGCAATGAATTTTAATACATCAGTACAACTTTCGATAGCAAATGTAAAGATGGAAAACAAATATAAGATTTAGGAAAAGAAAATCTCTACACAAGAAACAATTGAAGGAAATTCACGGTATAGTTTTGGCCGATCGGAGATTGAAAGTGCAAGAGATTGTGGAAGATAATCACACATGGCTCAGTGATTTAAATTTTGAATGATCCCTTGGGTATGAGAAAGCTTTTCACAAGATGATAGGGTATTCAATCGATTAACCGTTAATCGGTTAACCGATTAATTTTGGACGGTTAACTGTTCGAATAATTTAAATTGCCGATTTTCAAATAACAAATAAACCGATTAATTTGTGTCGATTAACCGATTAACCGAAATTCCTTTTTTTGCACTTTAAATTTTTTTTTGTATTTAATTTTCCATTTCAATTCAAATACAAATTTCAAATTAAAATTAGATATTTTTTGAACATCCAATAAACATGTTTAGTGAGTATATATAACAACTGACATATTTAATTTACATGTATTTGAAACTTTGTTTGTATTTACATGTATAGACGAAACTTTTTTTTTGAAATGTGTCTTTTATCATAACTGAACGAAACTATTAAATTAATCAATATCTAAAACAATCCAAAAAGGAATATTCTTGATTTCTCCAAAATATACAATCAGCGAGAGAGTTTTTTTCCAAGAAAAGTTTTATTAAATCTAAAGAAAAAAATCGTTTAAATTATATTCTTTTTATAAAAGATTATTTCAGAATATCTCACTAAAACTATAAAAAACTCACACATTGCTCCTTTGCTGCAACAACGTCATAATTCAAAAAAAGTCGTTTGGAGAAAAACATCTTTGAATATTTTATGACATTTTACTATTTCTTAAATAAATTTTCAACAAGTCATGCGATTTCAGAAATTTAAATAGGAGATTTTAATATCTTTCTAACCTGTATTTAACCCAAATTTTTACTTATCAAATATACGAGAAAACATGAATTTTTACAATGTTTACAACAACAAAACACCCTCACACAAAAAATAATTTATTTTTTTGAAAACTGATAAAATTATATGAAATATTATAGAACAGCGCATATTTTGTATTACTCAGTTCAATAAACACGGATTTTGAGTAATGATGTTGTTGCAGCAAATAGGCGATATGTTTACAAAAATGATCTCAGATACCTTATTTGCCATTTTTTATGTTTTTGTATACAAAATTCGTTGTTGTATTTTCAATTTGAAATGAAAATATAAATTATTCGGTTAATCGAATAATTTTAAATTAACCGATTATTAACCGATTAAATCTAAACCTCGATTAATTATTTGCTCGATTAACCGATTAAACCAGAAACCCGATTAATTGAATACCCTACAAGATGAGTGCAGCGCCGCGTTTGCTTACAATCGACCTCAAACGTAATCGTATGACAACTTCGCACAACATGGATCCACCACAACACACCAGATACCAAACAGCAGTCAAAACAGTGGGTTTCTCGAGGTGAATCGGCGCCGAACATGGCCAAGGAGCGTTTATCAGCCAACTTTTGGGATGCATGCGGTACAATCCACATTGGTTACATTGAAAAGGGTAATACAATCAATGGCGAATATTATTCCAACTTATTAGGGTCGATGAAATATAAATTTTGATGACCTCGGCAAATCATATTTTTGGAAGGAATAAACAATAGGAGAAAAGTCGAACATGTGCTTCATTAAAAAAGTCACGGACTGACTGATCCCCCTCATACATTTAAAAAATATAATACATTAAAAGATCCTTAAGCCTTTTTCTAGAAAAAATCAAAAAAAGTATACCTATTGATCTAACTTGTGCGACAAGTACAGGTCGCAATTTTGAAGATATTTCCATCAAAATTGTAAAGGCTTTTTAAACCACTACACAATTTTGATGTATTGTGGTTCCAGTAATACAAATAAAAAAAAAATTGAAGTAAAATCATACATTTTTTTTACGTTTCTCCGCATAATTAATGATAACTAAAAAAGAGTCCGTTATTATTAAAATAAACCTAGAAATTTACATAACCTTTAACCCCTTGTGGACCAAGGCTTTAAATCGTTGAAAATAAGGACTTCAGGAAGTTATTTACAAAATTTTAACTTTGTGGAGGACCTGCATGAAACCGAAAGGGACCTGCAAGGATCCGAAAAGGACCTGGTTAGGTCAGCATCAGTCAAAAGATAAAAAGAAACTCATAGATTTTTGTTTAAATTTTATTAATATATTGATTAGTTTTATAACTTTTATAACATTTTCTATTACAAGTCGATTTTATGGTATTTTACGATACAGTATTTTTTACCATTATAACAAAAATAACCTTCACAATGAGAACATGAAATAATTCACCATTATTCTGGGTAAGCGAGTTTGCCAATAGGCAAAAAAAAATATTTTTCCAAAAATGATTGTGTAATTCAAAGTACTTTAAGATAAAAAGGGTCAAAATATGTTCTGTTTTCATTTTGCAAGCTTATTATTGTTATAGTACTTATAAGTACCGGGTTAATCCGATTATATATTGCGTTTCAATCGGCTCAGTAGTTTCGGAGATATAATAACAAATTGAAGCAAAACATATATTTTATGCGTGAAAATAGAAAATTCTTTTGTTTTAAAAAAATCATGAAAAATCGAAAACGGAAAAAATTGTGCAGATTTATTACTTTATTGCAAAGCCACATGTAATAGGAACAATGTGAGATATCGATCATACAAATTGATGGATTATTTTCGAATTTATTCAGAATTAAGTGAATTCGCTCATTTTCACAAAATATTAGTTTTTTATTTGATATACATAAAATTGAGTAGTTAATGTTCTTCTTTTGATTGATTGAATTTTGAAAACATTTTCCCCATGCTATGTACAAATTTCGCAGTTATAATAACAAATTGAAGCAAAAAATATTTTACATTGAAAAAGTTGATTTTTTTGTTTTAAAAAAAATCATGAAAAATCGAAAATTTTTAATTTTTACAAAATTTTTGTTTTTTGTTTGATATACATACATAAAATTGTTATGGTTATATAAATTTAAATTTTTCTAAGTTTATTTTAATAATATCGGACTAACTCTTTTTGAGTTATCATTAATTATGTGGTGAAACGTCTAACAAAATTTACAATTTTACTTAAAAATTAAAAAAAAATCACTCTACAGCAGGGAAGCGCAAAAAGATGGGTTAAAAATAAAAAATCCGCAACAACATCAAGCAACAGAATGAAATATTTATATTTTTACGCTCTATTGTTTGCAACTAAATGATTTATTTGTATTTTTTACGCTATTGCTGTGTTTTTTGTTTACTTTCTGGTTGTGTACATGTAAATTCACAGAAATGTTCGTAATCTCAACAATGCTCTATAGAATTGAAAAATTTTACCATTTTTGTTCTGGGGTAGCCATCAAACCTATATAGTGGTTATTCAAGCCTTTTTGGTTGTTGACTTGTGTTATTATCGATCCAAGGACGAAACCTATTGAAACAGGTAACAATAATTCCATTATTTCACCTAGCCCTCACACAAATGTCCTTCCGAATTAGGAGGTCATAAATGCTTGATTTATACTGAGTAAGAAATTATAGTCAGTCAAACCGGTCTTTCTTTTAAAATATCAATCATTACACCACCATAGTGGGGAGGATATAATGCGTTTGTGCAGATGTTTGTAACGCACAAAAATATTAGTCTAACACCCACCTCAAAGTATACCGATCGACTTAGAATCACTTTCTGAGTCGATTAAACGATGTCCGTCCGTCCATCCGTCTGGTCGGCTGGCTGGCTACCTGTCCATGTAAACCTTGTGCGCAGAGTACAGGTCGCAATTTTGAAGATATTTCGATGAAATTTGGTACATATTATTTTTTCGGCCCAAGGACCAAGCCTATTGAAACTGGCTGAAATCGGTCCATTATTTCACGTAGCCCCCATACAAATGTCCTCCCAAAATTGGACTTTATCGGTCATAAATGTTTAATTTATATATGTATCTCCACAAATTCCGCTTTAAATAAGTTTTATACACACAAAATTCATGTCACCAAATTTTGTTACGATCGGTCCATAATTAGCCATAGCTCTCATATAGACCCGCTTCCGAAAATCACTTTAACGTGCATAAATCGCTTAAAAATGTTGGTATACTCACAAAATTCAACATAATAAACTTTCATAGAGACATAAAGCACACAACCTAATTTTATGGTGATCGGTCCATAATTGGACATAGCCCTCATATAATGCCCACTTCCGAAAATCACTCAAAAATATAAATTATTAAAATTTTAAAAGAAAAATGTTTTTGCTCTTTTACTTAGTGTAGGGTATTATATGGTCGGGCTTGACCGACCATACTTTCTTACTTGTTTTATATGTGAACTATGACTAATCATGAACCGATCGTAATCTACTTAAGATGCATGATCTCCGTATATACGAGACTTATTTGTAATGAATTTTATTTGGATACCAACATATTAAAGACATTTATGTTATGGACCTGGAAAGGGAGCCTATATCCAATTGTGGACCGACATATGAAAAATGTAACTTATTCTACGCCACTGCTCCTTGATATTCCTTACCTTTCATAATATGTTTGTTATCCTTGTACTAATGTTTGTAGTTGATTTTTTAGCTTGTTATTTTAAAATGTCCTTGGCCTTGTCACTGTGTATGTAATTCATTTAATGCTTATGTTGTCTTTTTTCTGTACAACATTTACAAGAATGTCATATGTAAGTTTTAGCAAACATATTTACATTAGGTGGCCACCAAAAAGTTTTGAATGTTCCCAACTAAAATTAAAATTGAATTCATTCTAAGA
Source organism: Calliphora vicina (assembly GCF_958450345.1). Lineage (NCBI taxonomy): Eukaryota > Metazoa > Arthropoda > Insecta > Diptera > Calliphoridae > Calliphora > Calliphora vicina. Next base: position 59,367,217 of record NC_088783.1, on the reverse strand, counting down.
TAACGTTTCACAAAAATTTTCTTGTAATAAATATTTTAAGGTTTTTATGTTTTTTTTAATAACACTGTGCTAGTTGAAAAAACTGAAACCGTTTTAAAAAACAAAAATTTCGAAATTTTTCTAAAAAATATTTTTTTTTTTGGCCAAAAAAAATTTATATTTCTAAAACGACTGCGAAGATTAAAAACATGTTAAGGCTTATTGATTATTTTTATTCAATAAACTAAACCGTTTTTAAGTTACACGAATATATGTTGTGCAACCTCCTCCATTTTCTAAATAATGGTATATCTCGAAAATACGAGATAACCTAAAACAAGTAAGAGAGCTATATTCGGCTGTGCCGAATCTTATATATCCTTCACCAAATTATACTTTAAAATAAAAATTTTAAATATTTTTAGGTAAACAAAATTTAAATTTTTTTTTAAATTTTTTTTTTAAATTTTATAATTTTTTTTTAATTTTAAAAAAAATTTGTTTTTAGTTTTTAATTTTTTTTTTTTAATATTTAGTGAAAAAAATTTTGGTCAAAAAAAAAATTCGGGTTAAAAAATATTTTTTCCGATTTTGACCCATTGTAGGTCCAACTTACTATGGTCTTATATACGTCGTTGCACAGGTCTTTGAAATATCTATCATTAGATATCCATATTGTCTATATTAATGATTTAGTAATCCAGATATGGGTCAAAAATAGGTCAAAAATCGATGTTGTCCTGGTTTTTTCCTTATACTCAGCCATTTGTGGACTTTACATGTATAAAGGTTTCTATTTGAAATTTAAGGACAACAAAATAACACAATTTTTGAAAAAAGATTTTCGTATTTTATTTTGTTTTACTTTGAGTCATCATTACTACTACAGGTGGATGCCTGGAAAAATTACAATTTAACAAACAAAAGAGACAATAGTTATATCGCTTTTCATAAATTTTACAGGAGAGACAAAAAGACTTTATAAAATCCTTGGTTTTAAACGAAAAATTTTCCAATTAAGAACCCTAGTTGTTACTTACTCTTATTTAGTTTATTATTATTGATTCCTGATCCTTTATGCAAACTTTAATAGATATAAATTGCGTTACTATGCCTCTATTAATGTCATGATTAACAAAAGTTATTATTTACTTTCAATATTTCAAATAATATTTAGTTATATTTAGTTTATCCTTAATGAAATTTCTAAATACAATTTTCTCCCAAACTATGTAAAAATTCAATTAACTTCACTTTAATTGTCAATTGGCTGATAGGTACTCATATTGTAAAACCGTTTGCCAATCTAACTACTGTCACTTTAATTGGCAAATTCAATATAGATTTTTTTTTTTGTTGTATTCCGGTAAATTATGCAAAAATGTGCGACACTGACAGCAACACGTAATGTGAGCTGTCAATCAAACTGTCACAGCTGGCTGTTTTATATACCCACCAACCAACACTAAATAACATGAGCAGAGTGTCAAAATGTATATAAAATGAAGACAAGTTTATTTAGGGGTTTGATTACATTTGAAAATAAAAGTTTGTAACTATTGAGTGCTGGATAAAAAAAAAACTAAACGTTTGCTTGCAAACACCTTTAATACGTATTTAATTATTCCCATTGAGACGAACAGATATAGTCAGTCAAGTAAATTGGAAACAAGTGGGAATAGGTGAAGGTATAAAAATTACAAATACAAATTTTTGTATACAAGCTTATTAGGAAGGCTCTTATTCAGAACTTTTTGCATTTTCAATGAAAAACAAATTGTAAAAACGAATTAATGTAAAATTCGGAGGAATGTTACCACTTTTTCATATAGGTATTGCAGCAAAACTTTGCACAGTGGTATAGGAAAACAAGTAAGAGAGCTATATTCGGCTGTGCCGAATCTTATATACCCTTCACCAAATTATACTTTAAAATAAATTTGTTTAAATATTTTTAGGTAAACAAAATTTAATTTTTTTTTAATTGTTTTTCAAAAAATTTTTTTTTTAATTTTTTTTTTTTTGTTTTTTTGAAAAAAAAATTTATGACAAAAAAATTTTTTGATGAAAAAAAAAATTCGGGTTAAAAAATATTTTTCCCGATTTTGACCCATTGTAGGTCCATAGTAAGTTGAGCCTTATCTACATCGTTGCAATGGACTTTGAAATATCTATCATTAGATATCCATATTGTCTATATTAATGACTTAGTAATCCAGATATAGATCAAAAATAGTTCAAAATCGAGGTTGTCCCGGTTTTTTGCTCATATCTCCGTTATTTATGGACCGATTTTGCTGATTTTAATAGCAAACTTCTCGAAAGCATGTCTGACAGAATTATTGAAGACTTGGATCCCGAAGATACCTGGGGTCTTCAGAAAATTGATTTCAACAGACAGACGGACAGACAGACAGACGGACATGGCTTAATCGACTCCGCTATCTATAAGGATCCAGAATATATATACTTTATAGGGACGGAAATGAAAAATGTAGAAATTACAAACGGAATGACAAACTTATATATACCCTTCTCACGAAGGTGAAGGGTATAATAAAGAGGGATATAAATCTGTAACTTCTAAACAGTTAGTCCGGTTTAAATGAAATTTCATATGCATAATAAGGAAGTGTTGTTGAGTTTAAGTTTTGAATTTTGACCTCATGGGAATACCATGTAAATTTCCTTTGCCTAGGTTCATCTTCTGAAGTTTAGAAACAAATAATAAGCACTGCTAGATCGAAAGGAATCCTATTGCAAATTTCTAGTTTCTTATATTTTATTATTACTTTTCATATGTTTAATATTTGATAACAAATTTATTAATTCTCCAATTATTTCTCTTTACAGCTCAAAACCACCAACAAATTTATTAATAAAATTTAATTTTTTTATTTAAAATTTTCATAAAATTTTGTCAGGAATTGATATAATATTTGCTAAAAATTATATTTTATATAACAATATATATTTATATGTAATTAATTATTTATTAATTTTACTTTAAAAAAGAAAAAACACAAACAAAAATCGTTATATTTTTTTTTTTATTAAAAAAACAAATAATTTTAAACAAACAGCAAGAAAAGGTATTAAATATAAAATTATAAAATAAAAAATTTAAAACAAAAGTTATATAAGTAGAGCAATAAACATTTACATACATCAATACATCAATAAATGTATTTAATTATAATTACATACATATTTATATAATATACATAAAGTTTTCCCCAAAATTTAAAATTAACAAAAAAGCAAATTTTGCATAATCTTTATATATCTAACTTAAGTAATAGAAATTAAATCTTATGTTAGTAAGTACTTAAAATATATATATTTAAACATAAAACAAAGAGAAATACTTAGTACTTGTACTTAATTGAAATTATGAAAGTAGTTTGGCAAACTACAACTAAACTTGAGTTAATGAAAAGTAAAATAAATTAAATCGAATATCGAATAAATTCCATATGTATTAATAAATGTTTAATAAATATGTAGCAATAGCAGGTACTTATATTTAAAACAAAAGAAAAAAATATCTTTAATACAAACAATAATTACCAAATTTTTCAAAATTTATCTCAAATAAATCCCAAGTATTTAGCAATCATTTCATTTGAAAGGAGATTGAAAGAACAGAAATTATGAAATTCTTAACTTGATACATTTTCAATTACTCATATGTACAATAATAATGCAGGGTGTTATGTCACTTTATTAAATCCCATTTAGAACAAAAAGTTAAAGCTAACGTATGCCTGTTTTTTATAGTAAACACTTGTTAAAGACCTACGATTGAAGACAAAACTCGATTGGAATAAGACCCACGATTGAAGCTAATAATCGCAGAAATTTATACACAGTGGCGCCTGTAGAACAAATGAGGTTGCAAAAGTCTAAAATTTCATGTGCTCCAAAAAAATATTGAAAACAAGTAAGAAAGTATGGTCGGTCAAGCCCGAACATGTAATACCCTACACTAAGTAAAAGAGCAAAAACCTATTTCTTTTAAAATTTCAATAATTTATATTTTTGAGTGAGTTTCGGAAGTGGGCCTTATATGGGGGCTATGACCAATTATGAACCGATCACCATGAAATTAGGTCGTGCGATTTTTGTCTCTATGAAAGTTTTCTATGTTGAATTTTGTGTGTATACCAAAATTTTTAAGCGATTTATGCACGTTAAAGTGATTTTCGGAAGCGGGTCTATATGGGAGCTATGACTAATTATGAACCGATCGTAACAAAATTTGGTGACATGAATTTTGTATATATAAAACTTATTTGGAGCGCAATTTGTGGAGATACATTTATATATTAAACATTTATGACCGATAAAGTCCAATTTCGGAAGCACATTTGTATGGGGTCTTGGTGAAATAATGGACCGATTTCAGCCATTTTCAGTAGGCTTCGTCCTTGGGCCGAAAAAATAATATGTACCAAATTTGATCGAAATATCTTCAAAATTGCTGTACTCTGCGCACAAGGTTTACATGGACAGTCAGCCAACCAGACGGACGGACATCGTTTAATCGACTCAGAGAGTGATTCTAAGTCGATCGGTATACTTTAAGGTCTGTGTTAGACTAATATTTTTGGGCATTACAAACATCTGCATAAACGCATAATACCCTCCCCACTATGGTGGTGTAGGGTATAAAAACTATTTTACAGGAATTTGTCCAACGATAGGTTCAGAAGATATAGCCCTTCAAAGTTGACTGATTTTGAGTTTTCAAAAAAACCAGACCATTTTTAGGTAATTTTGCCATATTTTCAAAATAAATTCTTTGATTATTTCTTTACCTAATGCCAAAATTTCCAGCCCCATTTTTTGCTAGAGGTAAAATTTTGAAAAAAGACATGGTTCTCAAAATGTGTTGCATTAATTGTTGGGCAATTTATGACATATAACCGTGAAAACACATTAGATATACCTTTTTTACGGATTGTGATCAATATTTATATCAAAATAAAAATTTATTTAAAACAAGAAATAGAGAGATATATTCGGCTGTGCCGTATATTATATATCCTTCACCAAATTACACTTCAAAATACAAATTTTAAATACTTTTAGGTAAACAAAAATTTTTTTTCCATTTTTTTCAAATTCTTATTCAAAATTTTTTTTTTAAATTTAAAAAAAAAATATGTTTTTAATTTTTTTTTTAAAAAAAATCGGTTTAAAAAATATTTTTTCCGATTTTGACCCATTCATATATCATCATTAGATATCCATATTGTCTATATTAATGACTTAGTAATCCAGATATAGGTCAAAAATCGATTTCGTCCTGATTTTTTCCTCATATCTCATCCATTTGTGGATCGATTTTGCTGATTTTAAATAGCAAACTTCTCGAAAGCATGTCTGACAGAATTATTGAAGATTTGGATCCCAAAGATATCTGGGGTCTTCAGAAAATTGATTTCAACAGACAGACAGACAGACATGGCTTAATCGACTGCGATATCTATAAGGATCCAGAATATATATACTGGAAATTACAAACGGAATGACAAACTTATATTAATACTTCTCAGGAAGGTGAAAGGTATAAAAATTAAAAAAAAATTTAATCTTTTCTGGAAAATTTACAAAATATAAAAAAAAATTTAAATCTTTTCTGGAATAATTTTAAATCATAACAAGTAAGAGAGCTATATTCGGCTGTGCCGAATCTTATATACCCTTCACCAAATTATACTTTAAAATAAATTTTTTTAAATATTTTTAGGTAAACAAACTTTAATTTTTTTTAATTGTTTTTAAAAATTTTTTTTTTTTAAATTGTTTTTTAATTTTTTTTAAAAAAAGTTTTTTCCAAATTTTTTAAAAATTTTTTTTTAAAATTTTTTTTTTCTGGAAAAAATGATGACAAAAAAAATTTTTTGATGAAAAAAAACATCCGGTTTAAAAATATTTTTCCCGATTTTGACCCATTGTAGGTCCAACTTATACTTATAGCCTTATATATGTACATCGTTGCAATGAACTTTGAAATATCTATCATTAGATATCCATATTGTCTATATTAATGACTTAGTAATACAGATATAGATCAAAAATAGGTCAAAAATCGAGGTTGTCCCGGTTTTTTGCTCATATCTCCGTTATTTATGGACCGATTTTTTAAATAGCAAAAGCATGTCTGACAGAATTGTTGAAGATTTGGATCCCGAAGATATCTGGGGTCTTCAGAAAATTGATTTCAACAGACAGACAGACTGGCGGACGTGGCTTAATCGACTGCGATATCTATAAGGATCCAGAATATATATACTTTATAGGGTAGGAAATGAAAAATGTAGAAATTACCAACGGAATGACAAACTTATATATACCCTTGGTTCAAAAGTTATGATTTTAGCAACGAAAAAACTGAAATGGCGTCACTGTGCGTTGCGAGTAGAGTGTCTAAAAAACCTGCAAATTTAAAAAACCGGTTACCGGTTGAACCGAAAAAGTGTGTTTTTGAAAAAACCGGTTTTTATTTTTGTCTTTTAAAAAAACCGGTTAACCGGTTTATATTAAATTTTTATTACATATGAAAAATTTTTGAATTCTTTAGGCTCTTTCTTTATGCAGAATTTTTAAAAATATAACAATATTTTTAAAAATGTTATCAAAGTTTTTCAAAAATATGTTTAAATGAGCTTTAGAAAATATATTTCATTAAAACCGGTTAACCGTCTTACAAAAACCGGTTTCTCAAAAAACCAAAAATTTAAAGAAAACCGAAACGGGTCGAGTTTACAAATATAAAAACCGGGTTTTAGATACTCTATTTGAGAGGGATTTTCTTCATAGTAGTTTTCAGTTTGTTCTTCTGTTTTCGATGAGGTATTTTTTCCATTGAAAAGGTCCTTCAAATATTTTCACTATACATATATTCAAGATGTCTTTGTCGTCCCTAAGGATTGTGCATTCTTCATTAATTTTTATTTATTTATTTAGAATATTCCATCTACTTAATATGAAAAATAAGGCTTGGATATACAAGCGTATAATTGTTATAATTAATCACATATTAATCATACGCACTCATGATCAATGTGAAAAATAAATATTTTTCTTACATTTCAATTCTATATATTTTGAAAGCAAAAACTTACCAAGAAAAAGATAGTAACAACAACCCAAAGCCGCAAAATCCAAGCACTTTTGAACATTTTGTTGGAATTTGACTTGAATGCTAAAATAATTATGTTTTAAATTTGAAAAATATTTGAAAAAATTAAATATTTTTCAAACAAAAAACATATGGCTTGAATTTATGTTTCCTTTTTTCTCAAGACAGCTATTGATATAAAGTATAATATTTACAACTATACTTCAATTGCTTGACTATAATTCAAGGCTTGAATTACACTTGCTTTCAACTGGAATTCCAGTAAAAAAAATGATTATTGGAAAGTAATGGCTTGAAATAATATAATTTGAAACCAGTGATACTTAAATAAGTCATTACTTTGATGGCTTTAAAATAACTACTTCCTAGTGTTTATAATAACTTAATAAATTGTATATCACATCAGAAATATTCAAGATAAAAAGAAAACATCTTAAAGATTTCCTAACTATTTCGTAATATTTTGGTACCTTGCATAATCTTCATATTACATTTCTTAGAAAACATTTCATTCATCCCAGCCTTCCTGGAAACTGTGCTACTCAAATGCATGTAACTTCCTTTCCCGTATTGGGAAAATCGCAACACGAGCTACATAAATACATCTATTGCTGACAAATAATATAAATAAATCAATAAGACATATATTGAGACTAAGATATTTTAAATCAAAAGGTGTTAAGTCGGTTTTATGAGAAATATCAAATCAGTTGCATGCCGAATGGAGTAGGTTTGCTGAATCATAAAGTGCACAGTATAGGGAATATATGAAATAGAGAATTTGGAATAGCCTCTAAGATTTAGCTGCCACATATGCAATCTTTTTTGAACATTTTCTATGGCAATTCCTTTCATTAATGCTTTGAAATTTTCTCGAGTGATTACACTATCAGAAAATTTCTCAAGTAATAACTGAATAAATTCTTGGGCTGTATGGCTTGTGATGTGGCATTTGTATAAACCACTTGTCACACAAATTAATATCAATCAATTTAGGTAGGAAGAACTCGTTAGCGATATCGAGCAATAACGGTCATTGCATGACCAGCCTTTTTCCAATGATGTCTCCAGCCTAAAATCCACACCAAACTGTGACACGATGGGGGTGTATTTGTATTTCGAAAATCACATGTGGCCATCAAGGTGAAAATGTTCTATATCTCTTTTACTTGAATTATTTTTTTTCGCGTCATCCCATGCACTGTTCCAGGTCTTGGAGTGTCGTGCATCTCCCAGTATATTTTGGCCGACCACGGCTTCTGGAAACTTGAGAGTTGCACTCTAGCCCCATCCTTGTTATACTGTCAGGATTCTTTCTGATAGTATGGCCGATCCACCTCCAATACCTACATTTTATTTGTGTTAGTATGGGTTCTTCGTTGGTAAGGTTCCAGATATCCGTGTTGCTGATGTTGTTAGGACAGAATATTCTACATATGATGCTGAGGCACTTGTTGATGAATACCTCTAGTTTTGCGTGATGATCTTCAATACTACTTAACCAAGTATCACTTCTGTACAACAGAGTAGACTTTACACATTATTGGTTCGGATATTTGTGAGTTTCTTCATAATTGTTGTAGTCTTCCTAATGCCGCTCTTGCTTTATTGATCCTGCTATTAACATCTGTTTCGTTGATATAGCAGAAGCTTTCTACGTATTCAACTTGTTGGCATTGTAGCATGATATTATCGGTGCTAACGTTGTTGATTCTCATAGCATTGGTTTTTTCAAGTCCAACATTGCATGCTAAACTTTCCAAATCTTCTCCTTTTGCATGCATGTTGGAGATCCATATAAAAGTTGATAGGATATTTAAGGTTATGTTTGGTTTAACAAATTCCGACAGATTTAAGATGACATATAGTGTTGGCTTCTTCTGTAAGTAAGATAAGATTCACGTTCGATTTTCCAGATGAAGACAGTATGTTTCAAGCGGTTATATTGACATCTCTAACATATTTATTACTTTAGAAGCGCCGCTGCTAAAGAATTATATGACAAAGGTATCCGCGCGAACATAGATCACTTAACTCCTACTTCCTATAATCTAAAGTCAGCAGGATCAGTCTAGACTGAGTCATTTACACAGGTTAGGATACCTGCGCATCGATACTATTATGATAATGAGTGGTTAGAGCAAGATCTACATTGAATATCTGGAATCCGAAAATTATATCTATAATAACGAGGTCCAAGTCTAATTAGAGATACTCTCTGCATCTTATAAATCTTCATCAGAAAGACATGTCGATACTGATGCACAGTTGCCTTGAAGTTTTTTACTTAGGAAATTTTAATGAAATTTCTCAGGTTCAGTGCTGAGATGTTCTTGAGTTGATTTGTATTTATATGGGTTCGTAGTTGGAATAGGGGCTAGTGTCAGCAGCAAATTGGACCATGTTGTAGCTAGGATCTTGGCGAGGATCAACCAACCTAGGATCTTGGCCAGGATCAACCAAAACTTATCATATGTATTGTTACATTTTTACCTTTTAAAAAGGGTAGATTATTTCCATTTAATGAAACCACATTTTTTTAAATTGCAAATAAAAGCAATCAGTAGTTTATTTATTTAAATTAACACAACAATTTAAATAGTCACTCTCTTTTAATAAAGACACTTAAAAAGTATACTTTATAATTTACAAGAATTCATTGGTAATTCAGTTGATGATAAAACTAACAACGCCTATGATATGCTAATTGCTCAGCAACTCGCTGTTACTATTAATATATACAGTGTCATCTTCAAAGCAAAACTAGAATATTCTATTTCCAAAATGATCACTTAGAGCTTTTAGCATCAATGTTAATGCTTTAACAGTTAATGTTGTCATACTTTTAAACAATGTTAATAACAGCGTGTTTCTACTGCTGGAAATATTTATAAACATGATGAATGTTGTAAGCAGCCGTTACGATCGTTAAATTCAAATCGGTAATGCAATTTCGTAACAGTATATACCACTCTGTATTTATGAGGCCAGCAGTTTAGAAACCTAGAAATATTAAGTATTATTAGATGTTTTGGAGATCCATCACAATAAATTTGGCATACTAAATTCTTCGTATGATATACAAGTATGTGATGGAAATTGATCGGTTTCAAAACGATTTTTCAACAAGTGGGTTATTATTTTCATTCAAAATGCAGCCAATATGACATATTTTAATTAATTTATACAATAAATCTGATCAAAATGTATGAAACAGTATCAAATTGGATTTTTAACATTAGAACCTTTTTCGGTTTCAAAACGATTTATTTTCAAATTCGATTTGCAAATAGTAGTAAAAGGTCGTAGTATCGAAATGTCTTGATTATTCTGTACAATTGGCAATCTACTGATTTTATATTTCTGATACTCAACCAAGTTTATGAGAAAGTCAGCAGATGAATTAAGGTTTTTATATGATTTCAGCAGACTTTATGAAAGTTATCATTCTTTACAATAATAAAAATAAATTGTCATACGTAAGCTTTAACATCCTTTGATCCATTCCATTATTAAACTGCAAATCCCCCGTGACAATCATTTGCCTCCACTGTGCTCACATTTCATTCTGACTCTGACGATTCCCTCAGGTTAAAATCATTGAAAATTGTTTATTTTTTTATACAAAACGAAACTCAAAAAAAAAAGAGAATCAATAAATGTGGAAATATAATGATGTGTAATGTAGCAACTCCCACAAAACAGCAGCAGAATACATATTCTACTGTAAATCAAAGTATTGTTAAATGTATGATACAAAAAAATAAGAAACATACTTCAAACACAAACGCACACTAATATTGTATAAAATAAAAAAATATTGAAGAAGTACCAGAAAATATCTATGTATGATTTTATTAGTTATAAATCTATAAAAAATATTTGTGTTTTTTTATGGAAAATATTATTTTAACACAATTGCAGCACAAAAAAAATATTAAAGATTTGGAAGCAGTTTGTTTAAATTGAGAGCATGTTATGATTACCTAATTGATGAAAAGAAGCTATAAAGTAAGGTAAGCTAAAGCACAAAAACCTCGAACTAGAAACCAAAATGTCTCTTAAGAAAAATGGAGACAAGCTGGAATTCTCTTCGAAATTTCTTACCTAATACTTAATGCTACGATTAATCGGATAACCTGATTAATCAATTATTCGATTAATTAAACATGTTGTTATCAATAACACAAGTTTACAAAAAATATATTGGATGTATGACTTAAAAATACGAATTTCTAAGGTGAAGCCTATCCCAGAGAGAGTGTTCTGCATCGATCGAAACAAATAGTAATCGGAAGGAGCAAGGTCTTGATTATAAGGCGATACTTCATTCTAATACCTGTTAAAAAGGTAATGTCATGATGGAATATTATGGTTTCATGTCTGACCCAATATTCCGGATCTTTTTCGGCCAATGCTTTCTTCAAATGAATCGGTTGTGTTCGGTATAGGCTCCCAGATTTCAGCAGCTCATAATAGATAGAACTTTTTTGCTCCCACATTTGGTATTGATTTGGCTAGTTGGCTGGACTTCACATACGATCTCTTACGATTCGGGTTATTGTAATGGATCCATTTTTCATTACAAGTAATGATTCGGTGCAGAAATGTTTTTCTTTTATAGTGTTCAAGCATCATTTCGGACATGCAAAATCGGTTTGAATGAATCCTGCTGCTTGCAAACGTTTTGCAAATGCTGCTTGAGTAGTTTCAAATGATTTTGCAAGCTCTTGTTGAGTTTACAACATTTTTCATGGAGTAATAACTCCAATTCTTGGTCTTCAAAATTTTTTGGACGGCCTGTGACGTTTGTCTTCCGTATCAAAATCATCACTTCTGAACCGCACAAACCATGTCTCGTACGTTTAAACTATTGTTAACCAAACTCTCACAACATTAGATTTGCTTCGTATTCTAATGTTACGATGTGTGTACACTGAACAAAATTTATTATGAAAATATCCTTCACTGGCAACACTTCTAAAATAACTCATGTTCGTTTTATAATTTCGGTTTCACATATATAAGAAACTCACACATAGACGGTGCCCGCGGGCGTACTGCTGGAGACCAATGGTTTAAACCAATGCAATATTTATTGTAAGCTAAAATTATTAACAACAAGTAAGGAAGTATGGTCGGTCAAGCCCGACCATATAATACCCTACACCAAGTAAAAGAACAAAAACATTTTTCTTTTAAAATTTCAATAATTTATATTTTTGAGTGATTTTCGGAAGTGGGCCTTATATGGGGGCTATGACCAATTATGGACCGATCACCATGAAATTAGGTCGTGTGACTTATGACTAAATTAAAGTTAACTATGTTGAATTTTGTGTGTATACCAACATTTTTAAGCGATTTATGTACGTTAAAGTGATTTTCGTAAGCGGGTCTATATGGGAGCTATGACTAATTATGGACCGATCGTAACAAAATTTGGTGACATGAATTTTGTGTATATAAAACTTAGTTGGATCGGAATTTGTGGAGATACATATATAAATTAAACATTTATGACCGATAAAGTCCAATTTCGAGAGGATATTTGTATGGGGGCTAGGTGAAATAATGGACCGATTTCAGCCAGTTTCAATAGGCTTGGTCCTTGAGCCGAAAAAATAATATGTACCAAATTTCATCAAAATATCTTCCAAATTGCGACCTGTACTCTGCGCACAAGGTTTACATGGACAGCCAGCCAGCCTGCCGACCAGATGGACGGACGGACGGACGGACATCGTTTAATCGATCAGAAAGTGATTCTAAGTCGATCGGTATACTTTAAGGTGGGTGTTAGACCAATATTTTTGGGCGTTACAAACATCAGCACAAACGCATTATGTGTAGGGTATAAAAATGCCTTTAAAATTGTCAAACTGCTTCTAAATAGTAAATATATTTTGCTGCTAATAATTAATTTTATTATTTTATCATCAAAACATAAATAACTGTAAATTATTATGAACTAAAATATAGAAAATAAATAAAAAAAATATGTAAAAATAAAAAATAAGATGTTTACCAAAATGGGTTTATAAATTCTTGCCCTTGAGATGTACCACGTACCTTTTTCCAATCTATTTGTAATTAAAAGCAAAAACAAAAACTATAAATAAATAAAATCAATACAAGTAAATACATATATAAATTTATAAATGAAATTATTTAAAATACAAAATTTTTAAAACTCAAATGCACTCGATTTATAATGAATTGAATTAAATACACTCACAGAACCATCACACTCACAAACACCCACCCAATAGAAAAAAAGAAGATAAGAAACACTATTATTAAAATTAAAAGCAAATAACTTTTTTAATTAAATTAAATTAAATTGCATTAAATTTAATTAATTATTGTATGTTTAACGAAAAGTACTTTGAGCGTTTTATGTTCATTAAAGGCAAATCGAGTACTTAAATTATGGCGTTGCAGTCTAAAATTAATTTTTAAGTCAAGCTAAAAAAAGGCAAAAACAAAAAAAGCAAAACAAAAATTTGTTCTATTTTATTTTTAAAGTTTTAATTGCAGGAAAAAATTATGTTGAAAATAAAGAAAATTACACATTTAAGTGGTTTTGAGTGGTACTTAAGGGATAAATGAAGCAGTTTGCTGAGAGCTGTTTGCAAAATGCATATTTATTAATTCTTTGCGGTTGGGTGGTCTTTACTAACCACATTTTCTATAGTCTTTAAAATATAGTTTATTGGCATCTATTGCCATTTTGCTAAACAATTATATTTTTGAAGTCATCGTTTATGATTTTTTGCAAAACTCAGGGCCGTCAGGGTGCTCTGGTTAGATAAATATATTAATTTGAAAATATTATAAAAATCTATTTTTTAAGGGACTTTCACGCATTTAATAAAAAATCACAGACTGTTTATTGTTAATACAATTCAGTGTTACTTCGATATTTCGGTTGTTTGGTCAGAAAATTTAGTCAAAAATATTCGTTTTCACAAAAATTTATACGAAACAAAAATTTGTATCATAGTTATTTTTAAAAACAACCGTCACGGTGGTTAGCAAACTAACCACTTCAATCCACAAAAAACCTTGGAAAGTGGTGGTTTTTTCATGTTCTGATTTATTTTGTCTTACTTTTTATAATAAACTAACCTTTATTAAAAGTAAAAATGCAATTGTTTTGATTTTAAACTTATACGCAAAAAAGCGTGACTGAAAGAGTTAAGTAAATATATACCCAGCAATTAATTTTGAGCTAGTTCAGCTAGACTACTTCATGGCTGAAATATTTTTTGTTTATTTGTTGTTATACCCTTCAACATGAATGGCGACCCAATCGTTATAGATATCGGAGTGGCTATAGCAATGTCAGTCTGTATGTTGAAATCAACTTTCCTTAGCCCCTAAATAACTTACATGGATGACTTATACATCAATCAATCCGCTATAGACCCGGTTCAGTTGCTATTTAAGATCGGGAAAATCGGCACACAGATGGCTGAGATATAAACAAAAAACCACGACTACCTTCATTTTTTAACTATTTTGATATATATCTGGATTACTAAGTCATTAATAAAGACATGGATATCTAATGATAGATATTTCAAAGGCCTTTTCAATATTATTTCAATATTCAATATATTATTGTATATAACGCCAAAGTAATCCTTCAACTCTTGACGGATATTCTCCTTGAGAACTTCCATAGTCAAGATGTGTTTAAGATTAAAGTGGATACCTGCAGTGTTGGGCCCACCCCACTGTAATAAAGACAATAGGTCATTGTTGGAATTAGCAAGGAACACACAATTGGTAATCTTCTGACATTGACTAGCAGGGTGCTCAGTGATATCTAATCCCTGTCATCTATAGTTTGTAAATCCTCAAAGTCTAGGACAATTAGCAAAACAGAAGAGTCCGGCCTGGTAATCCAGTCAATACTATTGGTTGTCAGGAACGCCATCAACACATTCCCTAAGTACTGAGCCAATTACATATTGCTATTAATGGCTCTGTTGAGTCAACAGCAGCATCTAGTAATACTGGTTGTCCGAAATTTGGCACAAGACCAAACATCAGCGATTTAAACAATCTTCTACCCACTTTGAGTCTTCTAACCGCTTTGGATTAGGACAAGTCCTGGGAATCACTGTCAGATTAAGAATCTTTTCAGCTGTGAGTTTAAACAAATAAACTACTTCCAGCTTAAGGTCTCGTGCAAATCTCAGTCACCGGTTTTGCCCTTTATCTTCCTTTGAAGCATAATAACAAGATGTGGAAAGATGTTCACCAAAAATTACTCAAAGGGGAAACTTCCATAGTCTAGTTTGTTCATATACACCGGTGATTTAAAAAAACCTAAAAGCTGGAAATCAAATCGGGCAATCTTTTCAGCCGCTGATAAT
Source organism: Calliphora vicina (assembly GCF_958450345.1). Lineage (NCBI taxonomy): Eukaryota > Metazoa > Arthropoda > Insecta > Diptera > Calliphoridae > Calliphora > Calliphora vicina. The sequence goes on along the minus strand of NC_088783.1, from coordinate 59,351,701 downwards.
ATGTAATTTTCAGATAGTCATCGTATCAGCGATATGTCTAGATTTCTAGATTTCTGACATCGCAAAGCCCCCTAAGGTGTGCAAACGGCGAACTTGCGACTACAGAAGAGCAACAGGTTCAGGTATGGGCGGATCACTATAGCCGAATGCTCTCGAGGAATATCCATCCTTTACGAACGGAATTCGTACGTGATTCTCAAGTGAACGACCCATACATTGTTTACAAATGTCCCACCAGTGAGGAGATCGCAAATTCAATTAGCAGTCTCAACAACAAATCCCCAGGTGTTGAAGGAATTTCAGTTAAGCTCTTGAAGGCAGACCCACTTACGACTGCTGAAATAGTACTGCCAATTATCCGAACATTCCGAGAGAGAAAATCTAAACAACGAGCTGACTAAGGGGGTGATAATAAATATACAAATAAATGGCCATCACACGGGCCCTAATAAGGGGTGCGGCATGATATGCATGATTAATAAAGTAATAGCCCATATAATTACTAAAAGGATTTCCGACAGGGTAACACTAACTCTAAGGCAGGAACATGCTGAATTCAGACTCCATAAGTCCACCATCGACCACATAAAAAGCCTAAGTGTTATTGTGGAACAATCTGTAGAGTGGTGCTCACAACTGTATCAATGGTTCATAGACAACGAAAAGGCCTGCGATAAACTAAATAACAATGTAATTTGGAGTTCATTGGCTTGTAGGAGAATACCTCTCATACTTATACGCCTTTTGAAAAGTTTATACCGTAGTGAAACTGTGAGAGTTGGGATAGGTGTCCGACAGGGATGTGTCCTATCACCACTTCTATTTAATATACATGATCCTTCGATAACGACAGGGGGATATTGTGGGGATTGCTCAGTCGCCTAAATGATCTTGCTTATGCAGACGATATTTGTCTACTGGCTCACAGCTCTAATATCTCGCGGAGAACATACTTTACGACAAAACATTACTTATAAATGCAACCTCCCGGAATATATTTGCAATCGGATAGGGTGAAGACATCGACAATCGATATGCAAAAGCACATCAAACATTTGGCGCTCTAAAACCTTTTTGGAGATCACCCTCTTTATCTCTGCGTGCGAAAACTGCAATCTTCAATGCCAATGTAAAATCTACCCTTCTGTACGGCTGCGAAACTTGGAACGCTGCCACTCGCTGTGATAAATGCAAGTATTCATGAACCTCTGTCTTCGCAAGTTCCTACGTGTATTCTGGCCGAGAACCATATCTAAACAAGCCAACAAATCCTACCGATTGAAATATGGATACGAAAAGGGGTTGGATCGGCCACACTCTTAGAAAGCACCCTAACGACATCACTAGAACTACCATGAACTGGAATCCGCAAGGGAACAGAAGACGTGGACTCCCAGCTCATACTTGTGCATAGGTTAAAGCTATCTTACAAAGGCAAACACTCATATACGAGTAAAAACGTCTGTACAACTCGGATTTATGTTTCCATAAGTACAGTGCGATACATTTAGAGTTTTTGTATACCCTTCACCTTCTTGAGAAGGGTATATATAAGTTTGTCATTCCGTTTGTAATTTCTACATTTTTCATTTCCGACCCTATAAAGTATATATATTCTGGATCCTTATAGATAGCGGAGTCGATTAAGCCATGCCTGTCTGTCTGTCCGTCTGTCTGTTGAAATCAACTTTCCGAAGTCGAGAAAATCGAGAAAATCGGTCCACAAATGGCTGAGATATAAGGAAAAAAACAGAACAACCTCGATTTTTTACCTATTTTTTATCTATATCTGGATTAATAAGTCATTAATATAGACAATATGGATATCTAATGATAGATATTTCAAAGACATATGCAATGATGTATATAAGACCATAGTAAGTTGGACATACAATGGGTCAAAATCGGAAAAAATATTTTCTAAACCAAATTTATTTTTCACTAAAAATTAAAAAAATTTACATTTAAAAAAAAAATTCCAAAAAATTAAAAAACAACTTTGGAAAAAAAAAGTGAATTTTGTTTACCTAAAAATATTTAAAATTTTTATTTTGAAGTATAATTTGGTGAAGGGTATATAAGATTCGGCACAGCCGAAAATAGCTCTCTTACTTATTTTAATATTAGATAGAATTTTATGTCGGAATATTTATAATGACCGAAAGACCAATATCTGACAATTACTTTATATAGGTCCATTTGTATCACTATTTCCAGCATTGCTACCGGTATCTGGCGAATTATGACTCTTTCCAACATTAAAAACTTCACAGAAAAACAAATTCATAGTGGCAATTGAATTTGTTGCTAATCGAATGATTCTGTCTTAGTGGCAAATTTTTACACTTGTGGCTAAAAATATTTTGAAGTGGTAACAAATGATTGGTTGTTTCAACAGAAATTCTCTTTATCCACCGTTTTTCTGTAGCTAGAACTGAAAATTCTATGTGTGCAATCGAAAATTCGATTGGCAACAAATTCTGTTGCTATTAGGAATATATTTTCTATGTGTAACAATTCTCACGGATTTCGACTTTTTACTTCACATAACCGCAGAGATATCACACGATCTAGCTTGCCAGTTGACTGGAAAGGAACTTGGAATCGGCTGCTCACCAAACTGATTCTTCAATAAAGCCCTTGTTGCTCGAAGTGCACGAAAAACATTTCTCACTGAACAGATGAATAATTTGGAGACATTGTTGCGGTACGAGTCTTTCCATGATGAATTTTCCAACAATACTGAATAAAACTAAGATGACACCAGTCAAACAAACAATTTAAAAAACCTCAAAATAAATCACAGTTTCATCAGATAGTAAACTTTGATATCTATAGCTGCCTCTGTATTCCTTGTAATTTCTGTACACATTATTTTGCAATCGCGTCAGAACTTATAAAGATATATTGATAATGAATGCTATTTTGCGCAATTTCTAAAAACAGTGATTTCTTAATTTTAAACTCGTGTGAGAGAAAGAGAGAGAGAGAGGGAGAGAAGTAGTTCAGTGGAAGTATTTATGTAATAGAATGGCTTAGAAGTTAAGTGAGATTTGCTTTAAGAAATTTTGTGTACTGAACAAATAAAGTATTGTACTTAATATAAAATAATATTACAATAATTGAGAAACTCTTCTAAGTTCAATATTCTTCTCTCTCTCCTAGTAGGAGAACTCAGGTTAAGCTAAGTCAAGCGACTACATAATATGTTACAATTACAACATTGTTTATAAACCATTAACCTCTTAAAAGTGTAAAACTCTTAAATTTTATTTTCTGTCTAATTCTTTATTATGTTAATAGTTATAATAGAGCACATGGCCACAATTATAATTTAATTTGTTTTATTTTGGCGTGCTTTAATTTGCTCTATACCAAACTAATTGTATTATTATTGTTAAATTTAAAACAGAATTTAATTTCATTTCATTATGAGTGTAATACAATATTATCAAGTTAATTGCATCAATATTTAATTACATTACAATATCGTTTGTAAACTTTATATACATAAATACCTATACAAATAAAACCTTAAAAATACATATATTTTAGAAATTTTAAACATAAAATGTATGAAACAGTCGCTGGACGACAATTTAAATAAAATTAAAAAAAAACAAAAATTAAACATAAAACTATAAATTAAATAATAATAAATTAAAGAAAAACAAACTTATAAACACATAAAATAATAGCAAAGAATGAAGGAAATATACAAAACATTTCAAATGAAATAACAATTGAATTGAATTATAATTGTTAATTTACAGCAGATGGAAAATGATAACAAAAATATGCATAACAGCAATTATAATTTAAATAATTAAACAAAATATAAATTCATACATAGTTTTATTTATTACTAACTCATTATTTAGTTATGTAATGCAAGTGAAAACTAATTGTCATATTTTTAGGTTTTTTAAATTGAAAATTTTGTTTGTATTTATTTTACCCTTCACCATGAGTTTCAAAGGTATGTATATATAAGTTTGTGATTACGTTTGTAATTTTAATATTTTTTATTTGCGACCCCAAAAATTATATACTTTCTGGATCATTATAAATAGAGTAGTAAATTTAGTCATGTCCCTCCGTCAGTCTGTCTGTTGAAATCGACTTTCTGAAACTCCCAAATCACTTACATACATGATTGATCCATCAATATATCCGCTATAGTCCTGATTAGATTGCATTATAAATTCGGGAAATTGATGAGATATAAGCAATAAACCAAGACTACCTTGATTTTTGACATATTTGTATCCATATCTGGATTAGTAAGGCATTAACATAGACAATATGGACAACTAATGAAAGGTATTTAAAAGACCTTTCCAAGGAGTTATATAACGCCATAGAAATTCGGACCGACAAAGTATATATATTCTGGATCCTTATAGATAACGGAGTCGATTAAGCCATGTCTGTCCGTCTATCCGTATGTACGTCTGTCGGTCCGTCTGTCTATTGAAATCAATTTTCTAAAGACCCCAGATATCTTCGGGATCCAAATCTTCGATAATTCTGTCAGACATGCTTTTGAGAAGTTTCCTATTTTAAATCAGCAAAATCTGCCCACAAATGGCTGAGATATGAGGAAAAAACAAGGACAACCTCGATTTTTTTTACCTATTTTTGACCTATATCTGGATTACTAAGTCATTAATATAAACAATATGGATATCTAATGATAGGAATTTCAAAGACCTTTGCAAGACCATTGTAAATAACGCCATAGTAAGTTGGACCTACAATGGGTCAAAATCGGAAAAATATTTTTTAACCCGAATTTTTTTTTCCATCAAAAAAATAAATTAAAAAACCAAAAATTTTTTTTAAAATTAAAAAAAAAAATTAAAAATAACAATTCGAAAAAATTTTTTTAAAAAAAATTAAAAAAACAACTTGGGAAAAAAATAAATTTTGTTTATCTAAAAATATTTAAAATTTGTATTTTGAAGTATAATTCGGTGAAGGGTATATACTTGTTTAATCAAAAATAGTTTTCAATCATTATCTATTAAGTGTACTTTGGTGAAGGGTATATGTAACATTCGGCACAGCCGAATATAGCCTTCTTTTTATTCAATTATAAAACAGTAAATTTAAAAAGAGGTGATGTTTTAAATAAAACTATGAATAAATTATATGTGTAAAACAAAATATTTATATCAAAACAAATATTTAAAACAGATTATTAATTACAATTCAAACAAGAGCTTATTTTAGAGTTTAAATTTATAAAAACTGGTATTAAAACAAAATACCATTTTGGTTTCATTTTAAACATTTGGTTTCATATAAACTCATAATTCAACGAAAATTTAAACTATAAAATGTCCTATAAATGGGGTACACAATAAATTTATAAAATATAAAACTGAGCTAGCAAAACTTTTGCGACAATCCTGATCAAATTTTGCACAAATTAGTTCTAAGTATTCTGGAACTATTCTGTAAAGTATGGAGAAAATCTAGCAACATTTCTCACTAGTCCCCATACAAGTTCCCCCTCTGAAAATGATTTGAACATTCATAATTGTCTTATAATAATTAATATCGTGATGAAATTGGATAAACAAGTTTTATATGAACCTAAATAACTGTTCATAATTGAATCGTTTATTTTAAAAACCAGTCAAGCAACAAATTATTGATTTTGGAAAAATTGAAACAAACAACCATCACTATGTAAATTTCATACGAAATATTCAAATTTTATTAGGAACTTCAAAAGTAAAATAACATATGAACTTTTAAAAGAGTTTAACATCATATTCGTCATCATAAATTAGTTCTACAGTGCACAGTGGATCCGCCCATAGGCCAAAAATAAATAAAACGATGACAAAATATTTAGACAAAATGCATAAAAATTGTCTCTTAGATATCCAATCTTTTAAATGTAAAACCGGTTTTTGCTGGAAATCTAACGGGACTTTTTAAAAATAAAATTAAAAGCATGAGCAAATATTCATTTGCAAAGCGCAGCTGAACGCTGGATTTACAAACGTGCACTTCAAAACGGTCTTGCAATTGCTGTAGTCTACAAAATTAAATTATTTTCAATGAATTTTGAAGTTAAAGGTATTTATTTTATCTTTAGAAAATAATAAAACTAACTTGTGTTGTAATTCTTGTGAAATTAATGTTTTAGTTAACCTATATATTTGTTACTTTTTTGTATAACTTCATTATGTTTACTTAAAGTTTTAGATGTGTTCCCCCAATATTCCCCCGTAGGGTTTTTTTCATTGTATTTATCAGATTCTTAAGATAATAAAAGTGCTGAAGTTAGTTGCGGAAATTTGCGGATGGGCGTGTAATCTTTAATATACTAACTCGCCCCACAGTGGGATGGCTTCATACATTTTTTTTGCAAAAATTATAAGCTGTGGTCGTAGAGCGCTGAAATTTGGCACAGAGAATTATATGGACTAAGTTAAGAAAAAAATGAAATTTTATCAAAATCGTCCACGCCCAACGCGTCCAAATTGATTTTTTCGCATAAAATTGTTTATATCCAAGCAAAAGTCTAGAAATTTGGTACATACATTTATTGAAACCAAAAAGGAACTCATGCTGAATTTCAATAAAATCGGTCACGCCCACCGCCCACGAAACTCATTCATAGATTAGAATTTTTTGGATATTTCGTTTATTATTCGACAAAAAAATTTTAGTTTTCATCCTGTCCCGAAAACTTCCGAAAACAATTATTTTTTTTAATCGAAACAAGACACTCCCACCTTTCATTTTATTAAAAAAAGAGCTTGGGGGAAAGTGGGGCTACATTTTTTTTCTCCATGGAAAATCAAAAATACAATAATTATTAGAGACTTATAGATTTGGGCATATCTTTTTAACTGTTTATGGTATCCCCATAATTTTTTTTTATTGATGTGGAAATGTTATATTTTTCAAATATGTTAAAGGTAAATGGTATATAAACCACTGAATTGCGTGAAAATATAAGTAAATTTTAGCTTAACACCCTTGCAAGGACTTTACTAGCATGGACTTTTTTAAAAATAAAATAAATTTTTTCTTAAAACTATAAGTGTACATTTCATCTTTAAACATTTCTCTACAAAACTGCATCATTTGATTGTTGAAATTAAGTGTTTGAAAAATTGCCTTTTTGACACCAAAATACCTCTGTGCGCCGTCTTATTTTTGCATCGGTACATAAAAATCTGATCCATGGAGCTGAGGTAAGCAAGCATGTAGTAGTGTCAATAGGTGAATTGTCGGAGGAAGATGCTGAAGCGAAAAATAAGCATATAAAACAGTTTAGATTGCAACATACCCGAAAAATATCGCGCATATAACTTTGTATAACTTTTTAATTTAGTTTTTTTTTCAGTGTATAATTCAAATGAATTAAAATGGAATAAAAATTAACTAAAATTGTTTAAAACAAACGAATTTTCATACTGAAATATTTTATTTCAAAAATTCATAAAACAAATCTAAAAGCCAATTAACCCTTGAAAAATCAAAGGGCTACTGTGGCTACAGTTGTTAATATTTTTTCTAAAAAATTTGCGGACTTTAAGTTCTTCGGGCATGCTATGAGGTGATAAATTTTGAAGACCCTACCTTTTTTAGTTTTGAAGATATTGATTATTGACCGCTTGTTCATATAAGGGAAACCACTGTGCAGTGCATTCTGCTTCCATTGTAGGCCATAAAATGGTACCGTGAAATAACTCCCAAATGAAATAACTGCCACGAAAAAATGAAATAACACCCAACAAATTTTTCATACAACTTGGGAATTATTTCATTATGAAACACTCTCAATGAAATTTTTGTTGGGTTTTATTTCATTTTATTATGAGAATTAGGAGTTATTTCACTGTATAGGGAGTTATTTCATTTTTTTTAGGTTCTACTTTACAAAAGCAAAATATTAAAAACTGGCTTTGCTCAGAAAATTTGTTTTGCATTGTCGGCCTTTGGCCGGGCGCAAAGGGTTTCTCCTCTGGGGTGTATCAAAAACTGGCTTCGGTCAGAAAAGTTTTTTGCATTGCCGGCCTTCGTCCGGGCGCAAAGGATTTCTCCTCTGGGGTGTATCAAAAACCGGCTTCGCTCAGAAAAGATTATTTTTACATTGTCGGCCTTTGTCACGTCGTAACGATATCTTAATCTGGTGCGAAATTAAATTCTACTTTCTGAAATATTGTATTACCTTTCTGCAATGAAAGAAATCTTTTCTGAGCGAAGCCAGTTTTTGATACAACGGCCAAAGGCCGGCAATGCCAAACAAATTTCTATGCGAAGCCAGTTTTTGATACACTCCAATACAATGCAAAAAATGTTTGGTAAGCGAAGAATAATTTCACTTTTGTAGTTCTTTATTTCATTGATTTCATTAGATTACACTAATAAATTTCTTCGGATTGGGAATTATTTCATTTCTATTGGGATTTATTTCATTGGGAGTTATTTCGCTTTTTTGGGACTAATATTTTTATAATTATGAAACCGCCGATTATTGGGAGTAATTTCATTTCACCATTTGGCAGTTATTTTATTTTTCAAGTTTGGGAATTATTTCATTTTTGCTGGGAATTATTTCATTGGGATTTATTTCATTTGGGAGCTATTTCAGGGTACCCCATAAAACTCTTCATATCCAATCAAGTAGGGGTTTAGAGCTTCTAATTCTTTTATTGTTCTCACATTTATTGATACCTACAATATTTATGATTATTGGGGCCTAGTATTACATAGTATGAAATGAATCACTTAACTTATTTCTGCACTAAACACGGATTTCTCGGCCTTACTTCACCATAATAGGGGGCTAGTATTTAATTTTGTTTGCATTAAACGCTGCACTACCTTTAAAAAATAGTAATCGCCCAATAACTCAATTTTAGATTTTTTGTTGCTTGACTGGTTTTTAAAATAAACGATTCAATTGACCTAACCCCATATAATAACTTTGGACATTCACCAAAATTGATTTAAAAAAATGCAATCAAAACCCCACACAATGTATAGACTGGGATTCACAGAGTCCCGTTACCTAAAAATAGTCAGCCAATTTCCCTGATAAAGCCTAATAGATTTCCTAGATCATATCTAGCTATATTCCCCAGTTCATCATGGAATCCTTCTCCTAGCCATTTTTGCCTGAGACTCTGTAGTCTAGGACAGTTACACAGAATATGTTGCTCTGTTTCTAGTGCCTCAATATTATCGTACAACCTACAGAAGTCCTGTGCGCCCATATCCCATTTACCCATGCAGGCTTCAACTGAGCAACTGACCTTTTCTATCCAACCCAATTAATATTCTGGTTGTCTTTGCATCCTACTTTGACCAAATAGCTCTGGACGCTATGCAATCTTCTGATTGGTTCATAGAGCCACGGAATCTTTCGAAGATCAACCTATAATAGCGGCATATAGGAGGTTAACCTCCCACTCCCAACTAATATAGTCCATACCGTGTCTGGGCAGTTCATCTGCTATCTCATATCTCTGTATGCTACGGTGCCCTGGTACCCAACACATTCTGATCCGTCTGTGATGTGTGCCCTTATCAAATCCGTGGCTTTCCAGATCGCTAGGATCTCTGTCTGAAAACGCTTCATTCATCTGGGAGTCTTTATTACACTTTGATGTCCTCATCTACTACATAAACTCCAGGACCCATCAATGAGAACTAAGGGGTGCAGCCTTTCAAATCCAACCCACTTGTCCCTACTTGGAAACACAATTGGAGGTGAAATACCGAAGTCTAAAGTCGTTACCATATGGTCCGTTATGGCAATGGAAGGAAGCTCATCTTTGAACTCTACTGAGTATCTTCCTATAACTACTTTTACTCATTGCCTCCACCAAACCGTGCAAACATAAGTATTAAAGGTCCTTACATCCTTATTTTTAAAATCGTTCTATTCGTTTAGAAGTTACAGATTTATTTCCACTTTTTTCTCAGTTTCCTGTGTGGCGATCGGTTAACAATATTTAATACAATTTATTGTTTAATCACCATTTAAACCCCATTTATCACAATTCTAAGCAATTTCAGGCTTTTAACAATGAAACTGTCAAAACTATTGAACTAACTTGAAGAATTTCGCCAAGACTGTTTTAAATATTCTGTTTTAAATAAAACTATAAAACTTAAACTACAAATAAAAACCCAAATAAACGTATGAACAATCAAAACCCCATACAAAACGTAAAATAAACACAAAAAACTATTTAAATTTTTTTAGTAAATGTTGTTCTTATTATTAGCCTTAAATGTTTTTTAGTCTTAAAACAAAAAAAAACAAAACTGAAAACCGAGTATTATTAGTTATAAGAAAATTTAGATTAACAAACAACAAAAAAATTAAATAAATTTTGTTATAATTTAAACTAATAGTTTGTAATTTTTTCCCCGAAAAGAAAATGAAAATAACAAAAAAAAAACTTTTTGCAATAACTTCATAAAAGGTATTAATTGATAAATTATTAAAAAGAAAAACAAAAATAAAGTTTAACTAAATTTAAAAATAAAAATTAGCATGTAGACCAACCGAAATTGTGTAAAATTTTATTAAATAGTAAAAGTAAAACAAAACCAAAAATTATAGCAATATTTAACAAAACAAAAGTTTCATGTATTTGATGTAATTTATTATTTATTTTTTTCAGAAAAAACCTTAAATATATTTACAATACATACAATATACAAACAAACAAAAAAATATTAAATATTTTAGTAAATTTAAAGAAAATTGTAATTTGTAATTCGTAATAAAAAACAACATGAAAAACTCAAAACAAAAATTTCAAAATTTGAATGGTTAAATAAATATTTAAATTTAGACATTAATAATGAGAGATTGAAAATGAATATTGAAGAATATTGTATGTTAATATTTAAAATAATTTACTAAGAACAAGAAAAAACAAACAAAGAAAATTTCAAATTCATTTTAATAAAAATATAATTCGAAAGTAATTTTATTGTTAAAGTTGTGTTTCATTTATGCGATAATTAAATTAAAAAGGTGGATATTTTAAACAAATATTTATTGGAAATGAAATCCCAAGACCAATTCAGGAAATATGAAATTTTACTCAAATATCTTAAATTGTTAAAAACTTTGTAAATACTGCGATTTTACTTTAAATTTAAGGATTAATTGCAAAAAAGGTGATTATAAAAATTCATAAAAAAGTATGTTTGCCTACCTAGCAACCTTTTTATAACCTACGCCACCATGGTGAGGAGGGTATTATGCGTTTGTGCAGATACGCTCAAAATATTAAACTTTCTGAGTCGATTAAACGATGTCTGTCCGTCTGTCTATTGAAAACACGATAGGTCCCAAACGAAAGGAGCTAGGAGGCTGAAGTTTTCCATAAATACTCTCTGTTGATAATATTTGTTCGAACAATATTTATCCCTAGTCCCCATACAAGGCCCCCCTCAGAAAAAGACTTGAACATTAAAAATTGAAAAATATTTTTTTGGCAGATATAGAATCTGTAACCGATAGTCCGATTTTACTCAAATCTCCCAATACTATAGAAGAGGTGTTGCTGAGTTTAAGTTTAGCATTTAGACTTTAAACAATAAGGTTGGACCCAAAGTGGGGTATCTGGGGAATATTTTTGTTCTCGATCCAATTTGAAAGATGTTTAATATACATAATATGTAGAATCTACAAGAAGAAATCTACAAAAAACGTTTTTATGTTTTGAGTTACAAAACATTTATTTTAATAGATATCCAACTTGCATCCCACTAAACGACCTAATAGATCTTCAAGGAAAATATCTAAGCTTTCTTTTGGGAAAAAAAAAGTCAACAATGTTATTGATATCGGAAAAAATATCAACAATTTTTAATTTTTTTTTTTTTCGAAATAAGTTACATGGATGAGAAAAGACATCAGAGAGTTCTCGACCGATCTTGTCTGAATTTACTATCCTATAGAACCAACCTTGGTTCAAATTTCATCCCTATCGAAAGACATCGATTTCTAAGTTGATTCAGTTGAAATAAGGGTTGCCAGTTTTATTTTTACAAAAAGCGGGACAATTTTCAAAATCGGTGAAAAATGGCGGGATTTTGAAACCTTACGCGGGACAAAAAACAAGAAAACTTATTCCATTATTTTAAACTAGATATTATATTTATCCCAAATTGTTTACACAGTGATACAGCTAAGAATGAAGTAGAAATACCTGGGAAGTGATATTGTTTTTCTGGTATTTGCCAAACACCTCCAAAATCATTAGTTACGGGTAAAAAATCGTATCCGTTAGATGAAATAATGAACTGTTCATTACCATAGATTTCGTCCTTGTTCCAAAATAATAACATGCGCCATATAATGGAAAACCAGCCAGCATATGGACAGCCTGAAAGACATTACTAACCAAAGTATACCTTAATAACTTTCTGAGTTGATTGATCCATATTTTTGAGTGATACAAACATCAGCAGAAATGCTGAGTCGTTTTGAAAACGACTGAAAAAGTACATTGGTCTTGTGAAATCAAAAGTTTTAGGTTTTATATTCGATCTAGAATTAAATTCTATATCGATTAAACAAAAAAATTACATTACATCGTTTTCAAAATGATGATTGGATGATTGGATCCAATGACAATCCCGATCAGTTGGAATGTAACTGCGGGACAAGAACTGTTTGCTTAGGCCAGATAATCAGAAAACCTTTTCCCAAAAGATTTTAGGTAAACTAATGATATTATACAAAACACACACACTTTATTAATAAAAATATCAAATCTTAGACAAAACATCAACAAGTAGCAGTGATTTTATCTTTTCTTATTGTTATCGCAAGAATATAAAAAAACGTGTCCTGCGTCCTGCGCGGGATTCATAATTCCCGGGACATTTGGCAACGCTACTTGAAATGCCCCCTATATTTTATAGTTTACGAGATATTCATCTTTGAACATTTAAATTTGAGGTTTTTTACCTACCTTGGTCTTGATTTTAGCAAATAGCGGATTCAAATCTCCCCGAATTTTTTCAAATATTTATTTTTTAATTAACATACTCAACAAAGAATTATACCAAAAACAATTAAAAAAAAAAATTTAAAAAGTATTTTTTTTATTTTTCTATTTGTTATTTAAAATTTATGCCAAATTTTCTATAATAGCTGCTTTCAAAAAATTAAAACCTCTTTTGTATGCCCCAATATGTTTGCAAATGGAATTTATAGCCCGGACCTCGGTACCGTCAACAGAGTAAAAAATATAAAAAATACCATTTTTTTGATTTTAAGGAAAAGACCTAAGCTTCCTTTGAACAAAAAATAAAAACGGGTCCATTTTGAAAAAACATTACACAAAGTTTTTGATTTTGAAAAAAAAAACGTAAAAAATTGTATATATTGAGTTACAAAACATTTATTTTGAAAGATATACAACTCGCATACCACTAAGCGATCAAATAGATCTTCAAGGAAAATATTTAAGCTTGCTTTTGGGAAAAAAATCAAAAAAGCTTTTGATTTTGAAAAAAAATTAAAAAAACAAGTAAGAGAGAATCTTATATACCCTTCACCAAATTATACTTCAAAATACAAATTTTAAATATTTTTAGTTAAACAAAATATATTTTTTTTCCTAAAGTTTTTTTTTCATTTTTAAAATTTTAAATTTTAATTTTTTTTTTTAAAAAATTTAATTTTTTTTTTTTAAATTTTACAATTTTTTTCCGATTTTGACCCATTGTATGTCCAACTTACTATGGTCTTATATACGTAGTTGCAAAGGTCTTCGAAATATCTATCATTAGATATCCATATTGTCGTTATTAATGACTTAGTAATCCAGATATAGGTCAATAATAGGTAAAAAATCGAGGTTGTCCTGGTTTTTTCCTAATATCTCGGCCATTTGTGGACCGATTTTGCTGATTTTAAATAGGAAACTTCTCAAAAGCATGTCTGATAGAATTATCGAAGACTTGGATCCCGAAGATATCTGGGCTCTTCAGCACCCTTCTCACGAAGGAGAAGGGTATAACAAAATTCGGGTTAAATAAAATTTTGACCCATTGAAGGTCCAACTTTCTATGGTCTTATATACGTCGTTGCAAAGGTCTTTGAAATATCTATCATTAGATATCCATATTGTCTATATTAATGCTTATTAAGCTTATCAAAGCATCCAGATATAGGTAAAAAATCGAGGTTGTCCTGGTTTTTTCTTTATATCTCAGCCATTTGTGGACCGATTTTCCGGAGATATTGATGTATGAATCGTGTATGTAAGTTATTTGGGGGCTTCGAAAAGTTGATTTCAACAGACATGCAGACGGACGGACATGGCTTAATCGACTCCGCTATCTATAAGGGTCCATAATATATATACTTTATAGGTTTGGAAAATTATATTGTGGAAATTACAAACGGAATGATAAACTTATATATACCCTTCTCACGAAAGTGAAGGGTATACAAATTCGAAAGACTGAAGAAATAGCTATCTTTACTATTTGGGACACATTCTGCTAAGAACAATAAGTTAAATGGATGAGAACAAATACCAGTTGTCAAATGGCATTATGACTAACCTTGGTGCAAATTTCATCCCAAAAAGTAGAAAATAATGCCCACTCTTTGCGAACATCGACTAAATTACTTTTGCAAATTTGAGGTATATTTTATCTCTAAATTACCTTTAACGAAATAATCCGAATTATCATTACCTTTACCTTATAACTGGTTCGAATCGGAAGCTTACCTTGTTTTTTTCGGCTCAACATTGCAGTATGTATTCGAGAATTGTTTACTTACTGTATTAAATTAACTGTTTTTCCCTGTTATATTAACTATTATAAAGCTTTTATTTACAGCTTTATGTTGTGACTGTTTGTACTTGAATGTAAACTGTTATATCTTCCCACTATTAAGTACTGTCACAAAAAATTAAATTTTCGGATTAAATTGACTATTTTCCTATAAAAACAGGCACAGAAATCTCTTGTATAACATCTTTGGGATTCGAAACTATAATTAGTATAACGGTATTTTGTCAACTTTAATTCGTCATAATTTAGTTTATTTAAAAGTTAACTGTTACTAAACTATATTATCGATATTTAGTCGATAAGTAGCGTGTGCGTACTGTATTATCAGTTGATAACTGCTTGTTTTCATTACCGACCCTATGGTAAACAAGTAAATACAGAGTTGCCGTTAAGTGATTATTGTTTTAAATAAAATATTTTATTTTAAATAAAATAAAAACATATTTTAATTAACGAGTTTCTCGGAAATTTTTAATCATTTATAGATTTGTTAATAAACGGTTAAACCAGATTAGGTCCATACAGTGTGAAATATCAATTTAAAAATATTATGTTTTAAACATTCTAAAAATCTATAACTGGCAAAGCAAACTAAATAAATGAGTCAATTCGACAGATATAGTTTCCACAATATGGCCACTATCAACTCACAATGTTGTGAACTCCCTATTGGAATACCCTATAGAAATATAAGAACCCGAAATCTAATATAAGCTCTTTATACATAAATGGTAAAATGAGAAATTCATGATAAATTCGAGAATATTCAGGAATTAATAGGCAATCACTTACTCTCTCTGTATTTCCAACTACAAATAACACACATATAATTTGGTTCCTTTTTAATTAAGAAGGATAACTTTGTAAGTATTATTTTATTTTGTTTAAAACTTAAAAACTTATTCTATAAAATTAATTAAAGATAATTAATATTAAATCGTATAGCATTTGAAAGGTATGCTTAGAATAAACTTTAAAAAAATATATAACAGAAAGTTTTGAATTAAATTAAAAGTAAATGCTAATACAAATAGTTTTTTATATAGTACAAAGCGAATGGAAAAGTAACTAAAAAAAGATTTCAAATTAAAAAAAGATTTACAATTTTTTTAGGCCTGTCAAAATTAGGTGAATAACTGAATAAACAAGGGAATGATCAGACAGATTTTAGCAGGTGAATTATAAATTCATAATTCGATTTGAAATAAAAAAATATATTTTAATTACCCAATAGCCTCTATTTCATCAGGTATGTTGAAAATCGATTTCGGAAAAGAAACGTTTATAAAATGTAAAAGATTTGTATTGTTTGTACCACATTTCATCCAAAAGTTAGTCTAAATCATTTGATATTCGTTATCCGGACTTTATTGTAATAGAAAATTATAAGCCATTGCTTTAAAAATAAGTCTTGACATCGATCCGAGTTCATTATGAGCTATGTTCTGGAACTCAATCGGTTTTAAAATGATAAATTTGAAAATATTGTTTTGAATTTCGTTAGATTTCAAGTATGATTTTTTAAGCAAAATACATATCAAATGGCAAATATCAAGTAATTTAAAAAAAGTCAACAAAAACTGTGTGGAAAAGTATCAATTAGTATTTTTAACAACACACAAAATGAAAGTACTAAATTCATCACAAGCTTTTTCAATTCCAAAATCGATTTCCATCACATACGTGTACTTCTTTTCTAAAAGTTCAAAGAATTAATTCTTAATCATCTTAACAATTCCATTAAACCATTCACGCGCACCAATTGGTTAATTCGTTGTCTTAATTCCTTAGTACTGCAAACGCATTGAATTCATTCGTTTAAGAATTCATTCTTTCTTGAATTAATTCATTATTGCAGCATTCAAGGTTATCTTAATTCAAATTAATTACAATATAGCTTAATAAAATGTCTGATGATTTCAAATTTTCTTTAATTCAAATGTATTACAAATAGATGTTCGAATTAATTAATGCAATTTCAGCTTAATTCACTAAAACGTTAATAAGGAATTTAATTTTCAGCCATTCATTCCATAAATCTATACCCAACAACTAATTCTTTAGCCTCCTTCAAAGGCTTTAAACAGAATTCATTCAACCTTTGATTCAATTTTTATTATTGTAACTCAAATCTAATGCAAATTGAATTAGAATATGTTTTCTTTATTAAGTTCTGTTTTTAATCATTTACAAAATGAATTCAACTTAAGCCTTTTTATAATTGATTTGAATTAAAGAACAATTTAATCATTCCACACATTTTTAAAGTTATTTTGTAAGGCATTTGAATTCAAGAAAATGTGAATGTAGCTAAATTCTATAAAGAATGAATTACAAAGGAATTAAACCTAAGAATGATCTATTAACCGAATAGTTAAGAGAAACATTTTGTTTTTTATTTCGAAAATGAAATTATTAATTCTTCCGAACCTTTGATTACAAATAGGATTAACCCAATAAGCAGTTGAGCTGGAATTCAAGTAGAAAACAAGTGTAACTCAAGCTTTGTATTTCACTTTATATCAATAGTATTCACCAGTAAAAAGGAAGCATAAAATCAAGGCACATGTTTTGTGTTTGAGGTTCAAAACATAAATTTGCATTCAAATTCAATTCAAACAAAATTTTCAAAAACAAAAACAACTTGAATGAAGAAAAACTATTTTAATAAATTTGTATTAGCAAAAAATTCAATCATTCACAGCACAAATTATACAGATATGAATCAGCTGCTATCCGAAGAAAAAT
Source organism: Calliphora vicina (assembly GCF_958450345.1). Classification (NCBI taxonomy): domain Eukaryota; kingdom Metazoa; phylum Arthropoda; class Insecta; order Diptera; family Calliphoridae; genus Calliphora; species Calliphora vicina. The sequence continues at coordinate 59,334,136 of NC_088783.1, read as the reverse complement.
AACAAAAGAAAATGTCAAAATGGCTGTGGTTTGAAAAGAGGGACAAATATATTTCACACTAGTTTCCTATGGAAATTATAATTTTTCTCTCGCTCTGCAAATCACAAACATTGAAAACTTTTTTGACAACTGGCATTTGTTTCATATCTGTAATAATCTGTGATTCAAAGGTTGAATTAATTTTGTTATTATGAATTAATTGAACGAGAAATGAAATCGATTTAAATAAAAGCTTTTGAATGAATCTAAGAATATAAATTTGGGAATGGATTAATGGAATAAATGAATTAAGCTCAAATTGAATTAATTAATATGAAGCTCTTTTTAAAAAATATTAGCTTTCAAAATTTCCATCACATACCCCCATTATCACAATGAATATAGTTAGGTTTTAATCTAAAGTTATACAGACAGATTTCATATAAAAATTATTTTAACCCACAGTATAACTACAAGTTAAAATCTAACTAGACATCGTCATAATGGGGAATACCTGGTGTCTAATTCTCGCATTCGTATGCGAGCGAATACTTATTCGAACGTGCGAGTTTTTTAATTTTTGAAATTGTCCTATTTTCGATATTGAATAAAATGTATTGAAATTTATAATAATAGTGCTAGATAGCGTACGAGTTTTTCGCACTCGAAATTTATTTCGATTACGAATGCGTGAATTTTCTCCCCGTTTATCGTTCCAAATTTAACTTTTTAAAATTGATAAATTTTCATTACATATCTGAATGGTCTACAACAATTTTGAAATCACTGTCTGTCATTGCAAAGTCCAAACTTAATATGACTGGTCTAGTTTATTTAAAACTGAATATTATTAAACAATTTTGTATCAACTACGTAAAATAGGTTTGGTAGGTTAAAATATAAACGTTATTTCAAGGGAAGCAAATGATAATTAAAAAAGTAACATGTGTTTATTTCATTATTTTGTTTCAAAATCTGTCAATTACCATCACTTAACCTGAGTGGTTGTTATAAAGACAACAAATTTTAGAAATTATAAATTTTTAAACCTTTATATTAACATTCCTCTCTTTAAGTTTTTTGTTTTTTAATTAAATATATATTTTTTGTTTAATTTCCTTTTAGAAATTTTTCTTAAATTAAACCAAAAGAAATTTTCTTAAATTTTTATTTATTTATAATTTTATTTGTTAAGTTATTTTGTTTTTTTGCTTTATATTTTTATCAATTATTTTTTTTTTAAGTAAATAAATAAACACTTATGGTTTATATGTTGTTTTGTTTGTTTTGTTTTAAGTTGTGATTAACTATTTGTATGCATTAAGTAAATAATTTAACAAATAATAAAAAATATATTTATATAATAATGTATATAGTATAAATAACATAGTCCTTGCTTCCTTTTTTAGTTTTCTTTGAAAATAATAAAAATCCCTTAAAGAGAAAAAATTCGTTAAACGTTAAAACTTCTTTCTCTTTTTGTTGATGTGTGTATTATTATATTACTGGGAGTTAAGATAACATCTTATAAAATGTTGTTGCACATCTCCCTCATTTTTCATTTTGTTTTTTTGTTTGCCATATTTTTCAAAAGCTTTAAAAACTTCTTTGAAATCTTGACAATTATCAATTTATTTAGCGTTTTAAGTTTTTGAGGAATTTAAATTCACCAAATAAAAAAAAGTACACAAAGTTAACAATTCATTCTTTCAATCAAAAACGTCAACTTAATCAATTTCATTTAAAATAAAAATTTCACAATGTGGTTGGTATTCATTCCTTAACAAGTTAAAACACTGAATGTTGTTTATGCGAAGCTTGGCTGGCAAGTCTTACACTTCTTCTTAAAAGTTGTTGTGTCAATGTTGTTTCTTTTGGTTGTTTATAATGAAAATGGTATGGTCTAGTTTAGTTTAGTTTCAATTTTGGCAATGTTACTTTTTGTCTAGTTCTTCTACTGGTTGTTGTTGCTGTTGTTGTTTTTGCTGCTGTTGTTCATTATCACTATTGTCGTCACCATTAATTTGTTCCTCAATTTGAAATGGTCATTTACTTTCACAGCAACCATTCAAGTGTTTTTGTATGGCTGGTGGTATGAAATCTTTTGTTTTGGTATGATTGCCCTCCTGTCCCAGCAGAGCGGGTTCAATTAATTTACCATTTTGTATATCTTGAATTTTCTTTAAAATATCATAATTTATACCATCGCTAACAACGGAATCTTTTCTGTAAGTTGATAAAAATAAATATATTAGAATTAAAGAGTTCCTAAGCAATAAAATGTGAAGGGAGACTTACTTGTAATCTGGATGATTTAAGACCTGCTCTCTCATCCAGGTGGCTGTTGTAATTAGCTCTCCCGAAGCTCTCTTTTGTATGAATCTCAAATATTGTTCAATCGTGCAATGAGTATCGGTATCAACTTCCATAGACTGCAAGTAGCTGCGTATGAGTGGCACTAATCCCGGGAATGAATCAGGCTGGAAAAGAAATTGAAATGTTTTAATTGTTTAACATGAAATTTTGTTAAAATATTAAAATAAAATATATCTGTTGGAATTTCTAACATCTGTTGGAAAATCTGTACAAAACTTTAGCAAACAAAAACGAAGAATTGGAGGCATTACTCCATGAAGATTGTTGTGAAACTCAAAAAGAGCTTGCAAAATCATTGGAAGCTACTCAATCAGCAATTTCAAAACTTTTGCGAGCAGTGAAATTTGGTTTCATGCGAATTGAAGCCAAAAGACCATAAAAGACAATTTTGCATGTCCGAAATGATGCATGAACGCTATAAAAGAAAATCTTTAGTGCATCTAATCATTAATTGCGATGAAAAGCCAGCTGAACCGCGATATCTGCAGGTTGGTAAATGAGTACATACGATACAAATGGTTGGATCATTTGTAGAACTGCAACTTAAGTTGTGGTCTACAGTTCGGTCTCTCTCCAACCCGACAAAGAACGATGATAGGGGATCGATTAAGTTTGAAGATACCACCATATCCGACCGCGTGCTTATTGCCGACAATTTATTGAGCACCCCGAGAGAAACAAGGCGAAAAGAAGTATTGCCCGCAAACTACATGATCTTCCAGTCTCGGACACACCACAACTTTAAAAGTCAACTGAAGTTGCAGATGCCATCAGTTAAGCCTTCAAAGGCAATAAGACCTGACGGAATATCAATGCTGATGCTAAAAAACCTTGGAAAATCGCGATTTCCCTCCTGTCACCAGTAGTGAGGACACTCGAAGCTCTTCTCCTCCCCCAGCTGACCCATCAACTACCAGCTGCTCGCCACCAGGTTATCTCAATGAAATTCACAATTTCTTTCGAAGGAGGTAAAACTCAACTTAGGCATCATGGTCGACGGCGTACAAATTCCGACAGTGAACCATCCGAAAATCTTCAGTGTCATTTTTGATAACCTTTTTACCTCCTCAGCATACAAGGAATAAGGTCCTCAGTCACTTGTCGGCAGCACTTGGGGTATGGACAAAGAAACCTTGCTAGCAACCTAAAAGACGATTGGCTGGTCAGTGGATAACTATGCGGCTACAGTGTGGTCGCCTTCGTTAAGTGAAGAAATATTCAAAGCAAATACAGCCTTAAGTACCGTCACAGGCTGCCTACAAACTACCACCAAACACCACCTTCACGAGGGAACTAAGGTTCTACCGGTCAGGGAATATAACGTCATGTTGACGCAACAGTTCCTTCTTGGATTTCACCGGAGGAGTCAGTCAAATAGCACACATTTGGAGTCTCCCCCCGAGGCATGTCAGACAGGACCTTAGAAAATACGACGAGATCATACAAAGGTATGTGCAGGATCCATTTGATCTCAACTCGTATATGACAGCTTTGAACGCTATTCATAGAGACGCCATCAATTCCGCTGCAGCAGGATACCGTATGATAGTCCAGACCGTGCCTCTTCCGACTACTGTTTGTTTCTGGGATACGCTTCACTTTGTAACAGAGCATCCGATATTGGCTTGATTCGTTCTTGTACTCAAAAGATGACCAGTTCTTTTGGCTCGGAATCCATATGTTGCCAAAAAGATGAGAAATTGTACAATTGTTTCAAAATAAAAGTTAAATATTTGAAAAACTCCAGCATTTTTAAGTGATATACCCATTATCTCAGCCATTTGTGGGCAGATTTTCCCTAATTTAAATAGTATTGATGTACGAGGATCTTAACTGAAAGGGCAGCACTGCTCCTGTCAACAGGCATCTGTCAATTGACTCCTGTCAAAATTTGAACAAGCTGTGTCATTTAGTTTGTGTTTGGCAGCCATTGATTGCTGACTACCTCGTGACTTGAGGAGCAATTGGAAAAAGTGAATTTCGTCTACTCATTAAGAATTATTTTTTGTGAGAAAAAAAAACTATCACTCAAACCAAGACTAAGCTTTATAAATACTATGGGACTCTGCGCCATCAATTTCAATGGTAAAAAAAGTGGTTTGCTGAATTTCGTTGTGGCCGTACAAGCACGGAAAATGCCAAACGTTCTGAACGCCCAGTTGAGGTCTCTACACCCGAAAAACTACTTTTACCCTGGATTATTACCTTTTAATAATATTCGCTTTATATCTCCCTTTATTTTTCTCTTTAAAGAAAATGGGCCCAAGTGACCTTTGCAGTTTAGAATGGTTATATTACAAATAAATAATTCGATAAGATCGCCACAGATTACACATTAGAACCTAAAATTAAACAGCTGTCGGCATTCTTACCTTTCCATTGAATATTTCTCCAATCGACATCAATTCAAAATCTTCCTCATGATCGCTATGCGCTTGAGGATGATGATAACCATTGGTGGCAGCACCACCATTTACACCATTTGTTGTACCATTCGAAGAGCCATTGGTAGCGGCCGTACCATTTGTAGCTCCTCCATTCATGGTGGTTCCGTTGTGCAGTGAACCATTGGCATAACCATTCGAAAGTCTTTGAGTTTTGCGCACATTTTTACGGAACCAAAACTTTTCCTTGCGGCAAGCATCTCTCTTCTGAGCCGTTTGCATATTTTCATCGACCTTGGAAATGGGTGTTAGGAAATTCAATTGATACGATAATATCACACGAGTTAGCAAAACCACAAAAACCACTAGAGCGGCATTTTCAAAATCACTTATTTGTGCCTCACAAGGTCGGAACTCCACACGCCAGCCTATGGGTGAATTGGGTGGTGGTGGTTTAAAGCGCATTGTTTGCCAATTGGTAGATTGTATATTCTCGAAATGATCTGTGTCCTCCTTATCATTCTGATGAACTTTCTCGCTAAACAAAGACACCGTATCACGTATAAACAAATGGGCCACATGTTGGGCCAACAAATGATCTATGCCACCCTCACGCAAACTTTGGTAGACCTTTTCGTCATAGGTGAGCGGAACATCATTGTATTCTTCACCCTCTGGCGATAGATACGAATCTATGGAGTCATAACGAGATTTTGCTATGCGAAATTTATTCTGCTTTAATGGTTTAAGGCCTCTTTCTTCCTGAGTACGGCAATCCACCGAGGAACTAATGACATTCCAGCGACAATCGGATTCTGTTAAATAGCCTCGGTAAATGGGTGAAGCTGCTGTTAGGGCCAACATTATGGGACACAATGGCGCCAATTGATCGTACAAGGTACGAGCCTCTGTTATATTGCAAGCTTGGAATGTTAATTGTAGACAACAGCAGCCCATGCCAAAGCCCATGGCATCAAGTAATACTACATCTGGCTCCATGGGGGGACTACCCTCTACTGGTAGTTTGGTGTTTTCATCTTTAAATACTTTTAATTTTATGGCTACCTTTTCGCCGCGTCGCATGCGTATATTGCGTGTCAACGTCTTGAAACGTGGATGACCCGGATATATGGCTTCGTCGGGGAAATATAGAGATTTTGCTGAACTTTCTGGATCCTCCGGCTGGGGATTATAAATGGGATGTGTGAATTCCTTACAACCTAAACGTGGGAAATTTGTTATGGACATAACACATTCGTCCTGCTCCAGCAGTTCGGTGACTTCCTCTCGCCGGTAGCGCATATTGGCTTCCACCACATTGAAATGGGCCATTAAGCCACCAAATGGTTTACCGGGTGTGCCCTCAATCATGTAGGCGCCATATTCTGGACGCCACAGCGATTTAACACCATTAGGATCGGCCATTTCTTTTTCATTCAATTTGGCTAGCAAGTCTTGGGCTTTTAAAGAGACTTTGGCCTGTTTTTTATTGTCATCGAATTTAACAATAATATATTCTACTTCATCGCCCCATTTGAGTACATCACCCTGGCGATCTTTTAGTCTGTGATAGAGATTTATGAATTGTTGCACGCCATGCTCGCGCACATGCTCGGCATGGGCTTTTGTTTCCTCCCACGACAAAGGGCTGCCTTCGCTTAAGAGACCCATGACTAAAAGTAGAGAGAAAGAGAAAAATAAATATTAGATGTTGGTATATTATTGGAAAACTAAGTACTGAAAGATTTCTTTAACATAATAACAAGGGCTTGGTAGGGTTTTGAAGTCTAATAAAGATGGATTTAATTTAATTAATTTACACCGTGTTGTTAATTTTGTGTCTATTAATTTGTTAATACGGATAGATAGAATGAACATATTGTATATCACTGTTTAGGAAATCAATCGTGTCTGCTTTTCAAAAATGTACATATACAAAAGTTTTATAAATTCTAAGTTACTAAAAGTCTATTGTCAAAAAGACAATTAAGTGAAAGTATGTTTGTTGAATTTTGTTCAATATTGTTACGAAATTACACTATCAATTAGAATTTAACGGTCTGCAACGACTGCCTCCAACATTCATCATGTTTATAGACATGTCCATCAAGCTTAGGGTTCCTAATTTCCCGGACTTTTTCCTTTCCCGGGAAGAAATTAAAAAATCTTTTCAATACCGGGAATACCCGGTAATTTTTATACCCTTCACCTTCGTGAGAAGGGTATATATAAGTTTGTCAATCCGTTTGTAATTTCTACATTTTTCATTTCCGACCCTATAAAGTATATATATTCTGGATCCTTATATAGCGGAGTCGATTAAGCCATGTACGTCTGTCTGACTGTCCGTCTGTCTGTTGAAATCAATTTTCTGAAGACCCCAGATATCTTCGGGATCCAAATCTTCAATAATTCTGTCAGACATGCTTTCGATAAGTTTGCTATTTAAAATCAGCAAAATCGGTCCATAAATAACGGAGATATGAGCAAAAAACCGGGACAACCTCGATTTTTGACCTATTTTTGAATTATGTATATGTGGATTACTAATGATAGATATTTCAAAATCCATTGCAACGATGTAGATAAGGCTATAGTAAGTTGGACCTACAATGGGTCAAAATCGGGAAAAATATTTTTAACCCGAATTTTTTTCATCAACAATTTTTTTTTGTTATAAAAAAAAAAATTTAAAAAATTTGGAAAAAACTTTTTTTAAAAAAAATAAAAAAAAATTTTGAAAAACAATTAAAAAAAATTTAATTTTGTTTACCTAAAAATATTTAAAAAAAAATATTTTAAAGTATAATTTGGTGAAGGGTATATAAGATTCGGCACAGCCGAAAATAGCTCTCTTACTTGTTTAATACTAAATTAAACCAGAAACCAGTAAATTTGTTTTCGAATAAATTGTCTTTTTATGCCCTTCACCTTCGTGAGAATAGTATATATAAGTTTGTCATTCCGTTTGTTATTTCCACAATATAATTTTCCGACCCTATATTGTGGATCCTTATAGATAGCGGAGTCGATTAAGCCATGTCCGTCTGTCTGTTGAAATCAACTTTCCGAGGCCCCCAAATAACTTACATACACAATTCATACATCAATATCTCCAGAATTCTTCAGAATTTTAAAATTTCAAAAAATTAAAAAACAATTGGAAAAATTTTTTTTTCCAAAAAAATAAAAAAAAACAACTTTGGGAAAAAAATTAATTTAAAAAATATTTAAAATTTGTATTTTGAAGTATAATTTGTTGAAGGGGATATAAGATTCGGCACAGACGAATATAGCTCTCTTACTTGTTTAATACTGAATTGGGAAAATTCTGAAATAAAGTTAGAAAATTCTGAAATAGAATTGAAAATGGTGTAGAACTTACAAAATATTGTAACTTTGAGAAGAAAAGGTATGAAAAAATTCCCGAAAATTCACGACAAACATTTCCCAAAAATTTACAAGGAAATATTCACGGGAAATTTTTCCCACGTGTAACCCTAATCAAGTTTCTACTTATCAACAATGCAACACTAAATGTTTAAGCTACTAACATTAACCTTGCAGCTGCTAAAAGCTCTAGAATTCGAACATGCTAGTTTGTCCGTTAAGATCATTCGTGAAGCTACTGGACGGAAGTTGGCAGAGGTTGCAGTCGTTGAGTTAGTGTAGAAGTGGTAGAAGTAACATCAACTGTATTACATGAAAGTAAATTGTTGTGTAAATTTGAATAAACAAAGAATTGTTACAATTTTAAACTATGTACTAAACTGCTTTTATTTGCAATCAAAAGTATCCGGTTTATTTAAAGGAAATAAACCACCGTTTTTAAAAGGTAAAAGCGTAAAAATAAGTACCACTATAGCTTCAAAAAGATTATCTAACAAATTTAAATCCTGTTTTTTTGATATACCAATTTTACTATAGATATAATCAGCTAGAGAGCTCATGGATCTCATGTGGATTGATATCGTCCCAGTGGACTCATATTTATCCACCACACTGCGAATAGTCGTCTCTGTAGGACGATTATGACGACCGTAAAATGGGCGAAGGGGGCGTAACGATGCACGCATTTTGATAAAACAATTTTATTATTATCATGTGTTGTTGAACGCTATGTTGTTGTAACAGTTCGACTGTGACCGATTGTTCTTTTCTGTGGAAAAAACTTTCGGTTTGTACAGCTGTCGCTGAGTTTACAATCTTTAGACCATTGGTAGGCAAAAAGAGGCATTTAATTTGTGTGCTCTTTTGGGTAAAAAATTAAATATCCACAACAACATCAAGAAACTGAATGAATTGTGTGTATTTTTACGCTCTATTACGCTCTTTTGTTCACATTCGGGTTGTTTGACGAAAATCATCGTAACCTGAACAATATGAACGCCTACCATGGCTTTAGACGAATATAATTCGGGTCGTTCCGGAACGGAGATCCAATTGTTGTGGGAACGTTGAACGCTATAATCGTCCATGGTGATTTGACAAAACAAACTGAATAAATGACAGCCTATTCAACAGATGTAGCTCCAATAACATGGCCTCTATCAACTGTCAAAGGTCGGAAGTGCCTCGGATACCTGCTCTGAGCCTCCTATAAATTTTAAAAGCCGCCGCCGAAATTTTTTCAGCTTAAATCGGCTTGAAAAAAGTTCCTTATTAATTTTATAAAATTTTCGTTTTTAAATTTTATTTTTTTACAAATTAAGTTGGCATTTACACACAGCAAGTTTACTTGAAGCAAGTCTCTTCGATTATCTTTTAAACTTGTTCGTCTGTTTACACACAGCAAGTCTGTGTTCAATTTTGTATGTCAAAACCTATTAGACGCCATAGTGAAAATGAGAAAACAAAAAAGAATTGAAGACACTTGTCAGTACAAGCAAGTGTGTACCCCTCTTCTTTCTTCTTGCCTCTCTCTCCTATAAACTCCGACTTGCGGCAAGAAAACTTGTGTAAAAGCAGACTAAGTAATTTTTCTTTAGTCGGCTGACGGACAGCTTTGAGCTGCCGCCGACCGTTTTTGGAGTCAGCCGCCACCGTGAAATTTAATCGGCGCTATTAAAAATGTCATTTAAAAATGTGTAAGTAGATAGTTTTGTATATTGAATACTCAAATAAAACCACTCTATATAGAGCGCTCAATACTTAAAATATTCAATACTTTAACATCACAATTCTAAAGCACTGTGCGGCACGGCACTTGTTTTAAAAACCCAGACAGATTGCACTTTGTAATGAAAACTAAAAACATGACAAGTTTTTTTGTTTTCATTTGTTTGTATTTGTAGTTTTTATAATTAATTAAATTTTGCGGAATTGCGTTTTATTTATACTTTCAATACTCAGTTCATACCAATTATAAAAGGTTTGATTTTTTATCTTAGTTTAAACAATTAACTAAAAACAATTGAATTAAAAAGTAAAACTGAAATTGAAACTTCCACGGAAACAAATGAATTGGAAAAAAAATTTCAAATATTTTGTTGTTTAATCGAGCTTAAACAAAATACAACTAAATACAATTGCTTTGCAACAATTGTTTGGAATGCTGGCAAATAAATCTAATTGATTTAATGAAGAGTAATTACAAACAGCAAAATGCGATTTGCATGTAATACTTAAATAGTAACAACTGTGTAATTATTTCAACAAAAAAAATAAATAAAATTACATGGAAAAATAAATTTAGAATTTTGACATGCTCGAGTAAAGATGACAAGGAGATAAACTTAGGGGTGGTCTTAGTTTAAGCTAAAAATGGAAAGAAATAGTTGTTGTTTCTAAAACACTTAATATGTAAACAGATCTTATACTCGAGTTACCTTTCATTAAGCATAGTGGGAAATACCATGTTAATCTCAAACTGTGACTAGCCTAAATCGTTTCATAATAAACGATCACAAATTCATTGAGCATTTTTAATTAAGCAATATTTAAGATAAATTACTACAAAACAATAATCCATTGATTAGAACTATAATATTATTTTCAATTGGCTTAATTTTTTATAATTTATATTACGAGGGTATTTAGAAAAAAAATAAAAACTGTGCAACAAATAATTGTTTGAAAAGTTTTGAAAAAATGTTTAAATTTTGTAACAATTTATTAATATTTATCAAAAACATTAACAAATACTATAAAAAAAAATATCGATTTCTTTTTTTTTGTAATCTTTAAAATCCCGCAGACAAAACATTTGCTTATATTTATCTAATTTGTTTCTATATTTGTGCCAATTTTATAATTTTTTGACACAATTGTTATTTAGCTGAGATTTTCTCTGATTTTTTTTTGGCAAAATTTTGAACATATGCCAATAAATTGCATGGCTTTATATTTGTTTCTTTAAGTAAAGCATTTATAGATTCGTTTGTACTTAATTTTTTTCTTTATTTTTTTGTGTTGTAAAATTATTTTATTTAAAATACAATTAACCTTGAACTTAAACGTCATTATCAGATACAGACAATATAAATTATGAATCATTTAAAAATTTGATAATTTTTATAATAAAAAAAATAAATTCAAAGAAAATTTAGTTAATGAAATTAATTGTAGTAAAAACAAGTAAGAGAGCTACATTCGGCTGTGCTGAATTTTATATACCCTTCACCAAATTATACTTCAAAATACAAATTTTATATATTTTTAGGCAAACAAAATTTATTTTTTTTCCAAGGTTGTTTTTTTAATTTTTTTTTTCGAATTGTTACTTTAAATTTTAAAATTTTTTTTTTGATTTTTTTAAATTTTTTTTTTTTGAAAAAAAAATCGGGTTAAAAAATAATTTTTTCCGATTTTGACCCATTGTATATCCAATTTACTATGGTCTTATATACGTCGTTGCAAAGGTCTTTGAAATATCTATCATTAGATATCCATATTGTCTATATTAATGAATTAGTAATCCAGATATACAGTGGTTGACAAAACAATGGAAACTTTTCCAAATATTCCATATGTAGCCCAAAATTTAAAATATTTTTTTTTTAAATTTTTTTTTTAGTATTTTACTTGTATAGTTTTATTTATATAAATTAACTGAAAAACAAAGAACATAATTAATTATACTCTGAAAAAAGGGAATAAATTAAAAATATTCACTATTTCGCTACTGACAAAACAATGGAAACGAAAATAATATTTAAAAGAACGATGTAAAAAGCATCCTGTTTACAGTTATTTTATTTTTAATTCTGGTAATTTTTCACAATTTCTTTTTCTAAGTTTTTCGCATAATTGCTTTTTTTCAAAGTTAACGAAAATGGCTAATGTTAAGATTTGTGAAGACTTAAAAAATAAAATAATTAACGATTTTAAAGCTGGTTTAATACAAAAAAGTATCTGTGACAAATATTCATTAAATAAATCAGCAGTTTCAAAAATTTTAAAGAAATTTCGTGAGACCGGTTCTGTAAAAACTCAACATTTAGGTGGAAGACCTCGTAAGACTACTCCTAGACAAGATAATTTAATAGCGAGAGAGTTCAAGAAATTTCCAAAAATAACTGCTCGAGAGGTTGTTAATAGCCTAAAATTAGAAATAAGTACCCGAACAGTTAGTCGCAGGGCAAATGAGGCTGGTCTTGGTTGCTATCGTTCTGTGAAAAAACCACTCATTTCTAAAAAGAACCGTTCTGCTCGTCTACAATTTGCCAGGGATCATTTAAACTGGTCGATACAGAAATGGAATACTGTCCTCTTTTCCGACGAATCCAAATACAATTTAAGAGGCAGTGACGGGAGAACATTTGTAAGACGACCAAAGGGAAAAATATTAGATCCAAAGTACACAAATAAGACTGTAAAGTTTGGCGGTGGCAATATTAGGGTATGGGTGTGTTTTTCAGGGCAAAGTATGGGCCCAATTCATATTATAAAAGTTACCATGACAGGTATAGGATACAGAACCATATTAAACGATGTTATGTATCCATACGCTGAGGAAAATATGCCCCTAGTTTGGAGATTCCAACACGACAACGACCCGAAACACAACTCTAGGGTTGAAACCGAGTGGTTTTACAATCCAACGAGGTACGTGTTTTGAAGTGGCCTGCCCAATCGCCAGATCTCAATCCCATAGAAAATCTATGGAAAATTGTAGATCGTAAAATAAGGACCCAAAATTACACCAGAAAGGAAGATTTATCGGAGGCGGTTATAAGGGAATGGAAAAATATTTCAAAGGAGACCATTGACTCTTTAATTGGTTCAATGCATCGTCGATGTGTAGCAGTTATAAAAAATAAGTGATACCCAACAAAATATTGAGTTATTGCAAAGTTTAGACCATATTTGTTAAAATAATACCTAAGTTTCAATTGTTTTGTCAATGCCGTAATAAAGAAATCTTTTAATTTTGTTTTCTCATTATTAGAATTTAATTAATTATGTCCTTTGTTTTTTGTTAAATTAAGATTATCAGCCCAATTATGAATAAAAATTCCCCGGGAGTTTTTTCACTTTTCTCATTTTTTCTATTCAAATTCAATGGGAAAAAACTCCCAGGGAACAAACTCCCGCGGAATTTTTTATTCATAATTGGGCTGAATAAAAGTATACAAATAAAATACTACAAAAATGTTAAAATTTTTTAAAAAGTTATTTGAGATTTTAGGCCACTAATGAAATATTTGGAAAAGCTTCCATTGTTTTGTCAACCACTGTATGTACAGTTACGAACAAGAAAATAGCAGTACCACTAAGGAATTTTTTTGAAACGGCGTACAACGTCTTTAAAAATTTTAAACTTAAAATTTTGTTTATAAACATAATCGGTCAAGCCTGTACATTTTTTGTGAGATATTCTTTTTGTAAAAATAATGATAATTTCGGAAATAAAGGCTCTTATATATGACAATATGTATTTTTTTATTAACATTGAAATAGCAGTGCCGGATTATTGAATTAATTTTTTTTATTTTTTTTTAATGAAGTCAAATATTTTTTAAGATTAAAGTAAAATTTAGTTAAATATGCTGAATTTATTGTATTTTTAATGTTAAATATAGTTATTTTTTATATAATTCCTGTTTTAGTGGGTTGCGCAATACATAGCACCATTGCTTAGCGAAAATTAATTTTAAAGTTAAAAAAATAAGGAAAATCTTTTCCGAATATATGGACTTTATATCAAACGCTATTGAAAAGAAAGAAAAAATAGAAAATAGGAACTGCAAACGGAAAACTGCACCTCAGGACGATCGAAATATCGTCAGAATCATCAAATGCAATCCATTTAATCTGTCAAGCTAATAAAAACCGAATGAAATTTAGAAGTTATTGATATAACAGTAAGGAGATGATTTCTAAATGCAAACTTCACAGAACGAAGACGAAGGAAAAATCCACTATTAACAAAAATACATAGTGGTACTTGTTTGGAGTACGCTGAATGCCGACTGGTTTACAAGCAAATATCGCAATATTTTGTGAACTGGCGGGTATAAACTGCTTTTATTTGGAAGTTCAGGCTGTAGTTAATATATTCGACGTCCACTCTCTTTTGTATGTCAAACACAGTAAACTGAGAAAAAAATTAAAATATTTCAAAATTTCGTGGTACTGCTATTATCTTGTTCGCAACTGTAGGTCAAAAATCGAGGATGTCCTCGTTTTTCCTCATATCTCAGCCATTTGTGGACCGATTTTGCTGATTTTAAAAAGGAAACTTCTCGAAAACATGTCTGACATAATTATTGAAGATTTGAATCCCGAAAATATCAGGGGTCTTCAGAAAATTGATTTCAACAGACAGACAGACGGACATGGCTTAATCGACTCCGCTATCTATAAGGATCCAGAATATATATACTTTATAGGGTCGGAAATGATAAATGTAGAAATTACAAACGGAATGACAAACTTATATAACCTTCTCACGAAGGTGAAGGTTATATAAGTTTTTTTTCCTTATATCTCAGCCATTTGTGGACCGATTTTCCCGATTTTAAATAGCAACCCAGCCGGAAGAATTCCGGAGATATTGATGTATGAATCGTGTATGTAAGTTATTTGGGGGCTTAGGAAAGTTGATTTTAACAGATAGACAGACGGACATGGCTTAATCGACTCCGCTATCTATTAGGATCCAGAATATATATACATTATAGGGTCGGAAAATTATATTGTGGAAATTACAAAACTTCTCACGAAGATGAAGGGTATAAAAATGAGGAATAGTAAAAGAAAGAAATAATTCCAATTTCAAAATCCCAGCAGATAAATTTACCTAAAATTAATTTATATTCATTTCAAACAGAGGCCGAAAATAACGGGTTCACTTTCATTTCAATGGTAAATTCTCATTCGCAGCCATTTAAAAATAATTTTTTGTGATATATCACTGAGAGAGTGATTTATTCGAGTACATTTTAGGTTTGGGGTTGAGAGAAACAGAAAAGAAACAAACACAAATAATCTGGATGAGTGATTTATAATTTATTTTTTTTTCGTAAAGGTCAGCTTGTGACTTTTAGTTGCGAAAATGAAAACTAAATCGCAAAAATGTATTTGATGCAAATCAACGCTTAAATATATAAAATGTATCAAAAGATTTAAAAAAAAAAATTCTCATTTCTGTTACTCAGACTTCATTACTTCATACTTATCTTTCTTTCCATAATTTGTTAAAAATTACTAGCAATATGTTATTGTATGTAAATAAAAGAGAAAGTAACAGTTATTAAGAACAAGAACAAATTAATTGTTTATCTCACACCAAACCATTAAAAAACAACAAAAACGAATAAAGGTCATATCAAACCATTTAAAAAAAAAATCTTTTTATAACTGTGATTTATTTTTATCACAAAAATATAAATCACAATTTGGGTTTTTTGGTATATGGACGAGTTATTTTCGATCTCTGATTTTAAATCAAGTTACCCGGCCTTAGTAAGATTTATAGCTTTCCGAAAATTATATACAGAGATTGTAATGTTTAACAAAGTTGGAACTTCATTGGCCCAATATTGTACTCCTTTGTTGTGAAAACTTTTACAAATAACAATCAATTCTATCACTTATTTTTATAACAAAAAAGCATTTATCACCAATTCACACATTTAATACGAATTTGTATATATTTGTTATAATAACAAATATTAAATACAAATATTCTTTTAATTTAAATTGACAATATGATTAATAAAAAAAATGCATTTCAACATACAACAATCTTTTAAATACTAACACAAAATATGCCAAAAAAACGTGTATACAAATTGGAAAACGTGTGCAACGTAAAAAAATAATTTAATATTTATTTATTAATAATACATATAAACAAAAATATATAATTATAAATGTACACATCTGCTCAAAATAATAGATACACCAAAATTTATTTTTTAAAAACGAAAAAAAATAATGGTATATTGTAAAATTATAAAAAAAATTCAGTCGATTTTTATTTATAGTTAAAAGGAGAGTAAAAAACAAAAACAAAATATTTCATAATTAATAATAAATATTATAAAGTAAATTAAATTTCTTAAATTTCGAAAAATTTGGTGCTCATAATAATAGATACATTTTTAAAAATTCTTATTAAACAAAAGCTAATAAATTTTATCTTAAAAAAATTAGTTTATTATTAAAGTAAAGCTAGTATCCAGTATATCCACCTTTGTTTTGTAAAACTTTCTCCACTCTTCTGGGCATACTGGATATCAAGTTCTGACACTTCTCCAATGGAATCTCGTACCATATTTTTTGCGTTTTCTCCCATAAATCTTTATTTTTGAAAACTTCCTTCGAAAGCCTTATCTTTAATTAACTCCACATGTTTTCTATTGGGTTTAAATCAGGGGATTGGCTGGGCCAGCTTAAAACAGGTACGTTATTCTCCAAGAACCAGTTTTTAACTAATCTTGAACTATGTTTTGGGTCGTTGTCCTGCTGGAATGTCCATATTAATGGCATATTTTCCGATGCATATGGAAGCATTACGTTTTCCAATATGTCTCTATACCCACTAGCATTCATGGTATCTTCTATTCGGAATATCGGACCAACACCATTCCATGAAAAGCTACCCCAAACCATTATGTTTCCCCCGCCATGTTTTACCGTCTTTTTTGTAAATTTAACGTGGAATTCTTTTCCTTTTGGTCGGCGTACATTTCTTTGGCAGTCGTTTCCAAACAAATTTATTTTTGTTTCGTCGCTCCATAAAATATTTCTCCATTTTTTTTCGCCTTCACACCCGGACCATTGTAAGTGCTCTTTAGCAAATTCTAATCTTGTCTTGATATTTTTTTGGCGCATTAGTGGCACTTTTCTGGCAATTCTTCCCGGCAATTTAGCTTGTAAAAGACGACGACGAACTGTTTGTGGACTGATTTCGTTACATAGCTCCGCAGAAATAGCTTTCGATGATATGAAAGGGTCTTTTTTAACCATAAGGACGATCCGCCTATCTGTTTCTGGACTGGTTTTCTTTGGTCTACCGCGAGTTTCTCTTTTTTGTTTTTTAGATAAAGCATTTTGGACAAAATGTAAAGATCTTCCTATGCTCTTTGCTATTTCCCGTAATGATTTTCCTTGATTTCTCATCGTTTGAACAATTTTTTTCTCATCTTCGGTACAATGATGATTTCGTCCCATTTTCTTCAAAAGAGTCCTATTTTTTATAAAATTGTTGCTAAAATTTAAATTATACTTACTGTTTCACGTAAATAGGAACAAAAAATTGCACAAAAAAAAATTGTATATAAACAAATTACAAATTACTGATGTGTATCTATTTTTATGAGCAAATAATTTTTTGTAATTCAAATAAATTCGTTTTTAAAAATCAACATGAAAGCAAATAGTTGCCAGATTTTTGACTGACATGACATTGCCAGATAGAAATTTTAATAATATGATGTATTCTTAACGCTTGCGAGGAAATTTTCAATGTTACCGCCATTTAAATTTTTTCCAATTAGGTGTATCTATTATTTTGAGCAGATGTGTATATACATAAGTAAAGTATAAGCTCTCAGACTGATAACAGTGATTTGAAAGAGTTAAATTTATTAATGAATATAAATATGATTTTCAAAATTTTATTTTGAAAACAAAAATTACAGACTTTATTTAAGTTATTAGATTGAAAATATATCGCCAAATAATTCAGAAAGTTGTTCAGAATCACTCTACAATTTGATTCGTAAAAAAATTTCAAAAAAGAAATAGAGCTTTCAAGAAGCATCTAGATGGTAATGCAGTGTATATAAATTGGCCGTGAGAACACCAATCAGTCAATCTAATTTGAATTATCTTTAAGTAAAGACAAATTAACTGCCTTTAAGTATGCTGTATATTCTTGTACATTATAAAGAGTATTTTCAAAGTGTGTAATATAAGTGTGTGTATTAAAAAAGAGTGAATATTTTAAATTGTTGTATAAATTTAAGTAAATAAAGAATTGTTACAAATTTTAAACTACTAAACCGCTTTTATTTGCAATCAAAAGTATCCGGTTTATTTAAAGGAAATAAACCATCGTCTTGAATAAACAATATCTTGAATTCTGAATGTTTACATTGGAATTGAAAGCATGCTAATATAATTGTACAGTATGTATTTCAATAAAGAATAATTTTCAGTAGTAATAATTCATTTTTTCGTTTATATAAACTAGATTAAGCAAAATACTGAAAGTCATTGACTTCCTTCCAATCCAATTTAATCATATTTTTTTTAAATTGATTTACAATTTTCTATAAAACAGTGACTACCCCAAATGCTTCTTTGTTATATACATTAACACATAATACATATAAAGTTTAAAATATAATTTATTAATTTCCTACGAAAAAGAAAACTGATAACAATATGGTTTTGCAAAAATTTTGTTTAGAAAAATCATTATTTCTACACAAAACTTTAATAATAGAAAAGTTTACTACAATTATTTCTCACATGTCAACAAATAAACATAGAAAATCATAATATAATAATATAAATTTGTTGTTATTTTATTAAACCACAACACCCTAGCCCTAGAAAATTTTTATTTAAACAAAAAAACGTGCTGATTAAAATGTCTACAAACCACTTTCGTCGCAAGATGGATGTATGGGTCTTATAAATTAAAAGCTTAAAATCAACACTTGGCTTTTACTGGTTTTTATATACGTACATATTTTTTGTTACATGTTTTATTTACATTTTCTTAATAATTTTATTAAGAAAATAAAATAAAATACTTGTCAACGTATAAAGTTTTTATGACAGAAATGAAGTAAGAAATAAGGCAGCAGGATATTAATTAGTAAACGAAATAACCTAAGCATACACAATTAATTTTATACACACGATTTTCTATATAGAAAATAGTGTTACAAACACGATTTTCTAAATAGGAAATACTGTTACACACAATATTATTTAGTCTATAGAAAATTCTGTTATACACATAATGTTTAATAAAGAAAATACAATACTGTTATACACAAAAATTCCTATATAGAAAATACTCTTATACATACGATTTTCTATACAGAAAATACAATTCTGTTATACACATGATTTTCTATACAAAAAATACTGTTATACATACTATTTATACAAAATTTGCGCCGCGGCGTTCTTTAGTCTTTCATATAGTTTTATCAGTTTTAAAAAAAGTCAATTATTTTTTGTATGAGAGCGTTTTTTTATTGTAAACGTCAAAATGAAAATTTATGTTTTCTTGTATATTTGACAAGTAAAAAATTGGGTTAAATACAGATTAGCAAGATATTAGTATCTACTATTTAAATCAGGTTTTATTTCAGAAATCGCATGATTTGTTCAAAGTAGTTTTTCTCGAAACGACTTTTTTTGAATTATGACTTTGTTGCAGCTAATGAGCGATATGTACTGTTATACATAAGATGTTCTATATAGAAAATATAATTCTGTTATACACGATTTTCTATATAGAAAATACTGTTATACATAATGTGTAAATTGTTTTCAATATGCCGATATTAAAAGAAAGCGAAATAAAAGACTGCAAATAAATTAAAGTCTATAGAAATGTGTAAATATGTCATCTAGATATATACAAATTAAATGGTCCATGTATGTAATGGCATCACGTGAGAACGGCTGGAGCGATTTGGCTGATTTTTTGTTATTCGATTCGAAATTTTCAGGAGATGGTTTGTAAAGAAAAAAAATTCCTGGTAAAACTCGAAAATTTTTTATTGAGTCCAGTCAACTGTAATAAAAAAAGCTCCCTAAAGTATGCAGTACAAATTCAGATATTTTATTTGCAAATAAATAAGAACAGGCAGGTGTATGTGGGTTGGAGAAACTTGAAGAACTAACATAAATGCTACCGGGCGAAGCCGGGGCGGTCAACTAGTAAGTATATAAAAATTAAATGGTCCATGTATGTAATGGCATCACGTGAGAACGGCTGGAGCGATTTGTCTGATTTTATTTTATTCGATTCGAAATTTTCAGGAGATTATGGTTTGTAAAGAAAAAGAATTAAAAAATTCCTGGTAAAACTCGGAAAATTATTTTTTTGTGTCCAGTCAACTCTAATAAAAAAGCTCCCTAAAGTATGCAGTACAAATTCAGATATTTTATTTGCAAATAAATAAGAACATTAGTAAATGCTACCAACTAGTTTTACATAAAAATTGTTGGAGAGTATCCAATTAGTCACCGTAGTTCCACAGCACAGTGATTTTCAAATATTTTATTTTGAATATAACTAGTAGCTTATGAACGACAGAAATATCTTAATAAAATTTTACACAGTCATAGCTGAGTTTGTTTGTATTTACATAGGTTCGTAATAGAAATGGTGGCTGATGGACAGCCCCCTAAAGTTGATCGCCTAGGATTTACAAAAAAAAATCAAAAAAAATAAAACTTCATTTATTATACGAATTTTTAATAAAAGTTTTCATCCCCATCGCGTATCAATATTTCATATGAAATATGTTTCCTTTTCCCATGATGTGAAATTTTTAGATGGAATTTTGTAAATAATAAACAGCTGTTACGAACAAAATCAACTATTGTGAATGAATAGATCATGGGAATATCACAATAGCAATTTTTTACCTCTAGGCAAATGGATATTTCATGGGAACATAAATTTCACAAGTTATTGCCGATAGCGCGAATTTATATTGGTTGTATGACTTAAAAATGCGTACTTTTTACAATCTTTTAGCTTTCATTATGAAACATTTGTAAAATATAAATTTATTGCAAGTATTGACCAATTGTTAGTTAAGACCTTTTCCCATTTTTCTGGCTACATATGGTTTCCGAACCAACTGCTCATCTTTTAAGGCCAAGAACGAATCAAGCAAATTTAGGATACTGTGTTCTAAAGTGAAGCGTGTCCCAGAGAAAGAAAGAGTTCTGCATCGATTGAAACAAATAGTAGACGAATGAGGCACGGTCTGGACTATAAAGCGGATGAGACAAAACTTTCCCACCACTTCATTCTAAATACTTTTTACAAGTATTGCAACATGTGGCCGATGGTTGTCGTGATGGAATATTACGGTTTCATGTCTGGCCACATATTCTGGTCATTTTTCGGCCAATGCTCGATTTAAACGCACCAGTTGGGTTCGGTACAGGATCCCTGTGATGGTCTGGTTAGATTTCAGTAGCTCAAAATAGATAGGACCGTTTTGCTCCCACCACATAAAAAGCATCACCTTAGCTTCATGGATATTTGGCTTTGGTATGGATTCGGCTTGTTGGCCGGGTTTCTCATATGATCTCTGATGCTTTGGGTTATTGTAATGGATCCATTTTTTATCTCTAGTTATGATCCTTTACAAAAATGATTTTCTTTTATAGCGTTCAAGCATCATTTCGGACATACAAAATCGTCTTTCCAGGTCTCTCAGCTTCAATACATATGGTACCCAATTTCCCTGCTTTTGGATGAATCCAGCTGCTTGCAAACGTTTTGAAATTGATGATTGAGTATCACTCAATGATTTTGCAAGTTCTTGTTGAGTTTTACAACAATCTTCATGCAGTAATGCCTCCAATTCTGGGACTTCAAACTTTTTTGGATGGCCTGGGCGATATTTGTCCTCCGTGTACTTCTGAACCTCACAAACCATCTCTGGTACGTTGAAACTGATGAAACACATTCACCATATGCTTCGGTGAGCATTCGGTGTGCTTCAGGCGCACTTTTTTTCAAATAAATTAAACCTTGTGATATGTTTAGAATCAAATAAAGTAAGCATACAAATTAAAATATTGAACAAAATGAAAATATAATAGATTTTTCACAACTTCAGATAACCTGATGATTTTGTCGACAATTCCAGGACGAAATAATCTAAGCATACGGATGTTTTTAAGTGTCTGTATGATATTTGTATGACATTTTCAAGTTCTGTCTAAATGTAAAATTTCTTGACATTCGGATAATAAATTAATTTAAAAAATAGGCCCGAGATGGACTACGAACACATGTAAATGCAAATCAACTTAGAAACGCCTCAGCTCTGATTATATAAAATTTCATTAAAGTTTTCTCAAATCCTTCAAGAGCCGTTTACAAAATAAAATGTTTCCTTTAGACTGAAATATTCAAAGCATACAAATTAAGCAAAAATTATGAGAAATTCAAAGGATGTCAGCAGGCTTTCACTTGGCACAGTTGCCAAAGTCAGCATGAACCTAAAATGTCCATTTGTTATCTCTTTAAATAATATTAAAACAACTTAACTTAAAATCGGATTAATAAGTTAGAAATGTGGAGCCCCAGAGCAATATAGCAATAATATTTGAAAGGCACGTAATTAAAGATAAGAGTTTACAAATCTTTTCATATGAATGTGAATTGAAAAATTTGTCATATTTAACAAATAACCTTGAAAATTCAATTATTTTTTGCTCTATTTTGCAAATTCCTTCAACATTTGATCAGCTTTATAATATTGTAAATAAATAACAAATCACAGTAATTTATAATCACATGTGATATGTATGTATATGCAAACATTACTACTGTAGTACTATCATTATTTCACTATTTATTTTGCATTACATATATTCTTCTGTACATTTGCAATAGTTAATCATGAGGGAAATAAATCTTTGTAATTTGAGCACAAAATAAACTTTGTAACTTGTAAATAACATATTATTTTGATGCACAACATTTCAAATCACATTATTAATTTAATGTGATTCATGTTGAACAACTAAAGCAACATAAGGAATCAATATTAGCAAAAATATAGAGCATGGAAAACTACATGCTTTCTTTGAAATAATCATATAGTAAAATACCAGCCAGACAGACCTACTTCATGGTCTTCTCTCTTCCTCCTAACTCCCTGTGTTTTTCTTAGCAAATCTTATACAAATTGAATTTGTCATGAAATTATAAGAAATCATCATAGCATTTGATAAGCAGCTCGTTTCAGTTTCACTTATTATTGTACTATTTTTTATTTTTAATTTAAAACATCTACATGGTTTATTATTCAGATAAGATTGCTTTGCTTTTTTTATGAAATTTCTTTTTTAAATTATAAACAACTGTTAATATTTAATCAATTTAGCTTAATTTAATTGTTTATAGTTTCTAAATATGAGCTTGTACTTTCTTTAGTATCAGGAGACCATCATTATTCTTTTTTTATTTCTGTGTTTTTTGCAAACAATTTCTTTTTGTTGATATATACAATAATTTAGCAATTAAAACAAACAAGTCTAGTGGAAAAATTAAAAATAGTTCAAGGTGGGTAAAACGTAACTGAAATAAATGTTTAATCTGGAATAAATAGATTGCTTGGTTATCTAGTTTGATATCAACAGGTTAAAAGTAACAGTCATTTAGGTGGAGTTTTTCAGTTGTGAGTTAAACTGAGTTTAAAAATTCGTTAAGTTAAGCTAATAAGAAATCTTTAAATTAAGAGTTATTTTAATGCTTAAGGCACTTATCGCAAAAATGTTAATAAATGCAAATATAACTGATTTTTCATTTCAAAAACTCATGTAACATTTGCAAAAAAATGCACTTAAATTATTTTATAAAGCTTTCAAACATTTTTAAATGATATATCAGTTTTATTTGCATTTATTGGCATTTTGCGATAAGTGCCTTCAGGCATGCTTAAGCATTAGAGGGTTAAATATTATTGGGATTTACAGAAGACGGCGTATCTTTTGAACGCAGTTTTTGTTTTTAATATCTTATATGTCATTTTGAATGGTACATGTCTGTCATTTATTCTCACTTAGTTATTGAACATTATAGTGTAAACAACAAAGTTTTTTTTTTTAAACAAACACAAACTGCGAAGGGGTTTGCTTGTCTGCAGTTACACCCAGAGTCTCTGGCGGGAATCGAACCCGCAACCCTGAGATTAATAGTTCAGCACAATATCGACTTCGAATATGACGAATTTTGTTGCAACAAAGCGTCATATGCGGGAAGTTTTGCTTTACTTATTTAATTTGAAAAAAGTGCGGTTGAAGTACACCGATTGCTCACCGAAGCTTATGGAGAATCTTTTTCATAGGTTTCAACGTTCTAAGGACGGTTTGTGAAGTTCAGAAGTGGTGATGATGGAAGACAAAGATCGCCCTGTCTCGCAAAAAAAGTTTGAAAACCAAGAATTGTAGGCATTACTCCATGAAGATTGTTGTCATACTCAACAGGAGCTTGCAAAATCATTCAGCAATTTCAAAACGTTTGCAAGCAGCAGGATTCATCCAAAAGCAGGGAAATTGAATACCATACGAATTGAAGCTTGAAAACCGATATTGTATGTCTGAATTTCTGCTTGAACAGTTTAAAAGAAAATTATTTTTGCACCGAATCATTAATTACGCTGAAAACTGCATCCATTACGATAACCCGAAGCTTAAGAGATCGTATTTGAAGCCCGGCTAACCAGCCGAATCGACACCAAAGACAAATATCAATGGCGCTAAGGTAATACTGTGTATTTGCTGTTAACAAAAGGGTCTTATCTATTATGAGCTGCTGAAATGTCTAAAATATGAGGCAAGATATGAAACGGTAATATTCCATCATGACAACGCTTGGCCACATGTTGCAATACCAGTTAAAAACAATTTAGAAAGAAGAGGTTGGGAAGTATTGCCTTGCAGGTCTGACGATCTAGAAGAAGACATGTGGTTACACAAGCATTTTGAGGGCATGTTCATCTCAGGCAGGTTTATGCAAATAAGCCGCAAACCACAGCGGCCCTCAAAGCCAACATAACCCATGAAATCAGTCAAATGGAGACTGATTTATGTGCCAGAGTCATGGAAAATTCGCCATTTCAGATGCGTGCCACTATCTTCCATACATAATGAAACTGATAGGCCTTTCAAACGAATTTTAAGAAGAGAAATACTCTTTAAAAAACTTATTGTGAGAATTCCCGGAAATATTTTAATAACTCTTTTGCCAAAAATCATTAAAATTGTTCAATAATGGGTCAAAATTCATTATGTATGACTTAATTATTGTAACAATTTCTTATTATACCCTTCACCATGAGTGGCAAGGGTAAATATAAGTTTGTCATTCCATTTGTATATATATTCTGGATCGTTATAGATAGCAATGTCTGTCTGTCCGTCTGTATGTTGAAATCAACTTTGCATAGCCCCCAAATAACTTAGCCCCCAAATGTACATGATTCATACAACAATATATCGGGAATTTTTCCGGCTCAGTGGCTACTTAAAATCGAGACAATCGGTCCACAAATCACTGAGATATAAGGAAAAAATCAGGACAACCTAGATTTTTGACCTACTTTTGATCTATACATATCTGCATTAGTAAGTCAATAATATAGACAATATGGATATACAACAATAGATATTTCAAAGACTTTTGCAACGGGGTATATAAGGCCAAAGGATGTCCGATCTACAATTGGTCAAAATCGGGAAAAAAAATTTACCCGAATTTTTTTTTTCAACCAAAAAAAAAAATTTTACAAATTAATTTAACAAAATTTTAAAAAAAGAAAAAAATTGCTAATAAATTAAAAATAAAATTATTTTGTTTTTAATTTTATTTAAAAAAAAAATTTTATAAAATTTTTTTACAAAAAAAAAATCGCTTATAAATTAAATATATTTTTTTTTGTTTTTAATATAAATATCCAAAAGTACTAAAAAATAAAAATTTCTTAAGAACTTTTTTGGATTGTGACCTCTTAATTGAATATTTTGAAAAGTTTCCATTGTATTGTCAACCACTAAAAGTGCACTATTAAAATTGCGCTCATTCCACTCACAAATTTAAGAAATGTCTATATATTTATTGTATATACAATTAATTTCTAGAATTTTACTTATAGTTTGTTATAACTGTTTATATTAGAAAACTTAAGTGGATGTGTGGTTTAAAATTGTTTTGTGATTAATGAAAATTATACACAAATATTTAAGTAAAATGAGTATTATAAGAGAAACCGTTAGTATTTTTTGTTGCCCAAGGTAATTAGCGTTTAAATTAGAGATTTTTTTTTGTAAAATAAGCAGGTGTTTAATAATTTTAGCTGTAACTGAATTAAGTGCATTATTAGAAATATGAAAAATGTATTGCGTTTTAAAATTTGTTGCATTTTGTAAATATTTATAATTTTTTTTGGTTATTTAAATTAGGAAAAGTTTTTATTTCTTTTTTTGTTTGGATAAATACAAAATTTAAAAAAAAATCATCATGAAAATTTCCAACAAAAATCACTGATGAAGAAACTAGTTCTCTCTTTCTTTCTTTCTATCTTTCTTTTTCTTTTTTTTTTAATATGCGGTTTTGGACTCTTCTTGCATTCTTAATCTATCCTCACTGTCTTTATCTTTTGAAGGGAATCACAATGGACCTCAAGGTCTTCGAGTGGAAGTGCACATAGTGTACACCCCTTCCTAACCTAACCTAACAAGTTCTAGATCGGTTGCTAAGAATGTTAAGCTTCACAATAACAAGGTTTTAATATTATTTAAAGGTCATGGTAATAATTATTCCACAATACATATTTTACAAGTTAATCTAATAGCATGTTCAAGAGCAACACAATAACCCTCAATATTTTCAAATCTTGACATTCTATTTCAATATTAAATAAAGGAAGTGAAAACCAAAAGTTTTCTAATAATCCCCAGCAAACATACATAAATAAGTACTTAAACATTTTAAACATAACATTTGAAACACATTTCCATGTACAAGAAATCAAAGCAGCAAATCAATCAATATTTAGACAACCAGCCAGACACAAAGTAATTACAAAATACATACTCACAATAAAATAAATATATTTAATTCAGGGACGTGTTAAATACCTGAAAAGATACAAAAAAAATATATTTATTAGATAAGAGTAAATTGAAATTCCTAAAAAAATATATATTATATAAAACTTGCTTTAAAAAGAAACAACTTATTCCCTCAGCCATTAAAATTTTAAAATTGTATTGTACATAAGCTTATTTATGATTGGTTTCTTTTAATAATACCTCTGTAAGATATTTATTTACGCCGATTTCTTTTTGCAATTTTATTTCATACTCAAGATTCAAGATTTATTTCAAATGCAAAAGAAATAAAAACAAACAAACAAAAAAAAACTGAGGAAATAACATAAACAAATAAAATAAAATACAAAACCAAACCAATAATTTTAATACAAAATCGAATTGTATATACCCAGTAAACAATTATGGCTAGCGTATCAAATGTCAGAATTTGCTGAGCTAATTCCGAACATTTATCAAGAAATAAACAAAGCTGTCTAAATTTCCTTTTGAAACACGACGGAATAGTCTCCAATTTTTTTTTATATCGGTAACTTCCCTGGGAATTTAACTCAGAACTTGTACAAATTTCTGTCCAACAAGTTTGAAAACAATTGCCCAGACAAAGAATTAAGATTTCTTGTCAACCACTCATACAAATTTCAGTACAATATCGTATCAACATCAGATACGAAATTAGAAACTTGTGCAGACTGTGGATACGAATTCTGACCGAATTCGACAATAAATGTTTAATGGGCACTCACACATTCTTTTATTCACACCCAGTTCTTTATAAAGTGTAATGGAGAACAGGAATAGCAAAATTTATGCAATTGTACTTTTTTTGGTACAATTCGATTCGGAAAAGTACCAATAAAGCTGGGTTTCCGCATGCACCGTCGGCGCCGATAACGAAAACTGAAACTGAAAATAGTTTCTGAATTGTTTTCGTTTCAGTTGGGTGCGTTGCGGCATAAAACAGAAACGAAATTATTTTTTTTAATTTTGGATGTCACACATTAAATAGAATTTCATTATTTTTGACAAAATCTATTATTTTTTCCTCTTCCAATAAAGAAATTTATTTTTTTTATTCATTTTGATTTTCTTTAAATTTGAAATAAAAAAATAACTAAAATAATTTCATTCCTACAGCACCGAAAACAACCTACTTAAAGTTGTTTTCGTTCCGGCCCCAAATGACAGGTTTTTCGTTACTGATCGGTGCCGTTTCGTTTCCAATTTTCGTTGCCGATTTCTGAAACGAACTTTTTTTCGGTGCAAATGTATGGAATTTCGTTTTCGGTGCCGATTACGGTGTATGCGGAAATGTAGCTTAACTCATTTGGTACAATTTCAAAATTAATTTCTACATTTTTTCATTTGCGACCCCACAAAGTATATATGTATATTCTGGATTGTTATATATAGCGAAGTCGATATAGTAATGTCCATCTGTATGTTGAAATCTACATTCCGTTGCCCCCAAATAACTTACAAATATGATTGATACGACTCGTTTGCTATTTAAAATCGGCTAACAAATGGCTGAGATATAAGGAAAAAACCGGGACAACCTCGATTTTTGACCTATTTTTTATCTATATCTGGACTAAATCATTAATATAGACAATATGGATATCTAATGATAGATATTTCAAAGTCCATTACAACGATGGCTACAATAAGGCTATATATAGTAAGTTGGTCGATTTAACCCGATTTTTTTTTTCACCAAAAAAATTTTATTGTCAATTTTTGTTCACTACTAAATTTAAAAAAAAAAAATTGAAAAAAATTTAAAAAAAATTAGAAACAATTAAAAAACAATTTTGATTTTTTTTTAAATTTTGAAAAAAATAAATTTTGTTTAACTAAAACTATTTAAAATTTGTATTTTAAAATATAATTTGCTGAAGGGTATATAAGATTCGGCATAGTATTTTTTATATTTTACTACGACAGGGGTAGCGAAGCGCACTGGGTCAAGCTAGTTTTAAATAATTAAAGTATAGCAGTTATTCCAAAACAAATGAAGGGCTTAGTGCTGTAACTCGATAAGTCACAAAAGCAATATTTCGAAAAAAACGACTTTAAAAATTCTATAAAATCTATAAAAATGTAAGAATTTTATGAATGAGCGCTTTTTAATTATAGTCGAAATATTGTAATTTAATTAACACATAAAATCAGTTTTCGAATTAGGGTGGCTTATCGAGTTTCAGCACTAAGCCCTTGAAATGAATTGTCTTGATTTTAATTATAAAAGAAACAAAATATATAAAATATTCTTTTTAGTTAAAATTAAATAACTAATTTAAACGAAATAACTGTTTAGAGAAGCAAAATACACTTTGTAATTGTTTCCGGTTTTTTATTGTTTAAACTTAATAGCCCCGCCCACCAAAAAGTAGGCGTGACCTAGAATAAATTTTTCGTTATTTTACTCAGAATCAATAAATCTAATAACGGTGAACTTATGGGCGTTATTTGATTTTTTTTTTGCTAAAATCGTCATAAGACATGTATTATTATATATCTCATAAAAAAAAATAAAAAAAAACTGCTTTAAATTAAAGTAACATAATAATTTTTCCTGTATGTAGACTTTCTTGGGCTACTGTATATAAAAAACGGCCGGACCGATTTTGATGAAATTTTCAGGGAATCTTCACAATAGCGCAGCGGGTAACACTGGAGGAGTGTGTAAAAATCAAATCAAAAGTTTTCCAAATAATTGGTCAAAATTCAATAATGTTTATATTTTATAATAAGATTTATAAAGTCTGACTGTGTTAAATTTGGAAAAAAATCATAATTCGTTTCGAAATATAACTTTTTCAAAAAATTTCCGGGATTTTCCAAAAATATTCCCCGAAAATTTTTCCCGATTAGAAACCCTAACTCCTCCACTACAGTAACTAGCAAAATCTTGGTAATTACTTGCAATTACTGGACAACTTACTTTTCAATGACTTAGAAGTAGTTTGGTAATGACTGACATTCATTGTGATATAAATTAACGTTTTACCAAATTCATAATTAAACCATTATAAAACTCATTATAAACCTTTGAATGATTACATTTTTGTTTATTCAAATAGATTTAAAATATTTTTTCTTCATTCAATTACATTTTTAATCTCTTAAGATATAAAGTAAGAATAATTTTTAAAGACAATTTGTAGATAGATTACTTATTTAAGTCCATATTTGTAAGCGAATGTGATAATGACTTATTTAAGTCCCTATTTGTAAGCGTTTTTGGTATGTACTTGCCTCCAATGTCATCACCGTGTTAAAATAATAAGTTGAAATAAATAGCATTGTCTGGGGTATAAAAAGTCACTAGTACTGGTGACTGTGTCAGTAGTAAGTCAGTACAGATTCACTATTGACATTTCCTGCAGAGTAGTGATACATACAATTTAATACTTCTACACTGCCTAATTTTAAAGAATCGGTTCATTATTTGCCATAACTTCTATATATCAATTTTGGTTTGTCTGGTTTTTGTAAAAATTTGGAAAAATTAGTTTTAGTACAATCATAACCGTAAAAGTACATTGTTTATGACTGGGTGGTACAATTTTAAACTTCTATTTACCATCCCTGATGGAGAATATGTTAGTAAAAACAAAAACAAAAAATACATGTAGAAAACTGAAACGAATGTCAAGGTTACGAGCAACAGCAACAAACATACGAGTACAATAAAATAAATGGTCATAAAGTAAATAGTAAATAACTCACTCGTACTTTATCAGATCCCATTCTCTTCAATTGTAGTCAGTTTTTCAGTTCTCTCTTATTTACAAATGCAAACTTTCACACAACAATGGGTATAATGTACATATTAATTGAATTGAAAATTACTTTGAATTCTGATAAATTACAGGTATGGGAATTGTTCAGTAATAAAGGGAATTTTCACTAAAAATTTGTAAGCAACAACATAAAAATGGCAAGGTTGGCTACCAATACCAAACATTTTAAAGGTAATGATAACTTTAATTTGGCTCATTTCGGTAATGGTAATTTAGCGATAACGGTAATTGCTGTTAATTCGTTAACGGCAGCTTAGCGGTAACGATAGTGGAGATGAAAGGCTATTTTAGGGGTAACAGTAGCCAACCTTGCTTTTTTCTCCATTCAATTGAATGGAAATGACTGCATTTTAGTCGGACATTATTAAATGCATGTGTAAATGCACAAAGAGAACACTGATAAATACTCTCGCGTGCACAATGATTACGAATGTGGTATTGGGGAAGTAGGAAGAGGAGAGAAATGCAATTACAGGAAATCATGATAATATTTTTAATAACAACAAAAACGGTAATTCTTATAAGCAACAACTTGTATATAGAAATGTCATCACATCCATATATATATTGCTATAATCCAGTAAAATAATCAAGTGGTTATTTGCGCTGTATTTGCTAAAACCAACAACAATAAACAAAGTGTCTAAAGATTATAAACAACAGCAAATAAATACTATATTTACTATCAGAACTGTAAATGAACGAATTAGCTAAATATTTAAATAATTCTTTTCACAACAAAAAATAATTTAATGAAATTTGAATCAATTCAAATGAATTTGTAAAAAGGAGTTGCAATTCGTTTTCAATTCAAATTAATCTGTAAAATTAATTGCAATTCGTTTCCAATTCAAATGAATTTGTTAAAATAAATTGCAATTCATTTCCAATTCGTGTTAATTATATTGATTTTGAATTCATTCAAATGAAATAGAACAATTTAGCAAATAAACAAAATTTTCCCATTTTGATAGGATTTTCGGCGATACCTAATAATTCAATTCCTATTTAGCCGCTACCTGACAATTCCAGTATATCAAATCTATTTTTTTTAAATTCATTTGAAGTAATTCAAGATCAATTCAATTCAAATGAATTGCAATTTACTTTGACAACTTCATTTGAATTCGAAACGAATCGCAATTTACTTTGACAACTTCATTTGAATTAGAAACGATTTGCAATTCATTCGAATGACACATTCATTTTCTTTTCGGACATGCAAAATCGTCTTTCATGGTCTCTCGTTTTCAATTCGTATGATACCCAATTTCCCCGCTCTACAGCGTACAAGCACGGAAGATGCCGAAAGTTCTGGCAGCCTAGTTGAGGTCTAAACCCCCGAAACAATTGAAAAACTGCACAATATGGGGTTGGCCGATCGGAGATTGAAAGTGCGACAGTTTGTGGAAGCCATAGGCATCTCACATGGCTCAGTAGTTTCAATTGTGAATGATAACTTGGGTATGAGAAAGCTTTCCGCAAGATGGGTGCCGCATTTGCTCACAATCGATCATAAATGAAATAGTGTGACAAATTGGCAGGAGTGTGGCGTTGTACAACCGCAATGTTTATGAGTTTTTGCGACGTTTCGTAACCCTGGTGGAAACGTGGTTCCACCACAACACACCAGAGATCAAACAGCAATCAAAACAGTGGGTTTCTCGGGGTCAAACGGAGCTAAAGAGGGCCAAAAAAGTCATGGCGACTGTTTTATGGCAAAAATCCATTAATTAGGCTATGAATTGCTACCTCATCCTCCGGATTTGGCCCCGAGAAACTATTTCATGTTTCCAAACCTGAAGAAATAGCTCGGCGGAAAGAGATTTGACTCCAACAATGAAACGAATTGCAATTCATTTGAATGACAAATTCATTTGAGTTGGAAATGATGAATTGCAATCAATTTTTACCAAATTCATTTGAATTGATTGCATTCAATTCCTTTTTTGTGTGAAAAGAATTAATTCAAAATTTGCTAATTCAGTGCATGAATAATTCTCGAATTAATTGAAAAATTAATGATTCATTTACAGCTCTGCTTACTATATGTATTTGTATTATTCAAGTATAATACTTAAACTAAAATAAAACAAATGTTAGGCGACTATAAACAAAAACAAAGCTAGAAAAATATAACAACAAATTTATTGGTTCAAATCTAGCAATCGTAATAATAATAATAATAATAACGATTTGTAGTTTTCCAGGGCTAAAAAGTATTGTTTTATTTAGTATATTCCTTAATGACCATAATAATAAAAAAAACATGGAATTAAGTGAGTGTGTGAATCCTATATTTGGTCATAAACGCGCCCACTGCAAATGGGGCTGTTTATTAACTGTTTTTTTTTTTGTTCTACATCTAAATTGTCAGGGACAGTCATTGCACTTTTTATTTATTAGATACTAATTATTGTCTCGTGTGGGTCATTTAACAACATTGTAAAGGTGGCAATTATATAGTACATAGTTTATATTACCTTTTTAAAAAAATTACAAGTTATGTACAGTAAATTGAAAATTTTATAAACAACCAACCCCAAAAATATGTTCAATTAAATTGTTAAAAAATACCAAGCTTGGCTACCGTTACCCCAAAATATTGTAATCGCTCAAATACCGGCTCTGCAATAATCCAAATTATCGTTGCCGTTACCCATTCACCGTTTTGAATCGGTAGCCAACCTCGAAAAACACATTTCTCATAGATTTTTTTAAAGGGTCTTATGAGGACTAATGTATCGTATACTACCGATTATTGCAAAACTTAGATTTGGGCAAACGAAATTTGTAGCCATAACTCAATATAAGTAATTTCTTAAATTTTATTGATTAATTTAAAATTATTAAATAAAACTAAAATATTGTTTCATTAGTTATTTCCGTTAGTAATTTATATAAAGCCCATATACATAGGTGGAGTAAATATTAAATAATCTGGAGCTCTTGATGTTCTAGGCATGAGTATTCAGAGCGATGTCTGCATTTTTGAAGTCTCAAAAGAAAAATTCAAATACCTTGGTTTTCAAATACGGTGTAGGAAATACTTCACACCATCTGATCTCCTTAGTATTTAGTATTTACACCATTTATATCCGACCGAAAATAAAATACTCATGTGCTTTGAAGTCTATTTTGGTGCTGCTCGACCGCGTACATGAGAGAGCGAAGGAGCTTATCGGTGACTGTAGAGTATTCTGCTCTATTGACTCACTGTGTTTCACTATTCTACCGATACTCCAATGGAATATGATCTGCTAAAATTAGGGAACTTGTTCCCGAAACCCGTAGTTTTCTACGCAATACACGTTCTTTGGCAAGTGCTCATCAATTCGTCGTCGACTGGACGGTGGATCGCACAACACGCGATAGTGAAAATTCGTAATTTAGCCGTACTGTCCGCATGTGGAATAAGT
Source organism: Calliphora vicina (assembly GCF_958450345.1). Classification (NCBI taxonomy): domain Eukaryota; kingdom Metazoa; phylum Arthropoda; class Insecta; order Diptera; family Calliphoridae; genus Calliphora; species Calliphora vicina. Next base: position 59,299,885 of record NC_088783.1, on the reverse strand, counting down.
TTCCTGCTGAAGTCTTTCCTGTCACATTCAATATAGGAAAATTAAAATCAAATGTCCACTAACACTACTCCCTCTATCGCAGTCACGAATGCAGGTCAACCATTTGGGGGGGCGTCATAGAGTAAAATTTATTTTATATTTTTTTTTCCTGTTTTATATTAAAACTATTAGGTTTTTTGGGGGTAATTTTCTGTTCACCCCTGGGAGCACCCGCTCTATCCTCTTTCCTATAATCTATGATTAGGGGTCAACCCCTGAGTGCTGGTCCAAACAAAAAAACAGGAAATACCATTATCGTTCAAATACCGTCTCTGAAATAATCCAAATTATCGTTACCGTTACCCATTTACCATTTTGAATCGGTAACCAACCTTGAAAAATACATTTCTCATACATTTTAACGGGTCCTATGAGGACCAATGTGTCCGATCTTGACTACCGTTTATTGCAAATCCTATATTGGAACAAACGACATTTGTAGCCATAAATGTCTCAATATTAGTTATTTCTTAAGATACCTTTAGGTATTATTGATTAATTAAAATTATTAAATACAAATAAAATGTTGTAGTTTGAAAGAGAGCTCAATATTGTTTTGAAAATTGCATTAGACCATTAAATTAAAAAAAAAAAAAAACGAAAAGAAAAGAACTGAAAACTTTCATCAACATTATGAAATACAAGTATTCAATCATTAATGAAAAATTTCAAACAAAAAAAACGGTCAACTAAATTCTATGCATGCTATTTCGCATGTCAGTTGTAATTGCATTTCATGTTTCTAAAAAAAAAAAAAATATTTAGTTCACATTTGAAAATAATTTTAAATCAGAAAACACACATTTGTAGGTATTTATCAAGGAGTGTGCGCGAAATAAATGGTGCACATATTTTCAGTGGAAAGCAAGTAAGAAATTGTTTATTAATTAATGATAAAAATATGGGTGAAAAAAATTGTATGGGAAAAAATAATTTGGTGAACAAAAAACTCGAGTTAAAAAGTTGTTTTCCCGATTTTGAATGTCTATCATATTGTCTATATTATTTTTAGCCATTTGTGGGCTAAGTCGAATGTGGAAGGCACTATATTCCTGACGCTCTCTAGTCTCATCACATCTTCATTCTGTACAATTTACTTTCTCCATGAGTTCCACTCTTTACTTTGATAGGATATTTAGGAATAGAATACCCAGAAGCGAGAACTGGGCTGCAAATATCTCAATCTACACTAACGGGTCAAAGTCACTGGCTCGATAATATTCTCTAATGAACATTGATTATTGGTTTCTCTCAGACTGCTCGATGCCTGCACCGTTTTCAGGCAGAGATCTATGTAATCTACAAAGCGAGAAGAATCTGGGGAATAAATCTCGAAGGGTAGCCCTGCATCAATCAAGGATTCCAACTCCTACGTAATAGGGTCGAAATGTCTTTTCGATTTCTTCATTCAATGGCCAAACTTTTCTGCCACATTGTCGAAATACTATGGGTTCCATGATATAAGGGCATCCGGGGTACTGGAATTCCTGATGAACGAACTGTCATGAAAAGGGACGACACTGTCATGAAAAGGGACGACACTGTCATGAAAAGGGATATTCATATGCCCTTGGATTTGGTATCGAATTTGATGTTGGACGGAAAGGTGATCTACGATTACCACTTATAGAATATTCCAAATACTTTGGCCCTACCTCATAGGATGAATTAGTTTTGACTTTTTACAAGAATAATTATTGGGTAATATATAATTCGACAGATGTTGGAACGTATGGGTTACCCACGTAACAACTATTCTTTATACGAAGAAGAGAAGGAATCGGCGCACAACACGTTCTATGTGGCTGATCGCTCTATAGCAGATTAGACTAAGATATGTTTGTACAGGCATCTTTCATTTGTCAAATGAAGGATTCTGAGTGTTCTCGCCAATTGTAAGAGACCTATATAACATGATCCAACATTGACTTTTTTGATAATCTATCAATATTATTCCCATGTAATAAGCCCAAAAATGTTCAATATTTATTTCGCGCATACTTCTTTTAAGACTATTTATAAGAATTTATGTAAATAAAAAGATTTCAATCAAACTAAGAATGCAATGTTTAAATATGAGAGCCATTATTTAAGTAGGACACTTTACATAGGATCTACATATTTTCTTAAATATATAATTTTATTACTAAAATGAACCGTATACAGAATTTTCAGCACATTTTCTGGAATATCAAAAGAAATTTATAAGATAAGTCTGCACAATCTCTGTGGAAATTTTGGAACTCATTGAACTCTCTAAATCACTTCAAATCGTAAATATTTTCTATAATAATGATCCAATCATGTAAATGTATCATTTAAAAGATCAGAAGAGATGTTTGATACATTAAGATAAGACACTTGAGCACCACTTATTTGAAAACTGTTAGCTGTTTTAAAACGATTTTACAGATTTTTTGATTTAAACTAAACTATTTTAGTTAACAATTTGCAGAAATTGAACCCTAAAAGTTTCGTGTGAATATGTAATATAATCAAAAAAGTTTAACAATAAAACAAAAGCATTTAAAATCTATTAGGGTTATCAACAAGTCGTCGTAGAACATTCAAATATTTATAAATAATTTAAGCAAAAAACAACTATACTTTTTTATAAGTGTTTTAGTTGTTGTTTAGTTGGCACCAAGCATGTGTAGCACGCGATACTAAAACAGTTCTTTTTTCTATAAAGAATATATTAATAAAATAGCCAAAATATATACAACAACTAGGTATAATGAAATACTACAAAAAAAAAAGAAGGTTGAAAATATTGTTGGTAATGCTCTTCTGTGACGTCTATTGGCGGTGTCCTAGTTAGAACTATTTAATTTTTTTTTGTTGTGTCCCACAACAAAAGAATAATAACAAGCGGACTTTTGTTGGAAAATGTTAAATAAATATAATTAATAGTACTTTTTTACCACATTTTACATATATACAAGTGTAACCTGGATTTTTTGTGTAAAAAACACGAGTTCTTAAATACTATTTAAGGGAAAAAAAGGAAATGATTGGTAGAGAGTTTTTTTATTTGTTATAGTGTAACTTAAAGTTAGTAGTATGATACATGATAGACTTGTTAAATAAAATGTCAAAAAAATTTACATTTTTATTATGTGAAAATTAATTTAAATTTTTATTTCCCCACCTTAATTAACCAAATATCATTTATATGCAATAAAACGTGTGGGCTAAATATTTTTATTTAAACGTGAGCATAGAATGAGAAAATATTTGAAAAATAGGAACAGATTATGTCTCGCGACTGTTTTCTCTTTAATGCTTTCAATGAGATAAATTCACAATTTCTATTTTTATTAAATTGTTTGAACTAAATATAAAGACAATTTATTTTTAAATGTTTTAATAAAAAAAATGTTTAATTTTTAAAATATTTCAGAAATATTTTTAGAGAGTGTTTAAAATAACTAGTTCTAGAATGAATATAATCAGAACCACTTTAGAGGGTTTATTCCATAAATTATTCGACAACTTCTTTTTTAACTTTTTAAAGTTTGCGGGTTAGAGGGTTAAGCAATAAATCATAGAGAAAATATACATAGAGCGGAAACTAGAAAAAAAACTCAAACAAAAAAATTACTAAAAAAAGTTACACATACGAGTGTTGTTTTTGTTTTCACATAGTTTTTTTTACTAATACATTCTCACCACTTAGGTTTTTGACAACTGAGTTAGGTCTTTGACAGGAGAGTTTCCGCTCTACATATATTTTCGCTATGTTTTATTGCTTAACCCTCTAACCCGCAAACTTTAAAAAGCTAAAAAAAAAAGTTGTGGAATAATTTTGTTTAGGTTAATAATGACCCAATAAACTCAGAACAGCCACCAGAAACTAATTTGCAAATTAATTTTAGGAACCAGGTGAAAAATGGCGAAGAGTGTCTCAGGGCACTGTTGTCGGTTTAGATGTAAAAAAAAACTTTAATTTTTTTTTAATTATAATACGATTTTATTGAAAAACAAGTAAGAGAGCTATATTCGGCTGTGCCGAATCTTATATACCCTTCACCAAATTATACTTCAAAATAAAAATTTTAAATGTTTTTAGGTAAACAAAATTTATTTTTTTTTTCCAAAGTTGTTTTTTTAATTTTTTGGAAGAAAATTTTTTCGAATTGTTTTTTTTAAATTTTAAAATTTTTTTTTTAAATTTAAAATTTAAAAAAAACTTTTTGTGAAAAAAAAATTCGGGTTAAAAAATATTTTTTCCGATTTTGACCCATTGTAGGTAGGTCCAACTTACTATGGTCTTATCTACGTCGTTGCAAAGGTCTTTGAAATATCTATCATTAGATATCCATATTGTCTATATTAATGACTTAGTAATCCAGATATACAGTGGTTGACAAAACAATGGAAACTTTTTTAAAATAATTTTTTTTTTTAGTATTTTACTTGTATAGTTTTATTTATATAAATTAACTGAAAAAGAAACAACATAATTAATTATATTCTGAAAAAAGGGAACAAAATTTTCAAATATTCACTATTTCGCTACTGACAAAACAATGGAAACTTTTAAACTTCTGCAAGAAAGAAGTGTAAAACGAAAATAATTTACAGTTATTTTATTTTATTTTTAAATTCTGGTAATTTTTCACAATTTCTTTTTCCTTTTCAAAGTTAACAAAAATGGCTAAAATTAAGATTTGTGAAGACTTAAAAAGTAAAATAATTAACGATTTTAAAGCTGGTTTAAAACAAAAAAGTATCTGTGACAAATATTCAATAAATAAATCTACAGTTTCAAAAATTATAAAGAAATTTCGTGAGACCGGTTCTGTAAAAACTCAACATTTAGGTGGAAGACCTCGTAAGACTACTCCTAGACAAGATAATTTAATAGCGAGAGAGTTCAAGAAATTCCCAAAAATAACTCCTCGAGAGGTTGTTAATAGCCTAAAATTAGAAATAAGTACCCGAACAGTTAGTCGCAGGGCAAATGAGGCTGGTCTTGGTTGCTATCGTCCTGTAAAAAAACCACTCATTTCTAAAAAAAACCGTTCTGCTCGTCTACAATTTGCCAGGGATGATTTAAACTGGTCGATACAGAAATGGAATACTGTCCTCTTTTCCGACGAATCCAAATACAATTTAAGAGGCAGTGATGGGAGAACATTTGTAAGACGACCAAAGGGAAAAAGATTAGATCCAAAGTACACAAATAAGACTGTAAAGTTTGGCAATATTATAATATGGGGATGTTTTTCAGGGTAAGGTATGGGCCCAATTCATATTATAAAAGATACCATGACAGGTATAGGCTACAGAACCATATTAAACGATGTTATGTATCCATACGCTGAGGAAAATATGCCCCTAGTTTGGAGATTCCAACACGACAACGACCCGAAACACACATCTAGGGTTGTAACCGAGTGGTTACAATCAAACGAGGTACGTGTTTTGAAGTTTAGATTAGATAGATTTAGAAAATCTATGGGAAATTGTAGATCGTAAAATAAGGACCCAAAATTACACCAGGAAAGAAGATTTATCGCATGCGGTTATAAGGGAATGGCAAAATATTTCAAAGGAGACCATTGACTCTTTAATTGGTTCAATGCATCGTCGATGTGTAGCAGTTATAACAAATAAGGGATACCCAACAAAATATTGAGTTATTGCAAAGTTTAGACCATATTTGTTAAAATAATACCTAAGTTTCCATTGTTTGGTCAATGCCGTAATAAAGAAATCTTTTAATTTTGTTTTCTCATTTTTAGAATTTAATTAATTATGTCCTTTGTTTTTTGTTAAATTAAGTTAATAAAAGTATACAAATAAAATACTACAAAAATGTTAAAATTTTTTAAAAAATTATTTCAGATTTTAGGAAAAGTTTCCATTGTTTTGTCAACCACTGTATATGTATACATATACTTTGTGGGGTCTCAAATGAAAAATGTAGAAATTACAAACGGATTGACAAACTTATATATACACTTTATATTCATGGTGAAGGGTATAATTATAATTACTTTTTTGAGATAACTGGTGTTTTGTAATGCATACATGCCTTGAGGCACTCTTGCGGGTTAGAGGGTTAACTCGATTCGAAAATGAAAATGTTCGCATTTCAGTACTTTCATTTGAATCGCATTACAGAGTAAGTCTACTGATTATTTAATAACATCCCTAGAACTAGTTCCGACAACCAGTTTTAGAACTCATTCTGTGGAACGAATTCTACAATTGTGATTCTAAAGTAAATACTTGTAAACATATTTATTACACTTTGCTCTCAATTAAAATAAATGATTATTGAAATCAATTTGCCAAAGGTTTTTCATTACTCAAATAAAACTGTAAAGATAAGAAAAGAAACATTTGTTCAATCAAATCTTCTTAATTTTGAAATTCTGTCTTTAAATTCAGGGTCATATTGGCGCACTGTGAGGTCGATCGTACAAAAAGTGGTAACAAACCTGGATCTGCTAAACTACAAATATGTACAAATATGAACAGATTTTCCAGAGGTTAGGTCTATGTCTTCCTCTACAATTCGTACATTCAATATTTTGCAATCGGATCAGTAATTTACAAAATACAGATATTTTTCCATTGACTCCACTGTATGGCATTTCATTTGTAAAAACACATGTGCGAACCAATAGCCAGTATTGAACAAAAAAAATTAGCTGCCTTCAAAATTATGTTTATTTATTTAAATTTGCTAAAATTTTTGTATTGTATTTATGCAATGCTAAAATTAAAATATTTTTTTTCTATTCATTTGTTTATTCAATGGGTATGCAAAATAAAACTAAACTAAAAATCAACAAATATACGAATAATCATGAGTCAGCATTATACACTTAATTATAAATACTCATACCTATAGACTATAATACATAGAGAGGAATTGTATGGGGAAGAGAATGCATATATTATACAAAAAAAATTGCGTTATATACGCAATCTAATGATTACTAAGTCTTTAAACATTTTATTATAGCTACATATTTGGTAAATCAATCATTAGATAAGAACTGATAAAGAAGACATAACAAATATTGGGTTTTTTAAATATTAGAGTGAGTTAAACACCAACAAAAAAAAACAGTCGGAGCATTTTGAAAAGATTAAAACGAATTTGAAATTCTCTGTACAAGAATTTCAAATAACCGTCTGTGGTTAGAAACCCATTAACAATCAATCTATCATTAGATTATCTTAAACTATATTAATGGACGTGGTATTTGACATTTACTTTAGGAAAATCAAAAACTGATATTGCAAATCATGCTATAGATTGCAATTCAGTATCAGAAATGTTAAACAGGAATTTGATGGTTCAAATAACTAGTTTAAAAGTAAGGATTTTGAATAAAAAATTTAACAAAGTCATCAAAAAATTTATGTTCTAAAATTCCCTTTGAAATTTCATATTTATAACCAAGTTGGAGAATTGTTAAAGAAAGAAAAATAATAGGTTTTAAAGATGTTTAAAGTCCATCAGCTCCAAAAACCTTTATTTATAAAACTGACCCAATTTTGCAAAAAACATAAGACAAAATTTTAACACTCTTCACTCTTTAAGGCCTTTCAAAACTCTAAAATTGTCAGTTATTGACGTAAACCTCACGAAGCATTATTCCTTTATAGAACTTCTGTGGCTTTCAAATCGATGGAGCACGTTATCCGGTCAAGTATATTCAGGGTCCTCATAACATTCAAAGACAATCTAGCTATGTCCGTCCGTCTCTCTATCTGTCCCAAACGAAAGGAAATTTGCCTCAAATACTCTCTGTGGATAAGGTTTGTTTGATAATGAAAATGGTCATGATTTCACCAAGCCCCCATACAAATGTCCCCCCAGAAAACTGTTTGAGCAGTCATAAATATGTTGATTATGCGGTAATCCTGATAAAATTTAGCACAAACTAGGTCTAAATGCATACTCTGAAATTACACTGTAAAGTAAAATCAGACAACATTTGTCCCCAGTTATCGTACAAGGTCCCCTTCAGAAAATGACTTGAACATTCATAATCTATCTATAATTATAAAAATTAAATGGTTCATGTATGTAATGTCATCACGTGAGAACGGCTGGAGCGATTTGGCTGATTTTTTTATACGATTCGAAATTTTCAGGAGATGGTTTGTAAAGAAAACAAAAAAAAATCCTGGTAAAACTCGGAATTTTTTTGAGCCAGTCAACTGTAATAAAGAATCTCCCTAAAGTATGCAGTACAAATTTAGATATTTTATTTGCAAATAAATAAGAACAGGCAGGTGTATGTGGGTTGGAGAAACTTGAAGAACTAACATTAGTAAATGCTAACGTGCGAAGCCGGGGCGGTCAACTAGTTGTCTTAACGAAATTGGCCATAAACAAGCTTTATATGAACCTAAATCATTCTACCAACTTTTCTGAGGATCGGTCTATTGGCGAGCAATATATCCCTTATAGACAGTTATTATCACTAATGTCCAGGCGCGTATGCACAGGTGGTGGAATAGAAATCCCCCCTCCCCCAAAACCGAAAAGTTTTCATATAAAAAATTAAATTAAGCAAAAATGTAGAATTTTAATTTTCCCCCCAAATGGTTGACATGGATCCTCGCCTGCTAATTATCTGATCACTTGACTAACTCCAATTGATATTTTTTGAGTCGTTTGACAGTATGCGCTCTTTGTGATTCAGATTTAAGTCAATTGGTTACTTTATACATCTTATGTAACCTAATGTGAAGTCAATTGTCTCTTAAGTGTCTATATGTAACCTAGAGTGTAGTCACTTTAAACATTTATTTTGTACAGCACTTTATAAATTGGTTATTTTAGCCTCAAGCAGTTATCTATTGGTGAGTTGTCGGAGGAAGGTTTGTTTACAAGCAATTGGTTATTGGACTGTCTATGAGATGTCTTTTTAACTGTATATCTGAGGTTAATTAGCACTCGTACATATTAAAATAACTAATTATGTAGCTTATAAAGTAACCAGTTATGTAGCTAGTAAGGTAACTGACTCTATGTAAACGGTATATGAATCTAATGCTTTGGATACTTCGGAAGAGTCAATCGACCTCTGCTTAGCACACGCACAATTTAAAATAACTAGTCACTGCTCATGGTTTGAGGCCAAGAACGAATCAATCCAATTTCGGATACTCTGTTCGGAAGTGTAACGTATCCCAGAGTTAGCGTTCTGCATCAATAGAAATAAATAGTAGTCGGACGGAGCAAGGTCTGCAATAATAAGGCGGGTTAGGCAAAACTTCCCAACCTCCTCTTTCTGAATAGTTTTTAACAGGTACTGCAACATGTGGTCACGCTGTAATATTACGGTTTCATGTCTGGCCGCATATTCTGAGCGTTTTTCGGCAAATTCTCGTTTCAAACGATTCAGTTGCGTTCGGTACAGTTTCCATATGATGGTCTGGTAAGATTTCAGCAGCTTATAATAGACAGGACCCTTTTGAGCCCACCAAATACAGAGAATTACCTTAGCGCCATGGATATTTGGCTTTGGTATCGATTCGGCCGGTTGTTTTATAACGTTCAAGCATCATTTCATACATGCAAAAGGGTCTTTCAAGATCTCTTGTCTTTAATTCGTATGATACCCAATTTCCCTGCTTTTGAATAAATCCTACTGCAAACAAACGTTTTGAAATTGCTGCTGGAGTAACTCCCAATGATTTTACAAGCTCTTGTTTAGTTTGACAAAAATCTTCATGGAGTACCTAATGCATCCAAATCTTGGTCTTCAAAAATGTTTGGCTGGCCTAGGGGATCTTTGTCTTCCGTCTCAAAATCACAACTTCTGAACCGCGCAAACCATCAATCGCACGTTGGAACTGATGCAACTCATTCAACCTAAGCTGTGGTGAGCAATGAGTGTGCTTCAGCGTCACTTTTTATTTTAATTAAAGAAGTAAAGCAAAACTTCCCCCATATAACGCTTTGTTGGTACAATATTGGACATTTTCGAAGAAAAAAAAAACTTTGTTGTTTATTATATACAGTGGTTGACAAAACAATGGAAACTTTTCCAAATATTTCATTAGTGGCCTAAAATCTGAAAATTTTAACATTTTTGTAGTATTTTATTTGTATACTTTTATTAACTTAATTTAACAAAAAACAAAGGACATAATTAATTAAATTCTAAAAATGAGAAAACGAAATTAAAAGATTTCTTTATTACGGCATTGACAAAACAATGGAAACTTAGGTATTATTTTAACAAATATGGTCTAAACTTTGCAATAACTCAATATTTTGTTGGGTATCACTTATTTTTTATAACTGCTACACATCGACGATGCATTGAACCAATTAAAGAGTCAATGGTCTCCTTTGAAATATTTTGCCATTCCCTTATAAATCTTCCTTCCTGGTGTAATTTTGGGTCCTTATTTTACGATCTACAATTTCCCATAGATTGTCTATGGGATTGAGATCTGGCGATTGGGCAGGCCACTTCAAAACACGTACCTGGTTGGATTGTAACCACTCGATTACAACCCTAGAGGTGTGTTTCGGGTCGTTGTCGTGGAGATTCCAAAGTAGGGGCATATTTTCCTCAGCGTATGGATCCATAAAATCGTTTAATATGGTTCTGTATCCTATACCTGTCATGGTATCTTTTATAATATGAATTGGGCCCATACCTTGCCCTGAAAAACATCCCCATACCATAATATTGCCATCGCCAAACTTTACAGTCTTATTTGTGTACTTTGGATCTAATATTTTTCCTTTTGGTCGTCTTACAAATGATCTCCCATCACTGCCTCTTAAATTGTATTTGGATTCGTCGGAAAAGAGGACAGCATTCCATTTCTGTATCGACCAGTTTAAATGATCCCTGGCAAATTGTAGACGAGCAGAACGGTTCTTTTTAGAAATGAGAGGTTTTTCACAGAACGATAGCAACCAATACCAGCCTCATTTGCCCTGCAACTAACTGTTCGGGTACTTATTTCTAATTTTAGGCTATTAACAATATCTCGAGGAGTTATTTTTGGGAATTTCTTGAACTCTCTCGCTATTAAATTATCATGTCTAGGAGTAGTCTTACGAGGTCTTCCACCTAAATGTTGAGTTTTTACAGAAACGGTCTCACGAAATTTCTTTATAATTTTTGAAACTGCTGATTTATTTATTGAATATTTGTCACAGATACTTTTTTGTTTTAAACAGGGCTTTAAAATCGTTAATTATTTTATTTTTTAAGTCTTCACAAATCTTAACTTTAGCCATTTTCGTTAACTTTGAAAAAAAAGCAATTATGCGAAAAACTTAGAAAAATAAATTGTGAAAAATTACCAGAATTTAAAAATAAAATAACTGTAAATAGGATGCTTCTTACATCGTTCTTTTAAATATTATTTTCGTTTTACACTTCTTTCTTGCAGAAGTTTAAAAGTTTCCATTGTTTTATCAGTAGCGAAATAGTGAGTGAATATTTTTAATTTTGTTCCCTTTTTTCAGAATATAATTAATTATGTTTATTGTTTTTCAGTTAATTTATATAAATAAAACTATACAAGTAAAATACTAAAAAAAAATGTATTTTAAAAAAATATTTCAAATTTTGGGCTACATATGGAATATTTGGAAAAGTTTCCATTGTTTTTTCAACCACTGTATAAGTTATTAAAGAAGAAAATCGCGTTCAAAAGCTACGCCATCTGTTATAAATTCCTCATTTTCAATATGCTTTAAGCTAAACCAGTTATTTGCTTTAAAATCTCTGTTTGTTCACGTGTTTTTAAAACTAATTTAGCATTTTACAATGTTTTGCATTGTTCTTTCTCCATGTCTATGCAAGCCCTTTTAAAATATTTCCTACATCTCCAAGATTTAAATGAATTTAGAAAGAAAACACAGAAAACTATTTTATTTTTTATAGCGCCAATTAAATGTTAGTTAACTAATCTTTATAAAGGTGGGGGCAATAAAATTATTTAATTACTTAAGATAGTAATATTTTTAGTACTTACGTATGTATGTAAGTCATATATTGCAAAAATATAAAATTACGTCGTTATTTTGAATGCATTTTAATGTGCATTTGTTAGAAACAACGGAAAATGTGTGATAAATAAAAATATTCGTTTAATAGAGTGACGCTACACAGCACAGGCATGGGAAAAAGGGCATTAGTTGTTAAGAATAAATTGAAAAAATTTAAATTATAAAAATGCAATTTAAAAGTTTTGATACGAGAACCATTTAAGGTTTTTGTTATTTCAAAGATCATCTTTCATTTTAGTAATAAATCTGGAATCCTTTGTTAGAAAAAAGTTCAAGAAGCTATAGAAAATTATGTTTGTAATGTAAGCCAGTTTTACTTATTTAATTATCACTTACTTTGTAATTAGTTTGTAATGTTAGCAGACTAATCATTACAGACCAAGTATAAAATGGAAGATCGATCGTACCAAAATCTTTCAATGATTCCGCTACGCTTGTGATCTACTTACATTTCTTTCTTAAACCTTTTTCTCATAAATAACATTTCCTTCATTTGTAATCAAAAATTAATTAAACCCTACTACTTAAGCTATCTTTTTTTATAAGTTCATTATCACACATTCCCCATCTCTGACTAGACAACTGATTAGAAATAGTATTATACAATCATAAAACACTATACATACAACATTTCAAAGTACATATTTTCAAGTACATATTTGTTATTGAATGTGTTTTTTGTAACAAAAAAAAATTACACACCCCTCAAAATATATTATTTTAATTACATACAATTTAAGTTTAAGTTTTCTTTCTTAAATTGTCCAATATATTCTCCTCAATTTAAAGGAACATATGACAATTTTACAAGACAGTTTAATTTAAATTTCTTAAAGTTTGTCAATTTGACCTGAAAATACTTCAGTTTTTATGATGTAATTGTTCTAAACTTGTATAATGTTTAGGAAAATTGTGAAGTTTCCGCTGGCCATATTGAAATTAAATAAAATAAGAAGGAACATTATTACTAAATAAAATTGTAATATAAAGCAATCATCAGTAATTGTGAGAAATATTTAATTGACCATTTAACGTTTAAAGTAGTGGTCGTCACTTATAGCCACCATGGAACGAATGTAGTCGACTATTCAGATGAATACAACACGAATGTTACAAAATATTGGCCCCTTACAATTTATTAACTAATGCTGCTTGATATTTCTGATAGGTGCGCATAGTAGGAGAATACTTTCTATAGAAGTTGTAATGATGAAGAGGGAGCATATAACAGTTCCTCTGTCTTTGCCATGATATTTCCTGGAATAGGACGGTGACAATGTGCATCCTTTTCTGCGCAACTCTACCGATCAACCGAGGGTGGATGTTAAGAGAATAGATTCGATCATTCGTACATTGTGTAGGTTGTGTGAATCTCACACGAACATGTAAAGGTCCTGATTTACAGAACCATAACATGATCACTTATGGTATCACAAAGGGACCAATCTATGGACACAAGTGTTTTATACTTGTTTCCATTCAGGATGTATGTTGTATGTATTGCTATGAAATTTAATTTGTCCCAGATCTTTCATGTCTCTTCGAAATAAGATTGCGTTTTGCTGTCTTTGCTAGTTATTTTAATCATAATTTAGAACGGTAAACAATTAGACAATCCTATTCCAGGTACAATTCGATTCGGTAAATTCTCCGGTTCTCAATCGGAAAATATTGGTTTGTTGTATAAGATAAGCTATATAAGCAAGAGGGATACCAGGAAAAGGATCAATCGCTTCTACATCTATTATTGAACTCCGCCTGGGCAATTTATCAGCTATACAGTAATCCAGATTATCACCTTGTCCAGCGTTATCCGATGAGATAAATGTTTCGCCTCCCAACCGGCTAATTACGACTTATTGATCGTTTAATAAATGGGTTCTGGGCTGGTATAACTTTATTGCTACAGAGTATCGAGAAAATGAAGAACGTTTCCACAACAATTGGAACCTCGCTCCGGAATGATACGAGTCTCACTTATGTAAACAAATAAACAATCCTATTCAAGGTATAATTGGATTAGGTAAATTCTTCGGCTCTCAATTGGTAAAGTTTGGTTGCGATGAGATAAATTCTTGTGCTCTCAATCGCTAATCTATTTTCCTACAATCCGAAAAAAATCAAGCAGCTCACTTGGGTCCATCCAAAAACTATTACCATTGTGATACCCAAGAAGTAAACAGCAGGTCTCTCAATCGACACTCGTTTTTTCCATAGTGAATATAACAGACAGAGAGTTTGCTTACGTTCCAATGATGTAATATCCTGTATTGGTTGGAAATATTAACATTATCTGTTTGTGAAGGAATCCAATAAAAGTAGAATCTTCATGTCATAATCATATACGGACCTGGTGGACATCGCAATAGCTCAAGTGCATTCATGGTTCCACCTGGCCTGTGCAATTTCAAACAGTACCAGTTAGACAATCACTGTGCAGTTTGCAAGAGGAAAAAAGTCTATCGCCTCTTCATCCATTATCGCAATCCATCTGGCCAATTTATCAGCTATACCCAGATTATCACCGTGTCCAGGGCCTATACAACCGTTATCCGATAATATAAATGCTTCGCCTCCCAATAAGCAAATTACGATTTATTGGTCGGTTAATAACTGGCTTCTGGTCTGGTATAACTTTATTGGCCGATAGTATCGAGAAACTCAGGAACGTAACAAATGGATTCTCGCTCCGGAACGATACGAGTCTCACCTGCCTTAATATTGACAACTCAGCTATAGCTCTATCAACCCAAGGTTTTTTCTCTAAGGCTGAACTTTCGACGACAGTAGACCTGCTACACCAAGAATATTTTTCAATCGTTTAAACGTCTCATTTCAGGACATTCTGGTCTGAAATGCGGTATGTCGTCGCTCCGAACTTTAACGGTTGTGAAACGATATACACTATTTTGGGTCCTTTGCAATCACAGTTATTGATGTTGCTGACAAGATCCACAGTGAGGGAAAATGGCTCTTACCGTTTATTTATTATTTCAGTTTTTAACTTTTTTTTTGGAAAATTTGTAGAGACTGCCCAACACTATTCTTATCCTAGTTTTTACCTTCGTTATCCATCCTTAGACTACGTTTCCACTATTGTTAAAACAAGTTGTTTGGAAGAAATCATGTCGATGAAATTCCTCTAACCCCCATTAACACGAAGCCTGGTTATGGCCTAACTAATAGTTATACTGTCGGTTAAAAATATTTTTGTATGAAAACTGTCAGTTTAACCATTAGTTAATACATAACCAGACTTCGTGTTACTGGGGGTAAGTATTAAATGTTATTTTTTATAAATTTCGGAAATCAATTTGTAGTACTTTTTATTTGTTAATTACTAAAACGAAAGCAACATACATTTTGTGAAGCTGGTGTTGTTTTCGATTTAATTTCAAAGATATTTAGCTAAGACACAATACGCATGTTAGCAAAGACTCAATACAGAGTTGCACAGAAAATGTTCGGCATGATTTCATGTGTTCTTCTCATGTAAAAGTATGCATGAGAAAAATTATAACAATATTAATACTGAAAAACATCGGTGAGAGTACTTCTAGGATATTGGGAGCTAATCAAACATCAAATTCAAAACGTTTGCGAGCAGCAGGATTGATCCAAAAGCAACGGAATTGGGTATCATACGGATTAAAGCCTAGAAACCCTAAATGAAAATTTTAAATGTTCGAAATGATGTTTGAACACTATAAAAGATGATAATTTTTGGATCGAATCATAACTTTCGATGAAAAATGGATCCATTACGATAACCCGAAGCATAATAGATCTTACGTGAAGCCCGGCCAACCAGCTGAATCGACACCAAAGCCAAATATCCATAGCGCTAATGCAATGCTATGTATTTGTTAGAAGCAAAAGGATCCCATCTAAGGATCCCATATATTATGAGCTGCTGAAATTCGGCCAGATCATCACAGGGAACTGGTACCGAACACAACTGATTCGTTTGAAACAAGCATTTCCCGAAAATGCCCAGAATAAGCGGCCAGACATGAAACCGTAATATTCCATCATGACAACGCTCGCTCTCTTTGTGTAATACATGTTAAAAACAATTCAGAATGAAGATAAAAAATAGAGGTAGTTGTGGTTTTCTGCTTATATCTCAGCCATTTGTGGGCCGTTTTTCAAGAATTTAAATAGATCAATCATGTATGTAAATTATTTAAGAGATTCGGAAAGATGATTTCAACATAAAATGCCCGGAACTGATAAACATGAGGAAAAGTATTCTTTGAACCCCCTTCCTCTCGTTTTTAAATGAGTTGTCAATGATGAAACAATGTATGTCGAATAAGTATTATCCTGTTTACTTCTTGAGTATCACAATGGTATAAGTTTTTAATGGACGCAAGTGAGCTGCTAGCCTATATAATGATTTCCTAGACATTTGTGGACTCAGATTGCAACTTCTGTCTGCTGGAATGGAAAGTATTGCAGTCCTAAGTAAATTCAAAAAATCACATCATTCTCTGATGATCGATGTAAACGTTTAAATAATATTGCAATTTCGATTGATATTGTATAACGTCCATCTTGAAATCTAATACATAAATAAAATACTTGCAACCTAGTAAACATTAGCCACTGTTCGTTGCACTTGAATTGGTGAACAAAATCTATCTAATTGCTTTACAAAATCAAACATATCGAATTTAATAGTTGTCATAATAAAACTTAATGCGACACCTTTGTTTTTAGCGTTTTCCGCCGATAAAAATCATCAGATATTAAAAGCCACAACAAAGTCATTAACATTTAAATCACGAAAAACAATTCAAGTGTTGACAAGCACTAAACAAATTTTGTTATATAAATTCTGGTAAAGATAATAATGAATTATATTTTTTTTTTGTAAAATTAGATAACAATTAAATAAATAGTTATCATTATAAAAAATAAAAATAAATGTATTGTAATAACATTTGGAGAGTATTAAAAATTATCTATCTAATAAAAAATAGACAAATACGTGGGTAAAACAAATATATATAAGGAAGTTAATTAAATACAATTAGAAAATACCTTATATAAAATATATATAACAAATAATAGGTATTAGAAGTGTTAAAATATGATTAATTGCTCATAGATTACAATAAAATATTTAATTAAAGCCAGACTAAAATATTTGGAAAATGTGTGGAAAATTTTGGAAAAACAATGGAAAATTTTAGGGAAATTTTTCAAAACACAATAGTTTTTGTTTTAAAATATAAACAAACTTTTGTAATTTATTACTACATATTGCATTCTATTTAAACATATTCTTTATATTTTTTAAATTTCCTCGAAATATTACTAAAAATCTCTAGTTCAACCCACATAAAATATGAAAATGTTCAAATCATTTCTACTTATATTTGATATTTGTACTCAAACATTTGTTTTTCTTATAATCGAATTTCATATTAATTTTTTTTATATAAAAAAAGATACATACAAATATTAGTATAAGCGTTCCCAGAGTTCATTAACATGAAATTCTATTAAACGTTTTAAACAAAAAAATTAAATATGCATTTCTTTTTTGTCTCAAACAGACTTTGATCTAGTTGTTGTTGCTTTTGTTTGTTATTCAAAACCACAAGACATTTGTTGTTGTGTTTTATAATAAATTATTAAATTTCTATACTAAATTCTATTGTTTAGCTTTTATTTTTAAACTGGAAATTTCAAAAAAATCTTTAGTTATAGTGAGTTTTGTGGTTAATGCGTTTAATACGCAATGTCATTAGAGCAGATCTTAAATATCATAAAGATTTTATTTCAATGTTCGAACGGTTATTTACTTAAATTGTAATTTATTGTAGAACAGTGTAAAATACCCCATGTATTTCAATATTATATTAATAATTTTTGTAATTCAGTGAGTTTGTTTAGTCATGACAAATGTTTTATTTTAGCTGGTTTGTTCAACAAAAAAAAAAAAGAATTACACATGTTTCCATTGTTTCCTTATACATATTTATTATTAGTACGAATAATTTCATTATGAAAGGGTTTTATAAACTGTTATGAATCAGTTACTTCGCTTTTTTTAAAACAACTGTAAAGTTTTTTATTTATTTTATTTCTTTGAAATTAAAATCCCCTTAACACTTTCCCTGTAATTGCAATATTTGCCGCTATAACTTCATTACTTCTCTGTGCTTAACTTTTTATCGATTCTATAATAACTTCCATGTAATTCGAAAAGTAATCCTGAGAGTTTTATCCGTAATTCCAAGAATTTCAAATTAAGTTACAACAAGTAAGAGAGCTATATTTGGCTGTGCCGAATCTTATATACCCTTCACCAAATTATACTTCAAAATACAAATTCTAAATACTTTTGGTAAACAAAATTTATTTTTTTTCTAAAGTTGTTTTTTTAGTTTTTTTGAAAAAAAAAAAAAATTTCGAATTGTTATTTAAAATTTTTTTAAATTTTTTGGTTTTTTTTAATTTTAAAAAAAAATTTTGGTTTTTTAATTTTTTTTTTTTTTGTGAAAAAAAATTCGGATTAAAAAATATTTTTTCCGATTTTGACCCATTGTAGGTCCAACTTACTATGGTCTTATATACGTCGTTGCAAATGTCTTTGAAATATCTATCATTAGATATCCATAGTGTCTTTATTAATGACTTAGTAATACAGATATAAATCAAAAATCGAGGTTGTCCTGGTTTTTTCAGCTATTTGTGGACAGATTTTGCTGACTTTAAATAGCAAACTTCTCGAAAGCATGTCTGACAGAATTATTGATGATTTGGATACCGAAGATATCTGGGGTCTTCAGAAAATTGATTTCAACAGACAGACGGACATGGCTTAATCGACTCCGCTATCAATAAGGATCCAGAATATATATAATTTATAGGGTCGGAAAATTATATTGTGGAAATTACAAACGGAATGACAAACTTATATATCGAAGGTGAAGGGTATAAAAAGCAGCAATTTCCCAGCAAATACTTTTATTATAACTTTTTTGCTAAAATTTTCAGTATTCATCGCTACTCTGTGCATAACCTTTTATCGATTCTATAACAACTTCCTTGTAATTTGTTCAGTAATCCAGTAATTTTAACATTATTGTATTAAGCTGCTAGCTTCAGAACCTAAGGCGGACAAAGAGTATTTAAGTAAAACACTAAGTTTAAATTGAACCTCCTTATAATTCGTTCAGTAATCCAGAGAGGTTTCTCCGTTATTCAATTAGAAATAATCTTTCAAATTTGAACATTTCCGTATAAATAAGTTCCCTCAAGTTTTAAGAGAAGCCTTCAAAAAATGCTTGTCCGCTTAGGAATAAAATCTCATCCGTAACATTGTCGATACATCGTTAACACTCCCAGGTTATTCCATCCCAAACCCTTAGAACATTATAGGAAATAATCACGAGGAAGAAGGCTGAGATATTGGCGGCATTGAAATCCTGTGAAGATGGAACTATTCTACATTCCTCAATTTTAGATAATATGTCCTTTATGTCCTTTAGAATCCCAAATGGATGCAGTATTCTTCAGGCCTGGTTGTAATAAATAGTTTTATTTAATTTAAAATTTATTTATTCTATTTACCCCCGTTAACACGAAGTCTGGTTATGCCTTAACTAATAGTTATATTGTCGGTTAAAATTATTTTTGTATGAAAACTGTCAGTATAACTATTAGTTAAAACATAACCAGACTTCGTGTTACTGGGGATTAGAGCTTTTAAATAAAAGCTTGTTTTAGAATGTTTTTTTTATAAATTTTTAATTAATCGTTTCTAAATAGCTTTGTTAATGTAGTTACAATTTTGTCTTAATTTCAACATTGCAACTTTTGTATTATCTTTACTATTTCTTGGAGAAGTTTTCATTCAACACAATTTTATCTTAGTTAATTAAAACAATCAATAAATCATTAAGAGATAAGTAGTTATATCAGCTGATTAGAAAGACATGAGTCATTAAAATTTATCTTAACATACATACATTTGCACTCTAAACCAAAGCAATTTTGAATGGTTCTGTAAAATACTTATCAAGCTGCTCTATATTTCACCATAAATGATTCAGCATTTTAAATGAGCCAAAAGAAATTTTTGCAAATCATGCAGAAAGAACAAAAACAAATTCGTTTAGTCTGAAAAGTTAAGAAGTTTTGAGCGAAAATCTAAATATAGACATTTTCAGATAAGATAAATAAATGTCTATATTTGGATTAAAATATCAATCTGGGGAATAGGTCCTATCGGGTGACAATATCAAAATTTGTTTAACGTATTTTTGTTCATTACATTTTTTTTAGAATATGTATAAATAACTCAGCATTCTAACTGATCCAAACGAAAATTTTTCGAATCATGCAGATTAAGCAAGTAGATATATGATTTGTATTAATAATTAAGCAATTTTGGTACAATTTCAAAATATTTGTTTTTTAAGGAGTTAATTGTACTTATTTGTTTTATTGAAGTCATCCAGTTCTCTACAGAGCAAAGCTGATTATCCTCCTTGTTCTTTAAATCGAATCCATGTAACGTTTTTGTTTTGAAAATGCATATATTTTTAAGTTCTGTACCTATATCCAATCTTTACTAGTTTTACTTTCGAGTAAACAAATCTGTTTTAATGTTCAATCGTCAGATTTACAGGACATCAATCTGTCAATTATTCATTTTTGAAATTCGATAGTTTTTGAAATCACTTGATTTAAAGAACAGTGGCGTATAATTATAATAAACACATTTATCTCATCATTTTAGAACAAAAAACTAGAGAAAATGTTTTAAAACAGTATGAAATTGTTCATATTTTTAACAACGTTGGCTATTTAAACTGTAACCACTAAAATACCCTGTCAGCTACCTTTACCGAAATAACTAGAATTGTAATTTTCTATGTTTTTTTTTAATTCGAACGTAGCGAACGCAGTTCTCTTCTTATTCATTTGAATTATTTATTTCAAAAACCAGTCAAGCAACAAAAATCCAAAATTGAGTTATTGGGCGATTACTGTTTTGTATAGGTAAATGCATCGTTTAATGAAAACAAATGTTAATTCGGCCCCTATTATGGTGAAACAAAGCCAAGAAATTCGTGTTTAGTGCAGAAAGAAATCAAGTGACAGCGGCTGGTTTACTTTATTCTATGTAATACTAGGTCCTAATCATTTTTTTTTGTTCATAAATGTTGTAAGTCTCAATAGAGGTGGAACAAAATATTTACAAGTTCTAAAACTCTACTTGGTTGGATGTGAAGAGTTTTATGGGAATATTTTTAAATGGACTACAACGGAAACAGAAGCAAAACGAGTTTATTATGAATATATGTTATTATAGTTAAAAAGGTTTTGTTTATCAAGCAGTGACATGAATGGATAACTTTCGTGGAAAAAAATATCAATTCTGTAAAAGTAATTTTTAGGTTGCTAGGAAGTTTTCTTTGATTTACTCAAAATCAAAAAATTGTTGCTTGACTGGTTTTTGAAATAAACGTTTCAATTGTTTAAATGGGTTAGTAATGTATTGGTTTTTTTATTCAAATAAAAGATTGGATTTACTTTTTCCCCTTATTCATTTTCAAACTATTATAAGTTGCATAAAGATTTGTGGTAATTTCTTAAGAAAATATAGTAACGACCTACGGCAACAAATTATACAATAACCGTTGGGTTTTTGTTGAGGGAAAGTACAATTGAAATGAAAAAAAAACAATAAAGAAAAAGATTCTGTAATGTGTAATAAAAAACGTAGGAGCAGAAATAAATTGGAATTAAGCCAAGAAAAAACAGCACTACAAATATAAATTAAAATAAAAATTGTCATAGATTTATTAAATTTAATAAATAATTTAGCAACATACCTATAAGTTTAGAAAGTTATATTGAAATTATTCTGAAAATCAACCAAATTCAAAACCCCCCACTAAATTTACAGCTCAAGAAGTTATGAACCAAATTACATATTAAATGAGAGCGTGATTTCGTAATATTTACGAAAAACCCAAAAAGATTTGTTTCCAAAAGCGCTTAACATTTATTCATATAATCATTTTATATTGTCCACCAAAGATTAAGTTTTTTCACTTAAAATATTCGAAAAACTATCTAAATAAACTTACCTTTTTTTCTATTCCAAAAACGTCTAAAAGTTGAAAAACAAAGCTTTAATTTTCACTATTGATTTCCTCTGTAGGCACCCTGTTTAATTGCACTATTATTTTTTTTATAATTTTCTTTTTCAATTTTCGTCTGCAAAGAAAGAAAAAGGGGAACAAATTGCTTGTTGTTATTGTTGTCATTAACTTTTCATTTGTTTTGCTTTTTGGCAACTATAACAACAATAATAATAACAGAAAATGTACCAAAACAATAAACGTGGAATCGCGTAATTGTCGGATTAAAGTTCAATTGTATGTAAGTTTTTGTATTGGAATTTATTCAAAGAAAATTAGGAATTTCACAATATTTTTCAACAAAATTATTTTAATTGAGTGGTTGTATTAAATAAACAAAATTCAATTTGACATTGTCACCGTGATTAAGTAAAATAATTTTAATTTTTTTTTATCTATTATTTCAAGTTTTTTATTTGTTGCTGTCAATTAATAATTATTTCATTTAAGACTGTGTTGGTGTTTTAATTAATTAAAACACCAACACAGTCTTAAATGAAATTTTGTGTAAACATAAATGTGCGAATAGTGTTGAAAGTAAAAGAAATAAATTTAAATGAAATTTTAAACTAATTCTTAAGCAGAACTGAACAATTTGAAATAGTGATGATGATGACCTCACCCTAATGGTTCTAAGGAATTCTGTTGAAAGGTTCTTGTAGGGGGAATGGTGTGTTTATATGGTTCCTTTTGTTTTCCTTGTTTTTATGGTACTTTTTTTTTGTGTGTTAGTTATTGTTGTTATATTTGTAGAAGTGAAATGAAAAAAATTCTCTATTATATTTTCTTTTCAGTGAGTGACCACAACAAAAATAGTAATACCAATCACAAATCTTTAATTACGTGAACCTTTTTTTTGCTACAAAATTTAAACTAAATTTTTAATTCCCTTTTCCAATTGTACTTTTTTGGCTATATTCTAATTAGATTTATTTGTGATTTCAAAATATTTTCTTTTTAATGCACCTTTTTTAGCTTTTTAACACAACTTTTCTGCTTGTTTCTTTTTATTTTTAATTATTTGTCTCACACCGCGTGCTTTTTTTCGTTTCGTTTTTAGTGTATGAGTATTTATATTTTCTTGTTACAATGGAATATGAAATTCACTTTCAGTAGCCACCGGTTAAATATTTTTTATATATTATTGGTCTTGTACTTTTTTTTTCTTTCTAATCGTATTTTTTGTGCTTCTAAAACGTTACCGCACTTCAAAAATTCTGAAACATTTTGCTTGCTTCTCTTCGCTATTTATGTGTTTTTAGAAAACATGTGTGCAGATAACAGGGTTGTTCAAAGAGCAACAGTGGAAATAACGGTAGTAATTATTGACAGGGTGTTGCAAAAAATATTTAATTGTTTTTAAAGTGAAGGAAGACTCAAAAATTCCAATTGGAATAAATTGAAAATAAACATTTTAACGATAAATATACAGAATTTTCACTTAAGCGAATAAATAAAATATATAGATGATTTTTTGGATTCAGTAACATATTATTACATTTGCGACTCTTATCAGCTGCCATTTTTCACCACTAAATTTAGATTCTAATGTTTTTTCCCGATTATTCATTATTTAGAAATTTTGAATAATTTAAAATAAATTATTTGTTTTTTTACTTTTTATACCCTTCACCTTCCTGAGAAGGGTATATATAAGTTTGTCATTCCCTTTGTCGTTTCTACATTTCCGACCCTATAAAGTATATATCCTTATCGATAGCGGAGTCGATTAAGCCATGTCCGTCTGCCTGTCTGTTGAACTCAACTTTCCTAAGCCACCAAATAACTTACATACTAGATTCATACATCAAAATCTCCGGAATTCTTCCGGCTCGGTTGCCATCGAGAAAATCGGTACACAAATGGCTGAGATATAAAGAAAAAACCAGGACAACCTCGATTTTTGACCTATATCTGGATTACTAAGTCAATAATATAGATAATATGGATATATAATGATAGATATTTCAAAGACCTTTGCAATGACGTATATAAGACCAATGGACCTACAATGGGTCAGAATCGGAAAAAATATTTTTTAACTCGATTTTTTTTTTCACCAAAAAATTCAATATTGAAAAAACAAAAAAAAATTTAAAATTTAAAAAAAAAAAATTTAAATTTAAAAAAAAAACTTAAATTTAAATAACAATTCGAAAACAATTTTTTTTCCAAAAAATTAAAAAACAACTTTGTCAAAAATATTTAAAATTTTTATTTTGAAGTATAATTTGGTGAAGGGTATATGTATAAGATTCGGCACAGCCGAATGTAGCTCTCTTACTTGTTTATTATAACTTTAAAATTTTTATTAACAAAAATATTCAAAATTCAAATCAGAAATGTTGATTAAATGTTTGTTTATTCCCTATTAAAAACACTTACTCCAAAGTCCTACCTGATCTGGTGAAAAAAGGAGCCATAATGCCAAGCAGCGAATTAGTAACTTTTATTATGAGCTCACTCAGACAAGATGGGGTGTCAACCCGCCTGTATGATTACCAGAATGATAACCGAGTACTGCAAATTTGGCGACCTTGCAAGGAGGCTTGGTCTGCCGTGAAGAGGAGAATGAGACAATTTTTCATCTTATTTATCACTGCATCGTTCCTTCAATAATCTTTCTGAACTGTCGGACATGAAGTTAAAATACCAGACACGGCAATATCCACGTGGTGACCTAGAATCCGTCAAATGACTGCAGCACACTAATGTCCTTACTTCTCCTCTTCTTTTTAAGTAGTTTTGTTCTATATTTTTTTTAAATAAAACAAAAACTTTTTTCTCCATCCTTATAAAATCATTTATTAACTTTCCATTTGCAAAAACAACACACATTTCTCTGTCAACAATGTGGCCACACTATTGGCTGTTGTCAGTCCCAAAACTTCACCCGCATCGTCCAACGTTATTAAATGCTGTTTACCAATTGTCACCTGAGGTCCATTACGATTTCTCAGACCACTGGCCGTATCATATTTGGTTTTATACAAAAATACATGACGATGGGATTCGGCTATCAGAGCATAACCCAAATCGGGCGAACAATCCATAAATTTCTTTTGCAGCTTCGAAGCCTGCACATAACCAAATGCGTGTAGATTGCCCTCATGACGTATAGACCATTCGTCCGGCTTCGAGGGATTGTACTGTTGCAACCACAGACAGCAGTCGACATCTTGTCGGGTGGCTATAGCTAATGGGAAACCTGGTCTCAGCGATGTGGAGAATAAAGGTGGTGAGGAGCCCATGATAATGTTGTGGGTAATGGTTTTGGTGGACAAATTAAAACGAGCTAAAAAAAGTTATATGAAAATTGGTTTAGTTTTCGTTTTGTCATGAAGTTTTTTATGATTAAAATACTTACCAATAGTAATTTCATCTTCTGCGGTACCCATGGGAAAATCACAATCTTCTATGGGAGCTTCAAGATTAGCTATAGGTTGTTGTTCCATAGGTAAACAATTTTCTCCTGTTTTATCATTAGTTTCTTTGGGTCCAAGACCATTTGCCAACAGTGAAGTCCAGAGTAAGCCCGATGTTTGCTTAATTAAAGTTATTTGAAGAAAATTGTTTTCCTAAAAGAAAATGAATATGTATCATCATGTTAAAACGTGATATTGAATTACATAGAAAAATGGTGTAGTTTTAAATGGATTGAAAAAAAATTTTAGTTCTGTAAAAATCTTTTATTCCTACTTACTATTGTCCATGTGGTTAAATCCAATTCAACTTTTTCAAACAATTCATGATCCAATAACACTTCATCATTGCATTTCACCGTAATCTTATTGATCACACACTTTACATGGTAATCATTTCTTTCTTTTCCATCTTTAACCTCAAATTTAATAACTAAATCTTCATCAGTTTGTGACCAGGAAAAGCCTGAAACTTGATTCTCCTCATCAGCAGATGCTCCATGCAATTGAGGTTTCTCCTCCTCCGGTTTTGGGTTGTCTTTCACACCATCTTCCAAAGAATTGTTCGACCTCCATTTAAACTCATGATTGGAGCTTAGGACTACAGAATCTGCGCGAGGTTCAAACGCACAGTAATATACAGAGCCTTTACCCTCTAAAGTGTCCAAAATTTGAAATTTCCACAGATCATCTTCCAAAAACCATTTACTCCAGTGCAAATAGAGAAAATGTGAAGTTGTACCTTCGGGCAGGGCAGATTCCACACGTTGAACGTGACCCAATATAATAGAAATTTGTTTTCGTTCTTGTATTATATCCAAGCGAGCATCGTAAATAAGATAATTCTTTTCATCTGTCACTAGGCCATCACCTTCTATCCTGCAAGTGGCCACCATCCTCCACTCACCACCTTTTAAACGATCTCCGGTTTCCAGCAACAAAAGAGTTTTAACGCCATCACACACCACACAAAATTTTTCCGATAAAAATCTTAAACTATAATTATAATCGCCCTTTTGCTGGCGACAATCTTCGCCCACATCCTGTGCTAAACGATAAACCACCTGCTGTTGATCCGGCCGGCCTTTGTTGTCATCGTAAGCACATCTTACTACCTCTCCCAGGCGATTAATGAAATAGGAATGTGTTCTGGCCCATGGATCAACCGTGAGCAGATTTTGCATGGAAAACAACTCGGCATGCAACAAAGAATATTGGTCATCATTTAGTTCCGCTTTTAAAGGTGTCGATGTTAAGTCTTGCCTTAAAATGGGCACCGGATCTAAGGACAATTTGTAGCCATCAAAATTAGAACGTATTAAAGTACGATCCTGTCTTAGTTCTACGATTTTAGGCATTTTTTTGTCGAAAGAAATATTGTAAAAACCCGGTTATTTGTAAAATTCAATGAAGCTGCCACGAAAAACAAAATAAACAATAACAGGGTTGTATTGATTTGTTCTACAGTTGCGCCAGTAGAAATAAGTACAGCATCTTATTAATTATTACAATATTTTAAGCTTTATCTGGAACTGATTATTCAATTACGTGATAGATAGAAATTAGTTGGTCAATACTAAAAAACTAACGAAAAATTCTTCATCATAAATAAAGTTTAGAAACTACTTAGGTTTGGTTTGGAAACACTATGTGCACTTCCACTCGGATATCATAAGGTCCATTGTCATATACAAATAAAAGTGTGAAAAAGTAGAATCCAAATCAGAATAGAGAAAAAATTGATTACGGATTTGAAATCACTGTAGACGTCCTTTAAATAGCCAACCTATTCCCCTAATAAAACCTAGTATGTGACTCTGTTTACAGACAGCAACACTACCAAGTTCATCCAGAAATGTAAATGAAAATCTATGACCCTGTAGTCTCGCGCAGTTGCACATAATGTGCTCTAGTCTTCTATATCCACACACACACCCTATAGGAATCCTGTGTGTCATTATCCCATTTACATATGAAGCCCCCAATTGAGCAGTGACCGGTTATCACTCCTACTAGAATTCTGAGACTTCACCTATCCAACCCAGTTAGTGTTTTGGTTGCTTTTGCATCCAGTTTTGGCCAAAAGGCTCTGGACACTTGACAATCCGTCCTACTATTCCAGGATTGGTTGTTGGAGTCACGAAATCTTTCAAATATTAGCCTGAAGTAGTGACAGTTTTACACCCGTTCCCTAGTACCATGATCAAAATCAGAACCATGTCTGGCCAATTCATCATTTCCCTGTAGTGTACCAATAACTCTTCGAGAGCATTACTACAGTCTTCCACTATACTAGTATGTATTAAATGACATTTCAAAACCCTAAGAGCCGCCTTACTGTCCACATATATAGTGACTACAGACCCCTCAGTGACGTGTGCATTTATCAACTCTGTGGCTTTCTAGATTGCAAAGATCTCTGCCTGGAAGAGACTGCACTCATTAAATCAGCCAAATTGATCCATAAATAGCTAAGTTATAAGCGATAAGCCGTAGTAACAAAAATTTATCCTTTTTGTTCCATCAAAAGAATTCGTCTTTTAATAGAAAATTTAATATTGATTCACTAAACATATGTTTTCAACCAAAAAATTAACAAATATTTTTAATTTTAAAATTATATTTATCTTTATATTTTTAGTTTTAATATACTTTTGTAATGTTGAATAATTTAATTTGAAAAATACATTTCTTTTTACGAATAATAATTCAAAACCTTTAATATATTACAATTAGTTATTATTATTTTAGAAAACACTGTTATACATTTTTTTGAGTGTGTTTAGTTAGCACAATTCTCTTTCTCTCTCAAAATTCTTATAAGACAATTTCTAAAATGTAAACAATAAAAACAAAAAAACTCCATTATGATTTGCAAGTTTTATTTTAATAATATTTATATTAAAATCCCACAGTAATAAAAACATGATTTATTTTCAAATACTAAAATGTTAGCCTTAAAAAGAAAATTATTAGATTTTTCAACCTAGTTTATTTTCAAAACACGCTGAATTGACCACACCAAATTGAAACAGATGTTTTGCAGTAAAAGAGACAACATTAACAAAAATCTGTCTTATTTGACAAATTCCTCCACTAAGATCAAAAATAACAACGCATTGAAAGCAGACAAAACGAGGAAACAGCCAAATGAAACGAATATAATACCGTTATACAAATAATATCCTGTATTTATAAAGTGCCAACTCCAGAGAAAGGAAGTGTTGTTAAAGTGGTGGTGGACGAAAAAATCAAATTGCACACAAGAAATTTTTAGCAATAAATGTGAAGAAACAAGTGTAACAACAACCACAATCAATCATAAAAGTAAATTTTGTTATTTGGAAAAATATCAACAAGTAAGCTAAAGTAATACAATTCAATTAAAAAAAGTTAAAAATAGAAATTGATGCAATAGATAGAAGAAACCAAAAAATAAGAATAAAAAACGCACATGCAAAATTTAACAAAAGTGTCCCCAGCCAAGAAAACAGCCTCCGCCCTAAATAGAAAAATCGTGTATATATAGAAATTGAGTGTTTGTGTTTGTTGTGCAAAAAAGGAGGGAATGTAGTAGCATTATTGTTGTTTTTGGGGAAACAGTATTTAACCAAAAATACATTAAGAAAATAACCGAAAAACAAACAACCAAGAAGACGTGAATAAAAGCAAACGCGAATTTGCAAATAAAAACAAACAACAAAACAAAATAATACCTACCTATAACAACAACAACAGCAACAAAATAAAACCTAATTAACTAACGTCCTTGTCTAGTGTTAAAAAATTCATTCATTTTTGCAACTATTGTCGTACACATCTGCTCTCCACATAAATACGCACACATATACGTACATAAAGTACCTATTATTCTTTTTTGCTTTTTTGCACATTGACGTACAAAATGGGTAAGTACTAAAAAAAAGCACACATATTCTCATTACACTTACAAATACAATAGATATTAACAGAAAACGGAAATGTAAATTATAATGAATGCATGCTAAACTAAATGCAAACAACAATAAAATATCATAGTAAAGGGAAACTAAATTTTAATACAATTCCTTGATGGCATCTAGTTAGTGGCTCTTACACAAAGCTACCAGATGGAAAAACTCTAATTTTCAAATATTAATTAGTTTTTTTGGTAGCAAAAATTTAACTTATTTTTTTGTTAAAACAAAATTGGCTTAGATCTACTAGATTTAGGTACTATTAGAGATGAAAGGTACTAAAACATTTTATTATGCATTTATGGTCCATAGTGCACAGTAAAATCATAAAATTGTTTTTACCTAATTAGGTATAAATTTAAGTTTATGAAACTTGGTACAAAAAATTCAATTGGATCAACATTTTGTGGCTAAAAAAAAATTTTGGGTTTACCAAAAAACTTCTTGTTAAAATAAATTTTTTAAAAAACATTATTAATTTTATTATCATAAAAATTAAAAAAATTTTTGTGTGAATTTTTTGATAAAACAAATTTTTTTGGTGAAACAAATTTTTTGGGTTTATAAAGACAGATGGCCAGACGGTGATTTGGTACGCCTAACCTCGAGCCATCCCAAGTGAGTCACTATTACACATGACAGCCTCTTTAATCTAACCTACCATCTGCAGCCAAGAAATATTAAAATTTACCAAATTGCTGTTCTCAGGATTCCCAATGTCACAGGTCAAAAAACATAACTTTGCCAGCCTAATTTAAAATTTGATGTTAACACCATATGTTCAACGTATTGTTACGTTTTAACCTTTTCAAAACGCTGTTTTATTTCCTTTAAATAAACCGGATACTTTTGATTGCAAATAAAAGCCGTTTAGTAGTTTGAAAATTGTAACAACTCTTTATTTATTTAAATGTACAACAACAACAACAGAATTAAATAGTCACTCAATGTTTTTTTATACACGTTTGTAAATTCGCAGAAATACAGACACAATTTATAATGTATGTACACGAATTTACTTGAAAAACACAACACACTTTAAAGCTGAATTCACCCATGAGTTTCTGAAACATTTTTTGTTCGGAACAATGTTTTTTTATATGTAGTTTGAAGTCTCTCTCAAAAATGGAATGTCAAACTACATATAAAAAAAAAATTGTTCCGAACAAAAAATTTTTCTGAAACTCATAGGTGAATTCAGCTTAAGGCACTCAGTTGATGTTTATTCGAAAAGCGTCTCTTATAAACTCACTAACGACTGCAACCTCTGCCACTATTTATAACACTGCACTCTAGATTGCCCTTTAACTGTCAAAGTTCGAATATTCTAGATCATACGCCATCTGTGGTGTACTTTCTACAAAGTTCTTTAACTGAATATTCGAATTCAAACAGCGTTGTGTAATGTAAAACAACGAAAAGAACTTCGAAAAAAAATATTGTTTACTCGAAACAATATCTAAGTATCTAGTATAGACAATTAAACGAAATTCCAATAAATAAAAAAAAACAAGGATCATGCGTGAAATAATTTGTATTTGAAGGGAAATTCCCATACTAGGTTTAAGAGTTAAGTCGAAAACAAACCTCCTTTCTATGTTGCACTTCTTCACAGCTACGAGCCATAGTTTTAACAAAAGCTAGGGAAATAAGGACGATGGGAGCCTTTGATACACTAGCAAGCAGTCGGCTGGGGGGTTCGTGTCCTAATTCCTAACCTTGCGAACTTTTACATGCTCTTGTTATAGACTCCCGGAAAAAAACTAAATGGATAAATTAACTGGATTTGTATAACTAAAAAAAAATAAACAAGACCCCAAATTTAGTTATAAATGAAAGGAATTTAAAACTAAAACAAATTTTATAGTTGATCATTTCTGCCTATTTATACGCCATCCTGATGTTTTGGATACGTGTGCCTCAAAACCCTCACCAGCCATAGTTCTACTGGCATAGTAAATTTTGTAAAACCCCTAATTGTGTATTATCTCTTCATTCTTACACTTAACCAATAAGAAGACGAAACAAAGTATTTACTCAATCATATTTGACATATTTATTATAATTAAATTCAAAATGTTCATATTTCGTTTAGAATTTATAAATATTTTAAAATTTAGAAATTCAATGGCTTAAATTTAACATTATTAATTGTTAATAGAAAAAATATGTAAAATTTAATAACAAACTTTTAACAAAGATCTTAACAATGCAAAAAAAAATCAAATTGGAAGTTTATAAAATATTCCACAATATTATTTGTAATTAACTATAAACATTATTTTTTTAAATACCCAAAACTAATTTTTCCTATCACCAAAAGCCAAAATTTTTTTTAAAAATATACATAGTAATTTGGCCCATAGTGCAAATTTTAAAAGAAAAAACCATAAAACAAATGCAAAGAAATTTAGTAAAGTTCATTGAACTCAGACATGAACAGCTGATCATGAATATACATGTTCGTGTGTAAATGTTACGTAGGTTATAACCAAAAGTAGGTCACGACATGTTCGAAATAAAAATAGAGAGTTAATATTTTGCAACGAGTTTGATCTCTCTAAATACTGGAAATAGTATTTAGGTCACAACAGGTTTGATCATTCTTTACTAAATTGTTTTCATTTGTTTGGTTTGTTACGAAAGATGCAAGATAAATAAGAAAAAAATAAGCAAGTTAAGAGATTACATATATATCTACTCACCAATCGAATAAACTGTAGAAGGCCTTCTCCATGAATTCGACGTGCGCTATGTTGTGGGAAAATAAAATCTACTTATTTTCGTTATTTTCTTGCATTATTTGTTTTGAAAAATTTTAGTTATTAATTTTAACCATATTTTATACGTATATGTTTTAGGTATTTATATTTTGTTGTTTTAATGTAGTTTATATTTAAGTTTTAGTTATTTTCTATATTTCATTTTTTTTCTTTATATTTGATCAATTTCGATTTAGTTAATACAGTTTTTATACAGTTTTAATTTTCAATTTGGACATGAGCATAATTTCCTTTTTTTTTTAAAAAATAAACACTATATATTGTAGGGTGCCTTCATTTTAATTGTTTGGAATTGTGTTTTTCCTTTATATTATCTTTACACTAGGCAAATTTTAATATATATTCAATTAATAAATATTAAGTATAATGCAATACTACATACTATAGGGTGCATTTGGTTATTTATGTTACAAAAGCAAAATTTAATGAACGAACATAATTAGTAACACAATTTTTGCAAGATTAAAAAAAAACAATTTTAAAATTATTATAATTATATGTATGTGTGGAGATATTTATGTTTTTCACATTTTTAAAGAAACATTTTTTTTTTTCACTCTTTAATTATCACCAATTTTTTTATATTTGCTTGGTTGTAAATCACTGTTTTGGTGTATTTAGATAACAGATTGGGAAACTCTGTTTTGTTTGTTTTATTTATTTAGTTGAAAAAAAAAAAAAAGAGTTCGAGATTTGGTTTGTTTTGTTGTTTTGAATTTTTTGGTTAGTGTTGTTGGTTTTAATGATGTTGAGCACGAAAATCATGGAAGATGCAGAAGAAGCACTGTTGTCTGGTGACTCATCCATAACATGAGGAATCCCCTGGAAGAGGAATTCCCTAGGCAGGTTTTGGGAACTTGTTCAACAGATTTGAGTGGTTTTCTTTGAATGTTAATACAGAAAACAATATAAATTAATAAAGAATATGTTTTATTGGAACATATTTAAAACTCAAATAAAAATTACCTGCTTATTTGTCTCCTAATTGAAACACATTCGGTGACATAAATTTAATTTTATGAATTTGTGCCAAAATTTTGAGATAGAAATGTTGAGTGTTTGGACTCGTAAGCTTTTCCTTTAATTTAAAGTTATATCAGAATTTGTAGAAATTAATTTAATTTATAGAAAATTTACCTGATGATAGATAATTGGTAATTATTGTTCAAAAGTTATTTGTGCCTTGTAGCCAATTGTAAATGGATGGCTTTAGAAATTAAGGATATTTATTCCGATAATGTTAATGTGTTAACTTTTTGATTCGACCATCAACAGGAAAAGGATCTTTGCAAAATTTATCTTTGACAGAAGAAATCTTTTGTCAAATAAAACTTCATATTTCATGTCATTTTTTGATAGAAACATTTCAAGTTGCCAGATATATGACTCCACTCATGATCATGCATAAAAAATGTTCATTCCCCATTCTTCATGCCGATTAACCAAAAGAACTTTACATTATTTAGCATGTTTGGTATTTTATTAACCACATATTTTATTAAATTTAGATTATTTATTAAATCTTAAACATTTAAGGTATTTTATATTTCACTCGTTAACGAGTCATTATATCTAAGTATGCATGAATAAAATTTCCGAACCCTGTCAACGTTTAGCTCAGACAAAACTCTTCTACGTTATCAGATTTTTCTCAATCAACACATGCAAAACGAATAACCAAACCAAAACAAAACAGTATAAAAAAAACATATGATTGTTAACAACAAGTATTTATCCCAAAAAAATTACAAATAATTTAAATAGTGAATTTTAAAACAAAACGTTTTCTTAATTTAGAAAAGAAAAATGATTTGTAATTAATAAATTATTTAGTTAATTGTTTAGTGAAAATTGAAAGACTTAGGTGACATTTGTTTGAAGTTCAATGGGACAAATTATAAATTGCTAGAAAAATAAGGTAAGTGTGAATTTTTGTTTTCTTGACATAAACGTCCATTACAAAACTAGATATTTTCCAAGTTTTACGTAAGGAAAATAGCTTGAAACAGGTCGTTTATGGACGAATGTCCTTACCGTGATAGGTTCCTACCAGTTTTCCATCTAAATCTTCTAAAACATAGTAGTTATTACCGATTTTTTCGCGAATTCTTGCTTTAACAAACATTGGACACAATTTGGCATTAAAACTCTTCTCCATACTGCTTTGCGCAAAATTACGCCTAAAAACTTCTTGGTTAATAGCAAAGGATTGTGGTCTTGAACGTAAATTATATTGTTTTTGGTTCCTGTCAAAGGCTTCTTTTATATATTTCTTTAAATTTTGTCTAATTAGTTGCAAGTGATCGTCACGAGAAATTTTAGCAGATGGTTCATCTAACAATTTTAGTTTTCTAAGAAGTTCGTAAGAAGACGCATGGGTTATCATGTCAAACCCGAAAAGTGCGTGATAGGGTGAAGTTTTAATGGCTTGATGGTAGGAGTTTCGGAGTGCACAACTAATAGCGCTGAGCTGTTCATCCCAAAGTCGATGGTCTTTTTTTAAATATGCCCTAATTCCGGCTATAAGTGATCGGTTGACCCTTTCGGACGCATTAGATTGGGGGGAGTAGTATGCAGTATACATGTGTTTTATGCCATATTTTGTAAGGAATGCATTTAATTCATTTGCTTTAAATTGGCTGCCATTATCACTAATTATGACCTCTGGAACACCGTACATATGAAAAATGTTCTGTTCTAAATAATTTTGAATATTTGCTGAGGTGAATTTTCTGAGAGGACATAACCAGTGATATTTTGTAAGGTGGTCAAGTACAATTAATAAGCCAATGAATCCAGACTTGCTTCTCGGATAAGGTCCTAAAAGATCAATATATAACCGTTGGAAAGGCCTCAGTGATATTGTAT
The DNA here is from genome assembly GCF_958450345.1 of Calliphora vicina. Classification (NCBI taxonomy): domain Eukaryota; kingdom Metazoa; phylum Arthropoda; class Insecta; order Diptera; family Calliphoridae; genus Calliphora; species Calliphora vicina. The sequence continues at coordinate 59,264,629 of NC_088783.1, read as the reverse complement.
GATTCCCCATAGGCGGTTTCATTATAAAATTTGGCGCTTTGGTAGCCTTACATATGTCACAGTTTCTTACATAGTTTTTCACATCTTTAATTAAACCTGGCCAATAGAAATTTCTTCTCAATAATTCCAAAGTTTTAATCATACCACCATGCGCAGAAGTAGGGGAATCGTGAGCTCTTTTTATTGTACTTTCTCGAAGTCTGTAGGGTATCCACAATTTCCAAGATGAATTTTCCTGCTCTTCTTCACCAGTGTAATGTTCTGTTCGTATATATACATATTTATTCTCTAATTTAACATCGGGATATTTACTTTGATTTTGAGTTATTTTGTTTTTTAAATCCTCATATTCTTGGTCTTCAAAGTAGGGTGAGTTTAAGTCGACTTCAGGCTCAACAACTTCCAAGGAATTGATTGTATCCATTGGGATTCTGGATAATGCATCAGGAACTATATTATCTTTTCCTTTCCTGTGACTTATGGAGAATTTGTACGGTTGTAATTTAAAAACCCATCGGGCAAGTCTTCCGCTCAGATCTGGTTGTTTCATCAACCAAAGTAGGCTCGAGTGATCTGTGACAACCTCAAACTCCTGCATTTCTAAATAGCATCTGAACTTTTTGATGGCTTCCAGAGCTGCCAAGCATTCCCGCTCTGTGACGGAGTAATTACGCTGCGCTGCATTAAGCTTTTTACTCATGTATGCAATGGGCTTTTCTTCACCTTGAGCATCCAATTGCACCAGAACTGCGCCAATGCCATAATCACTCGCATCACAATGCAGGAAAAACTTTTTCGAAAAGTCCGGGTTTGTCAACACAGGAGCGGTTGTCAACAGATGTTTTACTCTTATAAAAGCAGTTTGAGCTTCTGGTGTCCAAGTAAATTTCTTTTTCGTTGACAAAACATCTGTTATGGGACACACCTCTGTTGAAAAGTTTTCGATGAATCTGCGATACCATCCCGCCAATCCAAGGAATCCTCTCACTTGTTTGAGATTTTTAGGAATGGGCCAATTGACTATCGCACTAATTTTTTCAGGATCTGTTGTGACACCTCCGTCTCCTATTACAAAACCTAAGTAATTCGTTCTAGTTACACAAAAGTTGCTCTTGGGCACGTTTAAAGTTAAATTCGCCTTCCTAAATTGATATGCTATTCTAACTAATATCTCAATATGGGACTCAAAATCTTCAGAAACAATCACCAAGTCATCTAAGTAACCAAAAACACTATTCCTTAGATCTGGTGGTATAAGTTCATCAATCAATCGACACATGGTTTGTGGGGCGTTACATAACCCGAACGGCATCACCACAAACTGATACAACGGTCTTCCGGGCACAGTAAAAGCCGTCAAAGGTTTCGAAGCTTCGTCCAGACCAATTTGCCAGTAGGCGTCTTTTAAATCTAATTTCGAAATTATATTTGCCTTAGGAAGCCTTGCAAATATGCCACCGATATTTGGTAACGGGTAAGCGTCTTTTTTAGTAACCATATTTAATTTTCTTGCATCTAGACATAGACGCACCTTATTAGGTTTTACCACTAACCTCATTGGAGAGCTCCACGGGGACGAAGACGGTTCAATAACCCCTAAAGCTAGCATCCTATCGATTTCACCGAACATAAGCTTCTCTACCGCTGGTGACACTGGGTAAAATCTTTGTTTTACAGGAGAAGCATTGCCTACATCGATTTTGTGTTCAATTAATTTTGTTCTACCTAGTCCATGTTTATCAAAATTAGGAAATAGACTAATAATAGATTCTAACTGCCCTTTTTGTTCATTATCAAGTGGATATGAATTTTCTTCAATGGGATGAGTTGTTTTAGAAAAATCAGACAAAACCTCAGACATACCATTCAAATCAGAAGGATTATCATAAGGACTAGATAAGGCAATAATATTGGCGGAGCCAGTTAATTCTGGACATAAATTAAATAATTTCCAAAAGTCTAGTCCCAGAATAAGTCGCTGAGAGATAGATGGAATTATAAATAGTTTTATGGTTTTTGTACTATTTTTGAAAGACATATCAGCATCTAACCATCCCAAAACAGATTGATGTTTACCATCTGCTGTTTTCACATATGACTTGCATTTGTTAAAATTTGAATATTTTGAAAAATTTTGTTCTGCTAAATTTGAGCCTATGCAACTTATATTTGCACCTGTGTCTAAGAGGCCATATTCGGTAAAATTCAAAAATGTTACTTTTGCATAATATCTCATATCTTTTGCATCAGATACTATGGTTGAGACTAACATTTTTCTACAAAACTTTTTTAATCGAAAATATTTTCTTAATCTAACTGTAGATCGTTTTGGTTTCTTTTTTGTGGACTCTGATATCGATGAAACGTTAAAAATTTCATTTCGTTTCTCAAGATATAATTGCCATCGCTTATGATAAGGTAAACGGGGATAGATAATTTTATTTGAAAATTGACCAGACTTATAAATATCCTTATTCTTTAATAAGTTTTTGTCTTCATCATCGTTTTTGCGTTGGAGTAGCTTAATTTTACCAAATTCGTAGTTATTATCGTCATGTCCGGTAGGTTTGCAGGGGTCAGTATCAGGAAAATGTTGGTTTATAGAAATGGTATCATTTAATATTATTTGTTTTCTTTTGGGAATGGATTCCTTAAGTTTTTTGACATATTTTGCTTTTTTAATGCACACCTAGAACAATTAGGTTTGTATACTTGTTTTTCCCCACATCCATAGCAAAATATGGTCCTGTCTTTGAGGCAATCCTGCCAATGGTGACCTATTTCCTCGCAGTTCCAGCATTTACCATTAAAATCAATATTTTGTACAGCATTAACGGATAAATCTGTATCTAATTCCTCTAAACTACAAGAGTTTTCATCAATATTTTCTGCCGATATATCAGCTATACGACGAGAGGGATTTGTGTTGGAAATTCTAGAAAACATATTTTTACGAACATGCTCCTCTGATAAGAAATTCTCCCGCATTTGCACTAATTTTCTTAAATGTGGAATAGAGTGCACAGGGACGTACAAGAGATCTTGCCGAATGTCTGGACGTAAATTCCTTGCTAAAATTTCAATTAACTCGAGCTCAGACATTGGTGTTGGTAGTTTGTCCATAATAGTGGAAACCGCTTCGTAAAAGGAGTCAAATGTTTCTCCAGGTTTCTGCTTTCTATTGCGAATCTCCTCTCTTATGTCAAAGGACGATTTAAACTCGCGGTACTGACATCTTATCGCTTCGCAGAAATCGATCCATTCAATGACCTGGACTCTTTTGTGGTATCGCCAGTACCACTCTCTGGCTTTACCAGTTAACAAAATGTGTAAATTTCGGCATATAATTGAAAAATCATTATTGAAATAATCTTTTGTTAAAGTTCTAATTCTATACAAGAATTCCTCAATATTCAAACCATTAGACGTACCGTCGAATTTAACGTTCCAATTTTGAATTATTAAAGAAATTTTGTCAGCATTTAAGGTGCTGTGATAAGAATTAGCGGATGAATTGACACGAATTGGGGAATGTACAATATTAACGTTTGGTTGTTCGAACAAGTTGTTATTCGAATTAAAGATACTAGCAGGTGTGTTTTGATTTTGATTTACTTCTGGGTGATTATTGGGAGCAAAATTTAAATTCGTTAAAAGACGAGTCAAATTTTGTTCAATCATTCGATTAATCTCTTGATAATCAATATTATTATTACTTGTAGTTGCTGTTACAGTCGGTTCATTTTCAGAGTCAATTGTCGGATTCGGTGCATTAGTCGCAGACGATGGGACACTCTCTTCATTAGCTTCATGACTAAAACTAATATCTATAGGGTCTTGACCTACGTTCTTACTAACGCTTCTGGTTTGATAATGCTTTGACATTGCACCTCGTGGCTTTGTACTAGGGATTCTTGCCAAACTACCTTTTGGTTGAATCGTAAGTTTTTTTAATTCAGACAACTGACAGTGTCGTTTGCAAATCGGACAATCTGAAAATGTGGCTAAATGAGTTTCTATGCATGACCTATGGAAAGCATGTTTACACTCCTTAATGATCAAACATTCCTGTCCCTCACTCATTGATGTTATACAAATCTGGCATACCGATGGTTCTATATAAATCGGTGCCGAAGGCAAAGGTGGTGGTATTGTGGTTGGAGGAGATGTAGGATCTGTTGCCATTGTGTTAAAAGAAGAAAAATCAAAAAAAAATGGAAATGAAAACTAAGCAAATTTACTTTCTATTTATAAATTTATGTGAACAAAGTCTTATAAAATAGAAAATTTATAAAGAAAACGGAATTTGTATTAAAATATATTGGTAAAAAAAATGTGTAGGATATATAAATTGTATTAGAATAAAAAAATAATGTGTTTAAATAAACAATATTTCGCAATAGAAAAAAAAACAATTTCGAAAATCTTAACTTTTAACAAGTAACAAATTAGCAATAAGGTTTAATTGAAATTTTTAAATTCGTTGTAGAAATTTTTCTAGAAATTAAAGGGGAAAATTTAAAGAATATAAAACTTTTGATTCGGTTTCCAAATCTATAAAATGTATCTTGCTGAAAACTAATAGTAAATGGTCTTCTTAATAGTTTCGTGTAAAAAATAATAAGATAATAGTTATTTAAACAGTCATATAAAATAATCAACTATTCAACAAACAATACTAGGCTATGGAGTTCGATAATGTGACTAGAATATGTATGAAATTGGTCCCATTAGCAAGGTCACAATTTTTTCCTATGTACCCAATCATTTCTAAACTAGGTCATAAACTGCAGATAGCGAATCTATGATTTCCATTGTATAAAAATGAGCTAAAACTCGGATTCAATATTCATAAATACGCTAGACTATTACAGAACTTAGTAACACTAAAATTTATTTCATTGCACTCTATAAGATAAAGAAAGGACTATTGTAAACTCAGCGGTTAGTCTACGCGAACCTTAAAACCTCAAGTAACTAAAATTCCTGAAGAGATATAAAAGTTATTCTTTATCAAATTTTGTTTCAATAAAAATTATTTTAGAATTACCTAAAAAATGAAATCTACTACTTAATAAAACAAATTTTAGAGCCAGAAAGAACGAGCCATTCCTTCGGGCCCCACGTTGGGCGCCATTTTTGTAATGTAAAACAACGAAAAGAACTTCGAAAAAAAATATTGTTTACTCGAAACAATATCTAAGTATCTAGTATAGACAATTAAACGAAATTCCAATAAATAAAAAAAAACAAGGATCATGCGTGAAATAATTTGTATTTGAAGGGAAATTCCCATACTAGGTTTAAGAGTTAAGTCGAAAACAAACCTCCTTTCTATGTTGCACTTCTTCACAGCTACGAGCCATAGTTTTAACAAAAGCTAGGGAAATAAGGACGATGGGAGCCTTTGATACACTAGCAAGCAGTCGGCTGGGGGGTTCGTGTCCTAATTCCTAACCTTGCGAACTTTTACATGCTCTTGTTATAGACTCCCGGAAAAAAACTAAATGGATAAATTAACTGGATTTGTATAACTAAAAAAAAATAAACAAGACCCCAAATTTAGTTATAAATGAAAGGAATTTAAAACTAAAACAAATTTTATAGTTGATCATTTCTGCCTATTTATACGCCATCCTGATGTTTTGGATACGTGTGCCTCAAAACCCTCACCAGCCATAGTTCTACTGGCATAGTAAATTTTGTAAAACCCCTAATTGTGTATTATCTCTTCATTCTTACACTTAACCAATAAGAAGACGAAACAAAGTATTTACTCAATCATATTTGACATATTTATTATAATTAAATTCAAAATGTTCATATTTCGTTTAGAATTTATAAATATTTTAAAATTTAGAAATTCAATGGCTTAAATTTAACATTATTAATTGTTAATAGAAAAAATATGTAAAATTTAATAACAAACTTTTAACAAAGATCTTAACAATGCAAAAAAAAATCAAATTGGAAGTTTATAAAATATTCCACAATATTATTTGTAATTAACTATAAACATTATTTTTTTAAATACCCAAAACTAATTTTTCCTATCACCAAAAGCCAAAATTTTTTTTAAAAATATACATAGTAATTTGGCCCATAGTGCAAATTTTAAAAGAAAAAACCATAAAACAAATGCAAAGAAATTTAGTAAAGTTCATTGAACTCAGACATGAACAGCTGATCATGAATATACATGTTCGTGTGTAAATGTTACGTAGGTTATAACCAAAAGTAGGTCACGACATGTTCGAAATAAAAATAGAGAGTTAATATTTTGCAACGAGTTTGATCTCTCTAAATACTGGAAATAGTATTTAGGTCACAACAGGTTTGATCATTCTTTACTAAATTGTTTTCATTTGTTTGGTTTGTTACGAAAGATGCAAGATAAATAAGAAAAAAATAAGCAAGTTAAGAGATTACATATATATCTACTCACCAATCGAATAAACTGTAGAAGGCCTTCTCCATGAATTCGACGTGCGCTATGTTGTGGGAAAATAAAATCTACTTATTTTCGTTATTTTCTTGCATTATTTGTTTTGAAAAATTTTAGTTATTAATTTTAACCATATTTTATACGTATATGTTTTAGGTATTTATATTTTGTTGTTTTAATGTAGTTTATATTTAAGTTTTAGTTATTTTCTATATTTCATTTTTTTTCTTTATATTTGATCAATTTCGATTTAGTTAATACAGTTTTTATACAGTTTTAATTTTCAATTTGGACATGAGCATAATTTCCTTTTTTTTTTAAAAAATAAACACTATATATTGTAGGGTGCCTTCATTTTAATTGTTTGGAATTGTGTTTTTCCTTTATATTATCTTTACACTAGGCAAATTTTAATATATATTCAATTAATAAATATTAAGTATAATGCAATACTACATACTATAGGGTGCATTTGGTTATTTATGTTACAAAAGCAAAATTTAATGAACGAACATAATTAGTAACACAATTTTTGCAAGATTAAAAAAAAACAATTTTAAAATTATTATAATTATATGTATGTGTGGAGATATTTATGTTTTTCACATTTTTAAAGAAACATTTTTTTTTTTCACTCTTTAATTATCACCAATTTTTTTATATTTGCTTGGTTGTAAATCACTGTTTTGGTGTATTTAGATAACAGATTGGGAAACTCTGTTTTGTTTGTTTTATTTATTTAGTTGAAAAAAAAAAAAAAGAGTTCGAGATTTGGTTTGTTTTGTTGTTTTGAATTTTTTGGTTAGTGTTGTTGGTTTTAATGATGTTGAGCACGAAAATCATGGAAGATGCAGAAGAAGCACTGTTGTCTGGTGACTCATCCATAACATGAGGAATCCCCTGGAAGAGGAATTCCCTAGGCAGGTTTTGGGAACTTGTTCAACAGATTTGAGTGGTTTTCTTTGAATGTTAATACAGAAAACAATATAAATTAATAAAGAATATGTTTTATTGGAACATATTTAAAACTCAAATAAAAATTACCTGCTTATTTGTCTCCTAATTGAAACACATTCGGTGACATAAATTTAATTTTATGAATTTGTGCCAAAATTTTGAGATAGAAATGTTGAGTGTTTGGACTCGTAAGCTTTTCCTTTAATTTAAAGTTATATCAGAATTTGTAGAAATTAATTTAATTTATAGAAAATTTACCTGATGATAGATAATTGGTAATTATTGTTCAAAAGTTATTTGTGCCTTGTAGCCAATTGTAAATGGATGGCTTTAGAAATTAAGGATATTTATTCCGATAATGTTAATGTGTTAACTTTTTGATTCGACCATCAACAGGAAAAGGATCTTTGCAAAATTTATCTTTGACAGAAGAAATCTTTTGTCAAATAAAACTTCATATTTCATGTCATTTTTTGATAGAAACATTTCAAGTTGCCAGATATATGACTCCACTCATGATCATGCATAAAAAATGTTCATTCCCCATTCTTCATGCCGATTAACCAAAAGAACTTTACATTATTTAGCATGTTTGGTATTTTATTAACCACATATTTTATTAAATTTAGATTATTTATTAAATCTTAAACATTTAAGGTATTTTATATTTCACTCGTTAACGAGTCATTATATCTAAGTATGCATGAATAAAATTTCCGAACCCTGTCAACGTTTAGCTCAGACAAAACTCTTCTACGTTATCAGATTTTTCTCAATCAACACATGCAAAACGAATAACCAAACCAAAACAAAACAGTATAAAAAAAACATATGATTGTTAACAACAAGTATTTATCCCAAAAAAATTACAAATAATTTAAATAGTGAATTTTAAAACAAAACGTTTTCTTAATTTAGAAAAGAAAAATGATTTGTAATTAATAAATTATTTAGTTAATTGTTTAGTGAAAATTGAAAGACTTAGGTGACATTTGTTTGAAGTTCAATGGGACAAATTATAAATTGCTAGAAAAATAAGGTAAGTGTGAATTTTTGTTTTCTTGACATAAACGTCCATTACAGTTGCCAACTTACGATCCATGTTCAACTGAAAGCTTTTATTTAATAATGCCCACAGATATGTTACAGTTTGCTATTACAGCACTGTTATTTGAAAGCATTATGCTACTTTTAAATCAGCCCTTAAAATCGTTATATTTGAATTCAAGTACAATTTCGTAACAGTATGTTTAGTATGCGCTGAAACTTCACACTAATTTTATGTTCCCCTAAATTAACATCACTCCCTCTTGAAAACCTTCGAATATATCTGATTAAAGTCACACCACTGCCTTTATCTCAACATTACATAACCCGACGCACAGTGGCGCCATTTGAGTTTTTTCGTTGCAAAAATCATAACTTTTGAACCAAATGAGATAATCCAAAAATTTAAAAGGCATATGATAGATAATTTATCAGCCTATAAAATTAGTGTTTGAAAATGGTTTTACGCCTTTCAGGTGCCTACTTATGGGTTATCAAAGTTGAAATTTGTGGAAAAATCAATTTTATGGAAAGTAAAATAAAATATTTTTTAAAATTTTTTATGTTTGTTTTTAAAGGCTCAAAATTTTACCTCTAGCAAAAAATGGGACAAGAACGGGCAGCTGGAAATTTTTGCTTTAGGTAAAGGAATAATCAAAGAACTTATTTTGAAAATATGGCAAATATAGAAATTGATAGTTTTTTTTATTTTCCATCAAAGTTGAGAAATATTGAAAAAATGTATAGTTAGTAAATATCGTTTGGAACCATGTCTTTTCTCAAAATTTGACCTCTAGCTAAAAATGGGGCAAGAACGGGCACCTGGGAATTTTTGCATTAGGTAAAGGAATAATCAAAGAACTTATTTTGAAAATATGGCAAATATAGAAATTGATAGTTTTTTTTTTATTTTCCATCAAAGTTGAGAAATATTGAAAAAATGTATAGTTGGTAAATAAATATGGATTTACCTGGACAAATACAAAGGAACAGTACAATTTTTGTTTATTCTTTTCTTAATAAATATATCTAACAAAAGAATCAAAAATAATGACGATCAGTTACATAGTTTTCGATATATTGTATCTGAAAGCGGACCAAATTACCTAAAAATTGTCTGTTGTCTTTTTGAAAACTGAAAATCAGTCAACTTTGAAGGGCTATATCTTCTGAACCAATAACAAATAAGAGTAGCATTTTTGAATTACTGTAAAAGAGGTGTATTCAATATTTTTTAGGGGCACATGAATTTTTGATTTTTGTTCTACGTTTCGGACTTAAAATTCGGACTCAAAATTTGGCCGAATACCTTTACTTTATAAAGAAAAAATATAAATTGAGGAATTTTAAAGCATAATCAAGTTTTAAATATACATAAGTAATATAATACTAAAACATATGTTTTATTGTAAAAGCATCATGTAGAAACTGTTCCCTAGAAAAAGTATTAATGGAGCTAAAATGGAGACTCTAAAATTAAATTAATAAATACTTTTGAAAACCAACTGAACAATAGAAAATTTGTTTGACCGAATATTAAGTTCTATTCGGATTCGTCTTGAAACACCGGTTTGTGTCAGACTCTAGTAATCTACAATTCTAGACAATACTTGTATTTATTCTTCATATTAACAAATTATTTAACAAAACTATTACAATAACCTATGAAATTTATTGTTAATCAGGTTGGGATAAAACTGGAATTCAAATCCGTCATCTTTAATTATAGAGCAATAGCCAAATTTAGTTTCATTTCAAAACTTATCTCATGTTTATCTAAAAACATTAAAATGTTGTTAAAAAAGGTTCTTCTAATTTTACTTTTTTACATGCATATTTAATTAATCTAATATTTAAATGTATTTTCAAAATCTCAAAAGGAAAATTTCAGTCTGGCAGCATTGCTTGCACGAGTAAATAACGGAGAATCAGTACCTGTGCGAGAGTGTTTGAAAAAGCCAGAGAGCGAGAGACCAACTAGAATGTGTGTGTTTGTGTATTAAAATTTAGCTAAAATGTAGCGGTTTTTTGAGACTGTTTAATTTGCATATTTTGCTTTTGTTGTTATTTTTCACTATTGTTTTCGTATGAGTTGGTTGTTGTTTCTTTTTTTTTGTGAGCGTGTGTATGGGTCGTCTTCATGTTTGTTTTTGTTTTATTTCCTTGTTTTTACACATGATTATCCTCGTTGCCTTGCCAACCAACAATTATTTATTCATGTTGTTGTTTTTGTTTCCTTTGCTGCCACACTCTCTCTCCCCACCAAGTCAAGTGATTTTTGTTTTTGACAATTGTCACCACCTCCCTGTTTTTATTCCGTTTGTTCATCTGTTTCTCTAAAATCCTTTAGTAGTTGCAGTTTTTCTATCACACAGTAAAGTTGGATTTAAATTAAAAATTATTCGTTCACATATTCTTTGCCAACTAAATTGTGCTTAAAAATAAATACTAAAAAATACAAGGAGTATAAAATCCTTGAAAATTGCTTTAACCATAAATGAAATATTTAACAAATTAATTTACACTCTAATTAAATGATTATTTTTTCTTAACAAATCAATTTTCTAATGCAGAGTGTGTGTGTGTTTGTGTATTTATTTGCAGATAACATCGAAATGCTTAAAGCTTTATATGATTTTCAAGCCGTCTATCCAAAAACCATCAGTTTCGATGAGGGTGAATATTTTATTTTATATCAGACCTCAGCACGTCAACGTAACTGGTGGCAAGTGGTCAGCATGAAGGGTAATATTGGTTTTGTACCCTCCAATTACGTAATGAAAATAAAGGTAAGTCAAATAAATAAATTACAACAACAACAAATACTATATGTAACTATATTTGTAAACCTACAATGCCCCCCATATCAGTTGATTGTTAGTTATTTTATGGAACATAATAATCATAATAACCCATAAACCAAACTAAACTAAACCACCACCAAACTATTGGTTTTCATTATCAAACCTTGTGTGTGTGTTCGTTTTCCTTATTTAGAACAAACGCTGGTAATTGTCTTGGAATGTTGTTGATTATTTTTTTTATTTTTAGCTTTTGCTGTAAGAGGGCCTCTCCTTGTTGTTTCAGAATTGTGCCAATCAATTGTTATTTGTAATTTTGCACAAAATGAAAGAAAAACTTGCAGAAATGGGAAAAACCATAACAATAGAGCTTGTAAATATACAATGTGTTGTACTCGTAGCATGAAACGTCATGCACAAGTGTTTTGTTTTCATAAAATTAGGTTGATTATCTATAAATTGCGTTTTAATGCACAATTTTGTTCATTCAATATTCATACTAGAGAGTGCATAATATCAGCAGTGCTATTACATTATGTATTAAGTATTATTGGAAAAAGTAAAAGTGTTTTTTTGTATGCTGCAGCACGCGTAGAATTTTATGTGCCCTACATTGATTGAACGTTATATTTTTAGTAAAATATGTTAATTTAGTTAATACTATTTTCAAAAATCTACTATCTGCAAAATACCATACAAATTGAGTTAAAAATTTATGACCCAAAATTTGATTCACGGTGTTATTTGGGGTCAAATCATATCAACATAGTCTTCTTTATTTGGAAGTTGGCTCCGTGCCAGAAAAACATATATTGTCATGCTATTGTAAAATTTAGCCTCTCCTAGTAGACATCCGAGGCGGCTAATTGCTTTAAGTGGTACGATATTCAAACACCGGCTAGTACGAGGAGACCCCTATATAATTATTGAACAAGAGCATATCAGATCCATCTTGTTGTGATTGACCTCTATTAATAAGTGAGCTTGACACACATATGATGAAGTGCGTTCATTGATTCGCATTCAGTATATAATTGCTGAAAAGGTGTCACAAAAGAAGTGTAATGCAAGAACCAGGGTAAATATCCTTATCAATGAAAGATGATGAGAAAGAAGTACATCAACATCTTCGACAAAGAATCCAATGATGGAATAATGACCAAGAAAAAATAATGGAGATCAAGGCGAATGAATTGTGCTACTTCAACAGTAGACATTGAGTTGTTTCCTTAACTTTTCAGTGAAAGCAACGTTATCGAAGATCAAGTCCATTGAATTGTACTGCTGTCTCAGAACTACTGTTGTTTTCCACGGCAGTGTTTACTCGGTTTCTGCCTATTACTGTGGGTGGCCTTTAAATACGATATTCATGCGGTAACCTGCAACCACTGTTATTACTAGATCCATTAGAATATCGTTCCAAGTTCCTACGTACGACACATGATCAAACGGATCATATGTATATCTAGGAATGTCATTTACACACAGTCGATAATCTTTACTAATATGGTTCGTGTGATTCCAATTCATTTCGTGTGGTTTCTCCCATGGCAATCCAGAAGGAACTTGTATGTCATCATGTTGGGGTGTTCCTTTACCGTGAAGACCTTCATTTCCTTATGAATATGGTATTCCAAGGTTTATCATTATCATTAGCGAGACCTCAAGCACTACGACCCATAGGATATTTTTTGTAGCCTTAGATGAGAGATCAATTACATCCCCTTGCCAGCATTGGGCAGTCGCATATAATATGTTCAGAGGTTTCAGCTTGAAGTTCACAAAACCTACACTGCTCATTCGCAACATTACCCAAAATAAATTAGTGATACCTAAAGCCACAGTGTCCTGTGAATAATCCAGTGAGTAATCTCAATTCACCTTTTCCGAGCGATAGCAACAATTGAGATCTACGTTTGGACAGAATAATAAACCTTTTGCACTGTCTAAGTCCTGGTAAATTGTTTCAAAATCGGGAAAATTCCGATTCAACCCAAGAACGAATTCATTCCATAGTGTAACCAAAGGATGCCAAAGAACGGTTCAGGGCCTATGAATGGACGTCGGGCACTTCTATTGGCCAAACAATCAGCACGTTCATACCCAGCACAAGGTAAGTTCATTGAGTGTGCCGAGTTCATTCAATGATGTCCAGCAGTCCATAACAACACCAGACCTTACATCATATGAAGATAAGGCTCTAAGAGCAGCTTGTCTATTCGACATAACAAATATCCTATTATTCCTAACTCTCCTTCTCAAACATTCGTTAGAGCATATAAGGATGGCGTAAATTTCCGCCTGAAATATTCCAAGGATATATGAAACCAGTCCGTAATGATCCTGAGGGCAGTATTTTGGCAGCTTTGTATTTGTCTGCACTAAGAAGCACTCAGCGATACTGACCACACTACTCAATTGGACCAACGTTCCAAAACAACCTGAGTCTTACTCGCCAAAGATTGTCAATCCACAGCTGTATCAACAGAAAGTTTTTTACCCAGGAAAGACCGGCCAATAATTTTATATGTAGCCAACAAGGTTTCTTTATCCACAACCCAAGTGCTGTCGGCAAGTGTCTTGAGTACTTTGTTTCTTTACTTATGCGATATTGCAGTGACATTTGCGAAGTGACGAAATTTATAGATATATCTACGATATATCTGTCTCTAAACACGATAAACGACTGAAGGGCACGCAAGTTGTGCACAATCTACAGGAAGGTGATGGTGTACATTTTCCAGAATTCCAGCTGGTAAAGAAACACTGTATGAAGGACATAAATATTGAATGGCTTTGCGTGTTTAAGTTAACATATAAATTGGAATGTACGATATTTCCTTGTGCATTGGGATCACTTGACCCATTTTCAGACACTGTAAGTGTCTTCGCGAATGTAAATAACATAGAGATCGGCCTGTACGATACTCCAGGGTTTAGGGATGTGATTGTGTACATTTTCTGGAATTCATGCTGGTAAAGAAACACACCGCTCATCAAGGTTCCAAAGCATCAGCACGGAATTTTCATCTGGGCCAAAGGGTGACCTCTTCAACCTCACTATGCAAGACAAATTTTGGTTCGTCAGTGACTGGAGGGTTGTGACACAATCAATTGAAAGACAATTCCCAATCTCGTCTATATGATGCACTCATATAACCGAGGCTTCTTTATGGCGCTGACAGTGCAAACTTGAGTGTTTATTAGAACAGATGAAGCGCTGAAGATTAAGATAAAATAATTGAACAAATTCTTGGCAAAATCAAGTATAATAATCAGATGAAGATATTTGCTGATAAGTACGAAGAAAAGCATAAAGTGCTGCAATCTGTAATGGATTATTGTCTCAAAAACCCTTGGGAATTGAAACAAAGTTCGGAGAGTTTGGAGATCGTTTATGCAACATTAAGACTACCAATATTCTGTTGAACTCATCTAAGTAAGACTTATACTCCGATGAGTGTAGCAAGTGATACCTACTGTATCTTGTACTATGCCTAAAATATCTTTGAGAACTTGGGCAGTTAAGAAAGTTCGTGAACAATGCCCCTGGATCAGATTATATTTCAGCACTTGTTTTAAAAAATATTCCTCATCGATGGCTTGTCCACTTATGAACCTTTTCTACTTTTCATATTAATCAGGGATTTTTCTCCATTGTTAGAAGCTTATCGCACAATCTCAATTTGTTCGGCTCTCTCGAAGGTTATGGAGAGCATGTTAAACTATTATCTTGTCAATTATGAATTGGAATCGAATAGACTTCTAATGACAGACAGGCTTCTGTAGTCGTTCAACACACCCATGGCATGATGGACTAGTTTCGAATTTTATCGCGTTCGGTGTCGGGGTAGAACTTTCTCCTTTTATTTATAGTTTCCTTTGTGGACGTACTATAATAAATACCTATAAGAGTAGTAATAGAAGGGGTTTGCTACAAGAACTTCATATTGAGCTGTGGAGTTCCCCAGGGATCTGTTGCTTCTCCTTCTCTTTTTTTTAAATTTTCATGAATGATTTGCTAACAATCACTAACAAATCCAATTTATTCTTTCGCGGATGACAGCAATATCTGTCACTCATATTCATTTGACCATAGACCAACTCTTTCTGAGATTAAACTCTTAAGACTGAAAATCTATGACTCTGTAAATTGTGGCCATACAGCAATCTTCAGATGGGGTGAATTGCAACGAGCTAATTTCAACGCACTCAAAACTCACAAGCAATTCTTTGTATGGGTAACGAAACTGTTGCAGTTTCAGATAACCTTTTGATTCTAGATACGACAATACAGTGTAACTTCCATTAGAATCGTCATATATTCGATGTTGCGAAGGAAAGTTTTAGGTGCTTGGGTTTATTGAGACGGTGTCGGACATATTTCTCCCCTTCTGACCTTCTTCGTATATATACTAGCTTCATACGTCCAAAAATGTAATATAATTCCCAAAAATGGGAGGCTGCAAGGTCAAGTCTAGAGCTGCTGGACCGGGTTCGAAGAAAGGCGGGGATGAGACTTACTCGGTTTATTGATACTTTAAAACATCGTCGGAATGTAGACAGCCTATCTTTATTTTACTGTTCAGCAGACATAAGTAGTCTTATACCTAATAAGCGCACTTTCATTCGGAGTACACGTTATTAATCTTCAAAATTCTATGATTTCTACTGACACACTTCTTCAGATTTATAAACAGGAATATGACTTCTTAGACAACGATTTACCTCCTTTATGGTTTTTGTTGCTTCAAAGGCAGACGAAAAAAACGTGGATGAAACACTTTTGTATAATTTTGCTGAACCACAGTCATATGTTAGTAAGTTTCGGACTCATCCATTATTCTTAGTCTCTTACAACAGCGGTATATGGAAGACTATCAAGCTATAAATCCTACTGAATATTCAAACTGTTTTTTGCTCACTATAGCTTATGGTGAATCTGTTCCAACGGTTCAACGTGCGAGAGATGATTTGTGCGGTTCAGAAGTGGTGATTTTGACACGGAAGACAAAGATCGCCAAGGCCAGCCAAAAAAGTTTGAAGACCTAGAATTAGAGGCATTGCTCCATGAAGATTATTGTCATTGGAAGCTACTCAAGCAGCAATTTCAAAACTTTTGCGAGCAGCAGGATTCATCCAAACGCAGAGAAATTTGGTACCATACGAATTGAAGTCGACAGACTTTGAAATAATGTCTGAATGTCTGAAATGAAAAATTATTTTCTTTTATAGCGTTCAATATAAAAGAAAATAATTTTTGGACCGAATCATTACTTGCGATGAAAAATGTATACATTACGATAACCCGAAGCGTAAGAGATCTGTATTTGGTGGGAACAAAAGGCTCATATCTATTATGAGCTGCTGAAATCTGGCCAGACCATCACAGGGAAACTGTACCGAACTCAACTGAAACGAGTATAGGTCGAAGAAGCCAATAATATGTGGACAGACATTAAACCGTAATATTCCATTATGGCAACGCTAGGCCACATGTTGCCAGTTGAAAATATTTAGAAAGAAGTCGCTGGAAAGTTATTTTCTTTGATCGGAGCACAACTCTCTCCCTCTCTGGGATGCTCTTCCGAAATTGGCTTGATTCGTTCTTGGCCTCAAAAGATGAACAGATGTATTGGCTTAGAATACTTATGTTGCCAGAAACATGGGAAAAGGTACAGCTAACAATGGTCAATACTTTGAATAAATGCACCCAATATACTGACGTTGACATTACACAAAACTTATATAGTAACTCTTCTATTATTTTAAATTATATACCTTTTTTCCATAACTAAACTAATTAAGAGAAAATCTATTTTCATTTAAAACATTTCGTTGGTGCATTCTAAAACATCCTGACAATGGAACATCATTCGGTTTGCCAGAAAAATAAATGAAAACGAACAGAACTAAAACTATTTGGAACACGCTGGCTGGGTCATTCATTCTTTTGTTTACATTTTGGCAAGCACTCAAAAATTAACATGTTCACCAGCATCACCAGCATCATTCTCTTCTCTGAACAAACATACAAAATTTATTCATACAACAGGGAAATCGTGTGTTTTATTACAAAAAAAAAAAATAAGTCTTATAAAGACTGCACCCTTGTAGGGTTGGCTAGAAGGTGTGCTGAAGTTTAATATTTCCTTTAAAGTAAATGTATGAATGCAAGAGAAGGGACTTTTAAAAAATAATGCAAAAATAATTTTTGAAATGTTGAGGAAAACTACTTTGGTCTACAAAAGTCAGTAGATTAAAGGCTCATAATAAACCAAAATATGTGAAAATAATTTCAAGATAAATAATCATTTCATTTTGGAATAATACGACATGCTTAAGCATGTTTTGTTACTACTTTTTAACCTAAAAATTTGTCACTTTCATGTGATTTGTAACACCTTTTAATAAAGAAACCATTAATTTTTTTAGACTTGAACAAATTCCCTTATAAATGTTAGCTGAAATACTTTTCTAAATGGTTTTTTCTACCTTAATAAAAATACCCTTAAACATTTCCGCTACGCTGCCAAAAACAAATCTTAAATTATATTCTTTTTACTATCAAATAATTTTTAAATCACACATGTATAATAAAAACCGTGTCAGTATTTTGCACTAAAGTTCATTTGAAACATTTAAAAAATGAGAGTATTGTGCCATAGTTGTGTTATTTAAAATGATTTAAATGGAAATGTTTGGTTAGTTCGTTGTTGTTGTTGTGATGTTTTGTATTATTTTAGTGAAAATATTCTCAAAAGCCCCATTTTAATAAACTAAAAAAATAACCTCAATTAAACCACAAAATGAACAAATAAAAGGACTCTTACACGCAAAACGGCAAACAAAACAAAATGGATAAACAAAACAGAAGAAGCAACAAAAAAAACTAAACTGCTGTTGAAAGTAACAGTGTATTTTGTTTGACACACAGTTACACTCTTCACGTTTATAAACCCTTTAAGCGAAACTACTAAAACTAAACAAAGGTTAAACTATGGGTTAAACTCGAAAATTTAAAGACGCTACTTTGCTTGAGTGTGAGGAGAGTAACTTACATTTGAAAGCATTTGTAGTAAAATATTAAATATGACATTTGGGTTTTGGGGAGTTTTGAAGTAGTATAGAGGAATTTGTAATACAAAACTGCAAGAGTTTTATCATCGAAAATAGTTTTATTGTCTTTCCAAAATATAGTCCATGAAATCAATACACTTTGGCTTATATTTGTAGAAATTTTTAAAATACACCAAATCATGTCATTAAAACGTATCAAGTGGTTGTTCAGGAATCAAAAATCGTAGACCTCACAATATATTTTTGATGTGAGATAATTAAAAGAATCAGCGGGGGCAATTTTGGTGTTGGGGACTTAAAAATGCGCGATTTTTTCATATTTTTAGCTTTTATCTTGAAACATTTGTACAATATATATATTGGGAATAGCTATTGTTAGCTATGACCTTTTCCCATCTTTCTGTCAACTTATGAATTCCGCACCAAAAGAACTACTCATACTTTGAGGCCAACAACGAATGAAGCCAATTTCGGATACTGTGCTGAAATGAATCGTATTCCAGAGAGAGTGTTCTGCATCGATCGAAACAAATAGTAGTCGGACGGGCAAGGTCTGGAATATAAAGCCGTGTGTCCACTACCAAGTTTTCTTGCGGAAGTTGCTTCCAGAAGATTTTGTCGTGTAAACACGTATTAAAAGTCGACTTCCAGAAGTCACGGCTTGTAGAGTTAATTGCTGTGAACTGCAAGTGTTTTGAAGATTTGCAGAAGAAGTCGGGTGTACATCAGGTAAAGGGTTTGTGATATTCACTTTTGCTTTTAGTTTCGTTTTGTATTTTTTTGAGTTCATTTCCAAATTTATAAAAATTAACATAAATAAATTAACAAAAAAAAACTAGAAAGTTATCCTGAATTATGTGAAATGTCCTCAAAAGAGTATAATAGTAAAATTAAAAAACAAAACGCTTTAAAGGCAATAGCCAATGAAATAGACGCGCACGAAGAAGAGGTCAAAATGAAATTGCTCAATTTCCGAACGCAGTATGGTCAGGAAGTAAACAAAGAAAAGAAACTATACTGTAATCTGTACTTACATTTCGTGGAAACACGTCTGCAATTTCTTGCAGCAAGTTCGTCGTAATAACTTCTACAAACTACTTCTGAAAGCAGACTTCCGCAAGTTTCAATTTGAGTGGAAACACTTCAGCAATTACTTGCAGAAGTTCTTCCGCAAGTGACTTGCTAGTGGCCGAGCGTTGTCATGATGGAATATTACGGTTTAATGTCAGGCCGCATATTCTGGTCGTTTTTCGGCTAATATACGATTCAAACGAATCAGTTGCGTTCAGTACAGGTTCCCTGTGATGGTCTGGTCAGATTTTAGCAGCTCATAATAGATAGGACCCTTTTGCTCCCACCAAATACAAAGAATTACCTTAGTATGTTACCCATGTTTCCCTGCTTTCGGATGATTCCTGCTGGTCGGTTTGAAATTGCTGCTTGAATAGCTCCCAATGATTTTGCAAGCTCTTGTTGAGTTTTACAACAATCTCCATAGAGTAATGCTTCCAATTCATAGTTTTCAAACTTTTTTGGCTAGTCTGGGCGATATATGTCTTCCGTGTCAAAATCACCACTTCTGAACCGCACAAACCATCTCTCGAACATTGAAACCGATGGAACACATTCACCATAAGCTTTGGTGAGCAATCGGTGTGCTTCAGCGGCCCTATTTGTTAAATTAAAGAAGTAAAGCAAAACAATATTCGACATTTTCGCAACACATTCACATTCACCATAAGCTTTGGTGAGCAATCGGTGTGCTTCAGCGGCCCTATTTGTTAAATTAAAGAAGTAAAGCAAAACAATATTCGACATTTTCGCAAAAATAAACTTTGTTGTTTACACTATAATGTTCAATAACTAAGTGAGAATATGTGACAGATATGTCAGTAATGCAGAAATTGTATGGTTTGGAGCAATTGCATGGTTTGGCTTCTTCAGAAGTCTATCACGCGATTTACTTCGAAAATATCATGACTGATATTTGGTCCATGCTTGACGAATTTTGCTAAATTCCCGAATGATTTCTGACAATGGTGGAGAATGGTCCATACTTGACGAATTTTGCTAAATTCCCGAATGATTCCTGATTAGTGTCGTGTTGTTTCTTAGGCAGCAAGATAATGTAGTCTGCGAACATCGAAGTTTCGAAGAGATAATTTTACTCTTATGGACCAAGCAAAACGCCATGAAGTTCGCTAACTACACAATCTAAACGGGGCAAAGGTGCCTTTATCCGTCTAAAACACCTAGAGTCCGTTTAGATTGTTGTTTACCTTGTCTAACAGACTAAAGTTATCTGTCCTCTGATTATTGACTTGCAAAAAGTGTTGTTTCTGTGGCGGAAGGTAATGCAGTTTGCGAAAGTCGAAGTTTCGTCCTGTCTAGGTACGATATTTTATAAAAACTGGGTAAAGTCATTATTATATCGTTTATGGCCGGATATGTGCGCTTTGCCAACTTAATCGTAGGGCTGGATAATCTATGCAATAATTGCGGTTCAGATGGGTGACAAGGATCACCCATCTGAACCGTCGTCTGGAAATTAATGCTGAATGTTTCGTTAAAGTAGTTCTATAAAGACAACATTATCCTTCTTTCCTCATAATCTATACAGTCCTTGTGTCGTCAGGCTTGATAATACAGATGTCATCACGTTAATTTTGGATTCTCACTGATTCAGTTGGAAAGTAATGCTGCGAGCGGCTGTTACGGTGAAGGTTTCGTGAAAGTAGTTCTTGGAATAGCGCAACCCAAGGCATGTTGGGTTGCTACTACGGATGTCATCTTGTTATTCTACATGTTTCAAAGACTCAGCTGGAAAATAAGACTGTGAGGAGATCCGTTTACAGCAAATATTGTTAATTTTTGACAAAAAACATTCGCTCAGATCATACTTAACTTAAGAAAATTACCAAATCACTTGATGTAGGGCACTCACATAAACTGCAAAACAAATATACAGTGCGGCAATTTAAAACTATTACGTGACACTACTAAATCACTTAATTGTCACATGGTTTCTCATTCTCTCTCTCTGTGTATGAGGATGCATGCCAGGCACTGTTTTGTTAAGAGCACCAGAAAAACATTTGAATTGTTTTACATTTTTTGAGCTCTTTCATTTCGTTTGGTCTACTAAGGCCATACTTTATTATACACATGAGTACAAATGTTCGTAGGTAGTACTTGCATCTAAGTATACAGCACAGATGTTCATGCAGTGCCATTGTCCTGTGACAAAAGTCAATTTGTGCATTTAGACAAAATATATTTAACTATTTAAAGCAACTACATATGTTGGCGAAAAGCTGGGTATTTTAACTGCAACAAAAAACTTTATAATTTAGAGGCAATCGATGTCTTTTGTTTCATGATTTCTGACCAATAAATCAGTGGTTTAATGGAGGGAAATTAAATTGTAAACAAGGAAGCTAATGAAATAATTTGAGGAGGAAATATTTTTAGGGACACATTTTTTTTAAAACTATATGTAACACAAATGTTTATTTTTGGCACAAAAAATATATTTTTCCAACTCTAAGCAAAGGCGTCGTTTGTTTGAACTACATATTACCTTATTGTTGAAATGATTCATGGAGAAGTAGTTTTTTTAGCTAATTAAAATCCAATAGATTAAAAAAATAGTGGAAGAGAGAACAACTATTGAAATTCGATCTGTGTCTTGATTCAGGATCATCTTTCATGCATTGTTATGAGTTCATGTTTGGTCGTTTTACCTAAAATAATATCAAAGACCCATTTTTATCCAATTTCTTAAATACTTCTTGAAATGATACGATCTGATTTCAAACCATTAATGTTTATTTTCATAGATCAGAACTTCTTCACATGTTAAGATCTTTTAGACAGGCTACATTGAATCACTGTGACAATGTTGAAGACATGTCATTGACAATATCCTATTTTGAGGCATTTTCCTATGACAAACAAATGTTCACAAAGAGTGAATTGAGGAGCAGAACAGAATGTCCTGAAGAGTCTGGTAGACAATGACGTAGACTTTCAACATATCGAGTTCGACGAGGACCGAATTTCTACGAGGTACTTGTTAATATATGCTAATAAGTCCGTCAATTTTTGAATTTACCGCCTCTTAACTGAAATGGCACCACTACTCCTGTCAACATGCATCTGTCAGTTGACTCATTTCAAAATTTGAACAAGTTTGTGTTTGACAGCCATTTATAGCAGATTACCGCATGACTTGAGGAGAAAATGGAAAAAGTGAATTTCGCGTGGTTTTTAGCAGAAAAAATCATCACACAAATCAAGGCTAAACTTGATATGTAATAGGAAACCAAGACTAAACTTGATATGTAATCTGCACCATCAATTTCAATGGTAAAAAGTGGTTTACTGAATTTAGTTGTTGCCGTACATTCACGGAAGATGCAGAACGTTCTGGGTGCCCTGTGAAGTCTCTACATCCGAAACAATTGAACAAATTCACGAGATTAAAAGTGCGAAAGATTGCGAAGCCATTGGCATCTCACATGCCTCAGTGTTTTCAATTTTGAATGATCACTTGGGTATCAGAAAGCTTTCCGCAAGATGGTTGCCTACAAACGCAGTCGTGTGACAACTTCGAAGGAGTGTTTGGCGTTGTTAGCGCCGTTTCGTAACCGTGGATCCACCACAACACACCAGAAACTAAACAGCTGTTAAAACAGTGGGTTTCTCGGCGGGCACGCCGTATAATCCACATTGACTACCTTCAAAAGGGTAAAGAAATCAATGGTCGATTGAGGATTTGAAAAAAACAACCGCATTTGGCCAAGAAAAAAGTTCTTTTTCACCAGGATAATGCAGTTTCCAATGCAAAAATCCATGAATTAGGCTACGAATTGCTCCCACATCCGACCTATTCTCTAGATTTAGCCCCGATAAACTATTTCTTGTTTCAAAACCTGAAGAAATTTCTCGGCGAAAAGAGAAGCCAACGATGAAATCATCTCCCAAAAAAATACTTATTTTGATGACGTCGATATATCTTATTTTTTGGAAGAGATAACAAATTTGCAGAAACGTTGGACAAAGTATATTGATCTCAAAAGAGATCCAAAAACCTGTGTTTCATTCAAAGAGTAATGGACTGACTGAACCTCTCTTGTCTCAAATATCAGTGGAAATGGCGGTTAATAATGCCTGTTCGATTTAAGAATAGACTGGCATTTAAAATTTCAGCATCTTCAGTTGGATTGTAATGATGTGGTGATTCCACGCTTAATTTCCATAGATCAAGGATTCTTCATCTATATTTTAGACAGGCTTAATTCACGCGATTTACACGATGACTTTTCAGTCATGATATTTTCGAAATTCTCTTTTGAATTTGTTTTTCTCCACCCATATTTTCTGCAAACTCCGTGCCATGTTTTTTAAGGGATTTCCATACGAAAAAACAAAGAGTGGATTGAGGAACAGTGCAGAGCGTTTAAAGAGGCAGAAGTTAAACAGAAATGTTGACAAAATTCCTGATACTTGTTTTACTCTTTGTCAATCCATTTCTTTGTATTATTCCCGAAGAAACTGGTAGACAATGAAAGACTTTCAACAGGTTGAGAGCCAGGACCGTACTATCAAGAGGCATCTAAAAATGTATGCTATTTGAGATATCTGTGGCTAAGACGGCTAATAATGTCCTATGACAGGTAGAAGTAATCTATTTTTAGCTGAAAAAATCATCACTAAAACCAAGGATAAACTTGATCTGCACCATCAATTTCAATGGTAAAAAAGTGGTTTACTGAATTTAGTTGTTGCCGTACATTTACGGAAGATGCATAACGTTCTGTACGCCCTGTGAAGTCTCTACATCCGAAACAATTGATAAAAATCACGATATGGTGTTGGCCGGTCGGAGATTAAACGTGTGAAAGATTGCGAAGCCATAGGCATCTCACATGCCTCAGTGTTTTCAATTTTGATAATCACTTGGGTATCCGAAAGCTTTCCGCATGATGGTTGCCTACAAACGCAGTCGTGTGCCAACTTCGAAGGAGTGTTTGCGCCGTTTCTTAACCGTGGATTTTCTGCAGTTTCAATAACAAGATCAGTCTATTATTATTTCCGCCGAGACTGTTGTGGCTATGTTATGACCTGTAACTTGTAAGTAGAGAAGCGACGAATGTCTTCGATTCTGCATATTAGGGGACTATCAGCATGCAAAGATTCCAATTCTTATATTCCTACCATGGGATGTTACTAGTCTTTTTACTCAATTGTTAAACGCATTCACAGTTACTCCAATCTGCATGGATATTCCTTCGGGACCTAAAGGTTTTAATACACCCCGTCGGGCTTTAAAAATTCAATTACATTTTCTAATTTAAATTTAACACTAACAAATACTTTCTATACAAATTCCCATTTTTATTTACACTCTATACTAAAACCATCAATATTAATTATTCCATTACAAGGTTTTCTTTTTCCCAAACCTAAAAGCAATTAAAGTGTTGTTGCAAATATGCTCCTCAAATATAAAAATTGTTGTGCTTCAGGCTGAACGAACATGTGTGTTTGTTTATTTGTTTTTTTTTCTGTATTTAAAATTCTGCCTTGGTAAAAAATTAAAATCCTGCATCAATATTGAAAAGTCAGGAAAAAAAAAGAATGCAAAAAAAGAAAAACTTTCTATCTCAAATAATTTTCTAGTGTTGATAAATATTGCGATTGCAACAATAATTCAAATTACAACAGAACATGTCAATAACCTTAAACTACATTTTCCAAGAAAACTTAAATTGTTGAGATTGTTATCACAAGTATTTAACATGAATTTATAACCCATAGAAGACGATGATGACAACACACCACACAAAGCTTCTCCGATCTGCTATCTCTCATACCGCTCACATACTGTGTGATGTCAACAAGAAAATTGTTTCAATTTTGTCCCAAGGAAATTGATTTTTAACATACACGTACATTTACACTTGTACAGACACACACACGCCCAAACTATCGAGGTTAGGCTGAAAAGTAGTTTTAAAATGAGAGAAAATTGGTTGACATGTGGGACAATCTTTAGACGACACTATGTAGTCGTTGTTTCGGTGAATCTCTCATGATTTGCATCTTTCCACGATCTTTGGAATAGAAGCTTAAATATAAAGAATATGACAGTTTAGAATGTAATTCGAAGCCCTCTTGTGTCATTCCTGATGAAAGAGTACTTCTTTTTGGCCATGTACGATCGGTTTTGTTCAGTACTGGGGCCGAATTAGCGCACTCGTGATCGAATGAACTATCGTATCGAAAAATAATTTCTATATCGTAATTATAACAAAATGTACTAAATTTCATGCTCGATATCGAATGCAGTAATCTCCAATAAGAAAATTGCGATCGATTTTACTCAATATCGAATGCGGTAATTCGGCCCCAGATTGTTTCTTTGTCTTGGTGTCAACACTCCAAAATGGAGTTGCAATTGAAGAGTTGATTCCTTCTTCAAGCATCACAATTTATTTGTTCTTTAATAAAAAGAGATACCTAATCACAGCAAATGATCTATCAATAAATGTTTTCTGCTCGAATTGTCGTGGTGGAAAATTATCCATGTTTGGCGGTAGCTATTACTATTACTTTTTCCAAAGACTTCTGACAAACTATTTTGAATTGGTTGTTGTTCATCGGTTTTAAAAATTTTAAAAAATGGTTAAACATTTGAGTCTTTTGACAAATGGTAACTGTCAAACGCGTCTGAAACTAGGAGTGTCATCTCTTAGCTATTAAATACGCTTTTCCGTTTACCCCTATATGTCTATCTAAAAGAAAGGAAGGAAGGAAGCAGCAACTAGCAGCATAGAGGATGTGAATTAATTTAACACATTTGTCCCAGTAATAAACATTTTATAAAAAAACTTTATATATTTACAATAAAAACAGGACACTTATGCATGCATGTATGGTTGAGTTTGCAAGTTTTCTGTTTGTTGTAAAGGGACAACATCAACTGTATAAATTGTTGGACATTCTCATTATAATTGTTGCAATCACTCACACTTGCATTTATTTCACAGGCTTTCAAACCAAACAAAAAGCACTTAAGTATAGATTGTATGGCATCAGAAACTTGAAAAGTTTTTAATGAATATGTGGTTTTACATGAAATAATATTAAAATGGAATGTTGGTTAGACATGAGTAATTAAAATATTGATATTTTTTATAACAAATCGGTTACAAGTGCTGGGAGTTATTTCAAACTGAAAGGGAGGAAGAGATAATCGACAACCTATAGCACATGATGCATTTAAAAGGTATTCAATCGTCTACTTTGTGTGCCATTTAGTGGAATGCTAACAGAACAAAAGCATAAGCTTTCCAATTGTAATAACAATTTCTTGATATTTCCGTATTAAATTTGGATTTCAGTGCTACTGACAAGCTTATGGTTTAAACCTATGGGAAATGTAACTATCTGTTTCCATTGTGGGACCAATCCGATATTTTAATTATGCTTTTAATACTCCAATGAGACTATGACTAATAATGAGTAAGTTTCGGTAATCATAGACACCTTTATGAGCAGTCTCTCATAGACAATGAAATTAGCAAATTTTGAACGTTTAATATCAACAGTTATTCATTTTTAGCTGACTCTCTAGCTATTGGTCCTACCGACTTTAGAGAGTTGAAGCCTATCACGCTGAAGTTCAAGTTTACAAGAGATCAATGAAGACAATACCAATACATTCCAAATCTGGCGACACTAAATTCCCTATACTTGAATGAAGGATAATTATGTATTTTGATGTGCTGCATAGGAACCATCTGATTATGCTCAGTTAAGATAGTATTGGGTGTATGACTCGAGTCAAAAGAACTGCTCATCTTTTGAGGCCAAGAACGAATTAAGCCAATATCGGATACTCTGTTCCAAAGTGAATTGTATCCCAGAGAGAGCGTTCTGCTTCGATCGAAACAATTATTGTAAATACTTTTTAACAGGTATTGTAACATATGGCCAATGATGGAATACAGAGCATTAGCTCAATGGATATTTGGCTTAGAGGTCGATTCGGCTGGTTGGCCGGGCTTTACATACGTTTTCTTACGCTTCGGGTTTTAGCGTTCAAACATCATTTTGTATATGCTAAATTGTACCCAATTTCCCTGCTTTTGGATGAATACTTCTGCTCGCAAACTTTTTGAAATTGCTGCTTGAGTAGCTCCCAATGATTTTGCAAGCTATTGTTGAGTTTTACAACAGTCTTCATGGAATAATGCCTCCAATTCTTTGGCTTCCAAAATGTTTGGCTGGCCTAAGTGATATTTGTCTTCCGTGTCAAAATCACCACTTCTGAACCGCACAAACCATCTCTCGCATATTGAAATCGATCACCATAAGCTATGGTGAGCAATCAGTGTGCTTAGGCGAATCTTTTTGTTTTTCAAAATTCAAATGCCGTATTGAAGCGGACAGAACTTCTTTTATAAAATATAAGAAAATGTTATGTAGCCACAAAATAGACATACAACTTCGTCTTACATTGATGAAGTGCTGCATCTGGTCAATTCTGCTATATTCCATGGAGTCTTTGACCCTTGATCATTTGAGCATGAATATCTCGAAATGTGGACATCCCGCAGACTTCTTCGACATATTTAGCAACCAATTACGAAATATTAAGAAGATTGCACACGGAACATCAACTACTAGTGGCCAAAGTCCGTAAAACGTCTTATTTTGATCACATTATCAGAGGAGAAAAATATGAACTTCTTCTCCTAATACTCCAAGAAAAAATGGAGGGTAGGCGTGGGATTAGACAAAAGCAGAAGAATCGGTTACGCAATATTAGATCGTGGATTGGCATTTGCTAAATTGGAGGCGATAATCAGGGAATAGTTTGAAAATATCATACATAATATAATTTAATTGTGATTCGCCTACATTCTGTAAAGGATATTCATTAAATATAGAAAGAGATGACCAACCATCTTCCAAAACAAAACACCATCGAGAATGATCAGCCTTCGCGTAGTAGGAGATTTACCAGAGTCCCAAAAGGAGTAACATGAATTCCAGCTACCGAATTGCTAAAAAAAATTGTGTAATAGGAGATTTAACAGAATCCCAATAATGTAAATGAATGTTAACTATATATCATTTACCAGAACCCCAAAAGGAGTAACATGAATTGTAGCTACAGAATTGCTAAAAAATAATTATTCAGACGACTCAAATCTTAGAGCATGCCTGGACTTTAATGATGAATGACAAAGATATGGCAAATGTAAGCGGTTTCCAAACAATAAAATAATCATTCAGTCATAAGTTGAGTCAATTGTTGAAGAAGTAAAAGGAAGACAGTCAAGATGCTATCAAACAAATATAACTAACTCCTTCACATCACAATTCGGAAATTCTTTGGGTCTATTATGAGAAACGTGAAGGTTGACGAATTATACAGGATGAAAGATTCCACGATAGAGCGAATCTAAATAATAGAAAATCCAACCTTAAAAAATCCAAAATTAAGGAAATGAACATTTTAAAAACTCACAAAATACTACAGATTCCAAATTTTCAAAGAGTATGAATGAACGTAGGAAATTAGGATGAACGAAGATATTCTTTTACTTAAAGATTACCTTAATGTTAAGATTCAATAGAGTAATGAAGAACCTAAAACGAAATGGTTTAGTTTAATTGGTTTTTTATACATATTTGTAAAGCAAAATGATATTTCTCAAGAAGGAGGAATACCCGATCGAAATTTAGCATGAGCGAAGAAATATGTGCCACTGGAGTGCTATGAATCCACGTATCATTCACAAAGAGCCTTTACATTGACTTAAAGTCACATCCCCTTATAGCCGAAGTTGTCAGAGGACCTTATTTTTTTTAACAACGATGTGGATAAGAACGGCATTGTGACAGGCGAGCAATGCTGAACGTGTTTTTTTATTGCCGCAAAGTGATGAGTTAAGACTGGATGACATGTGGTCCCATTATGTTAGGTTCCATGGGCAGCCAGCCCCTCATTAAGCAGCTCACTTGGGTGCCCAAGAAGTAAATGGCAAGATACTTAATCTGCTTCCGTTTTTTCCAAGTTGAACCAAACAGATTCTCTGATGAAGGAATGGATTCGTCTCAGATTCATCCTTGATAACTCATCTAAACATGAGAGGAAAGGAGTTCCAAGAATACGATCCCTCATGTTTGTTAGAATAGGTCAAAAGGTCTAATATAGTCTCCTCCTCTTCTTCGTTTCGACAGCTTCTAAAGCAGTCGTTGAACTGTAGGCCTGTGTTCGGATTATGCAGTGTCCTGTAATAAAAGAAACAATTACCTTTATTTGCTCACGACTTAATCCTATAAGTAGATTCGTCCTGCCGACATCGGGCCAGGTCGACCAGATTTTCTGACGAAAGAATGGATTCGTCTCAGATTCATCCTTGATAACTCATCTAAACATGAGAGGAAGGGGGTTCCAAGAATACGTTGTTGTTGTAACAGTTCAACTGTGACCGATTGTTCTTTCCTGGGTAAACAACTTTCGGTTTGTACAGCTGTCGCTGAGTTGAAAATCTTTGGCCGAATATGATTCGGGTCGTTCCGGAACGGGGATCCAATTGTCGTGGCAACCTGTGTTCCGATTATGCAGTGTCCTGTAGTAAAATAAACAATTAGCGTTATTTGCTCACGACGGAATCCTATAAGTAGATTCGTCCTGCCGGCATCGTATACGGGCCAGGTCGATTCTTAGTCCACCTGTTCTGTGCAGTCTCATATAGCTTCTGCTGTACAATCATCTTACATTTTGCAAGGGAAATACCAAAAATGTTTCAATCGCCTCCTCAGTCATCATCGATCCCCTTCTGACCAATTCATCTGCTATAGAATTACCCTAATTTCCATTGTGTAAAGGGACCCATATAAGCGTTTTC
This sequence comes from Calliphora vicina, assembly GCF_958450345.1. NCBI lineage: Eukaryota > Metazoa > Arthropoda > Insecta > Diptera > Calliphoridae > Calliphora > Calliphora vicina. The sequence goes on along the minus strand of NC_088783.1, from coordinate 59,234,369 downwards.
TTAAAATGTCTTTATATCTCATTTAGGGATACCCGGCATTCCTAGATGTTGTGAAGACAACCGCTATAACGTCAGCCTTGCTATCAGTAAATAGACAGATATAGGATAGTACCTCAGCAAGTTGGATGCGCGTTTTATGGCAGTATTTTCCGCCTGAAGAGCACTGCAGAAGTTAGGTAGCCTGAAATAGGATTTTATCTTACACAGCTCGTGCGACAATGGACATTTCGAAGGAAGCGTTTCTGTTTTCGCAATTTTCAAGGATCTTTTGGGTTTTTCGAAGTCTCAGGTGTATGTGAACAGAATTTGGAAGTTCTTAAAGAGAATATCGTAAGGAGTGCGGAATTCAAAAAGGTGTTAACAGAAATAGTCATCATCAATTCAAAAATTACAGGAATCTACTTAATGGTCCGAATAATCATTGCAAAACCATATCGAATGAGTGTTTTTTGTCATCTTATATAAAAAAACTTCAAGTATCAGTCACTAAATATAATAAGGATTAGTGCACAACTACGAAAAAAATCCTTAAATGGTCGTACAATTGTTTTAAAAATGTGGGGGTATCAAAATAAAACAACGTATTTTTCCACACAAAAATAAAACAAACCGTTTTTTAAAATCAAAACCAGAGATGTCCTTCCATTTTCGCTTCAATTTAAACAATGTTCACAGTAAACTTATACGTTAATCCTCTCGCAATATGGTTGTCAGTCTGTTGCTAAATTTATCTGTGTAAACAAAAAATTTTGTATATCTGCCAATAGGGATTTGGTCCTTTTACATTGTTTTTTTTTTTTTCATACATTTTGTTGTAGTAATTATGCATAAAGATTAAAAGATTTATACGGATTGCAGAGCAAATCATAACCATGCATAACCGCCATGCATACATGATATGGCTGGCTGGTTGACATGTCCTGTTTTATTATTTTGTTTTTACTATTTAACACAATCAACTGACACATGCACTCCATATGATGACAATGGTCTTTTTTTCTTTCTATTTTTTTGCTGTTTGCATGCAACATTCTGTGAGTGTGTTTTTTTTAACGCTTGTTTCGTATTTTTTTTCCAACAATATTTTTATTTTCTTTAATGCAAAAAGTTTCCGTATGAGTTTTATTTAAGGAAATACTACTAAAATTTAATTATGTTACAATGAAAAGTAGTCATAGTAGTTGAAAAAGAAAATACAGAAGCAGCTACATCAGCAGGAGCAGGAAAAAAACCACTTTGTTTTAATACAATGTCCTTGACTGTTTTATTACCATGGGCAAAAAAAAAACACTCGTTTGTAGACGTATGTAAGTGTTTGTTGTTGTTGTTTTTGCATTAATATACATATATGCATGTTCGCTCATAAGGACAAACATGTCTTTAAAAAGGACACTACAAATATTCAGTTCCACCAATGCATAAATATTCTAGACTATGCCCCAGGAATGTGCCAACCATCGCATTTGTTAAATATTAACTGATATTTTTTTTGGTTTTAAATATTTTCAACATTTTGTTAAACGGAAAAGGAAGTCAGGCAGTTATTGAATATTTCCGCATAGTTTCTGACATGTCTGGTGTTGGTGACAACAAATTGTGATTAATTGAATTTAAGGGAATTATAATAATTTGTTTTACATTTGTCACAGTGTCCTGGAACGTTACCATTTTGGATAATTCGTCTACACTATTGTTTTCCCAATGCGGGAAAAAAAAATAAACGCCAAATCCCATGTGTGAACTGAAATTTTTCAAGTACATTTTTAGATTTCACTATTTCGTTCCTTAGCATTTAGGTAGCATCTTGGCAATCTTTGAGGTTAATTACTAAGATACGATACGGTAACGAATCAGGTGACGGTTTTATACTTTAGAAAAGATATACACCCCTACGCAAATCAATATTTCACATGAAATATTTTCCCTTTTCCTTTTTTCGTTCATCAACTTTGTTCACTTGAAAAAATTCCCCTTGTTGTGAAATTTTTAGATGGAATTTTGTAAACAATAAACAGCTGTTACCAACAAAATCAACTATTGTGAATGTAAAGTTCATCGTGATATTCCCGATAGCAATTTTCGCTTCGAGGGAAATGGATATTTCATGGGAACAAAGTTTCACATGTTATTGCCGATAGGGGTGATAGTGAAGCTGAAGTCGACGAGAAAAATTACAACAGCATAAAATAAGTATTAATGTAAGTAGAATTAAATTAAATGCTTGCTGTTATCCCTTACAGAGAAACAGGTAGACTTACTCGTATTGCTTACAAGGAAGCATTTTGTATTGTACCCAAGTGGGAATTTGACATATAAAAATCATGCCTTCCCTTACAAACCTGGTCACAGGTAAGCTCCAATTTGTGAGAAGTTATTATACATAGTTCGAATCACTCATGATTATTAACTCAGACTAATCAAACTCGCAATACTAAAATTGTTTCAAGAACGGCTCAATGAACTACGGTAACCCAAATTTTAGATATTCAAAATAGATGAGCACTTCAGCAATATCGAGTCTTGAATATAAGTTTTGTGTATATGTACTATGTTTTTAACCATGTCGGGGACCATTGATTAATTTATTACTAACTGAAACCGGTACGAGTTGCTGGCCCGGTTTTATATTACATCGCGATCTCGATTTAAAGTGTCGGACAAAACTAAAGCTCCCCCGACCTGACTTCGTACCCTAAATACTAAGTATCTGTAGCCAAATGACGGCGGATGAGGAGGTCATATGACCAAGTTGTAGCAGATATCTTTTTATTTAAGGGAAATGGGATATTATATTTATGAATTCATCTTAAGGCCAGGGGATGTACAATGTTTCCTGTTTTTTTATTTGGAGTAAAAATATATAAATTATTTTGTGTGACAACTCTGTAGCCAGCCAAGTCCGTGTGAAAAATATGCATTTTCCAAATGTAAGCCAGCAATTATCGGTGATCCAAGCTTCAATGTTAATACATGAGGAGTAGCAGAACAAAAGGTACTTTTTTGAAAATTTTAAAATTTTGGGAAATTGATTTTTTCTAGTTTTATTATAAAAATACCTAAAAATCAATTTGTAAAAAAAATCGAAAAAGTACCTTTTGTTCTGCGGCTCCTCACATGTGGTGGCATTCCGACTGGTTCCAATGAATTCAAAAATCCAGTAGGATAATTGACGGCTTGTTTTTCCTTCATTACTGTGTCAATCGATTTGTACTTCATTGTATCGCCAGGCAGTTTCCATTGAATTTGCTCATTATTGAGCTTGTTGACATCATCATATTGTTTGTTCATTGCGCCAATCAGTATGTCCTTGTGATTCTTGCAGTCATCATCCTTATTGTAATGAAATGCCGCCAACCTTAAATCGATTATTTCTCTTCATTGAGACATTCGGGAGCGATTGGGTTGTAGTTTTTCGATATGCTGTTGGGTTGTCTCTGCAGCTCTCGATGAAGATGCACTGATACGCATTTGCTGAAGCCGTGATTCGCGTTCTATTTCTGTTTCCGGGTTGCTATACCATTTCCAATTTTCCTGAAGACGTGATTCGCGTTCCACACCATTTTGAACTGCTCTTCTTTCCCTGATCTTCCGTGATTTGCCACGCCTCTCCACCCACAGACTGAAAATCTGACTTTAAAGTGTTACCCGCTAGGATATTCTGAAGATTCCATGAAAATTTCATCAAAATCGGTCCAGCAGTTTTTGAGTCCATACGGAACATACATACACACATCCATTTTTATATATATAGAAAATAGATAGATGATGGAACAAATTGACTAACTGTCTAACTTTTCTGGGCAAGTCCACATTAAATAAATCACCTTTTGTAAGGAAACTAATGAAGTTATTAAAATATTGCTGATCATTCTCCAAACTCCTTAGATTTTCGACATAGATCGTTAAAAAATAGAGAGGAGATTAATTGAGAGTACTAAGAATTGCGGAATCATTAACTCTTTTGATCAAATTCCATTTACAGTTACAACAACTAAAGCAGAAGTCGTAAAAAAGCTTCGTAGCAATGAAAGGACAATTAAATTTATCCCATATAGAGTAGAGCCATAAATGGTTGGATGCTAATGCCGTTTTTTTATACCCTTCACCTTCGTGAGAAGGGTATATATAAGTTTGTCATTCCGTTTGTAATTTCCATATATTCTGGATCCTTGTAGATAGCGGTGTAGATTAAGCCATGTCTGTCTGTTGAAATCAATTTTCTGAAGACCCCAGATATCTTCGGTATCCAAATATTCAATAATTCTGTCAGATATGCTTTCGAGAAGTTTCCTATTTAAAATCAGTAAAATCGGTCCACAAATGGCTGAGATATGATGAAAAAACCAGGACAACATAGATTTTTGACCTATATCTGGATTACTAAGTCATTAATATAGACAATATGGATATCTTATGATAGATATTTCAAAGACCTTTGCAACGACGTATATAAGACCATAGTAAGTTGGACCTAAAATGGGTCAAAATCGGAAAAAATATTTTTTAACCCGAATTTTTTTTTTCACCAAAAAAAAAAATTAAAAAACAAAAAAAATTTTTTAAATTTAAAAAAAATAATTTTAAAATTTAAAAAGTTTTAAAATAATTCAAAAAAAATTTTTCCAAAAAATTAAAAAAAACAACTTTGTACAAAAAAAAAATATTTTAGTTCACCTAAAAATATTTACCGAAAATTGGCCTTTTTTAAAAAACCGGTTAACCGTCATATACATATGTGTAAAATGTCCAATAAAGTATATACAGCATTAAAATTTGTAGTTTTTAGTAGTCAGGAATAGTTAATATTAAATAACTATAAATATACAAAAGTTCTAAGTCCATTTTATTTTGTAAAAATTTCAAAATTATTATCTCAGTCAAATGGAATTGAGTATAAATATGTTACTAAATATATAATAAGTACTTGTTTTAATTATTGGTTTATTCATTAAATTTCAACCAAAAAATGTAAATCAATTTTTTAATTAAATATTTCATAATTTTAAAATTTATTATCACCTCGACATTCTGATATGAAACATAAAATGTTCCAAGTCCCAAAAAAGGCCCTATAAGATGCAAACGCACATCTTAGCTGTGATTATTTATAAATCATACCAAATAATTAATAAAACTCCATTATCAGATTTCAAAAATATTTCAAATCATGCATTTTAGAACGTTTTTTGTCTCTCCTGTTATATTTCTGAAAAGCTAACGAAATGATTAATAAATTAAAATTTTAATAACAAAACACACTAATGAAGTCAAATTTAATTAGTTTGGTAAAATCATCACTAATTTTTTAATGAAAATTAGTGAGATTTAGCCTTATAGAATTATGAGGAATTTAATTTTAATTTTTAATAGTTTCATTATGTTAATTTTTTCTGAAAAAGTTTTTAAGTAAACTCAACGTCCTCTACTATTTAGAATCATTGTAATTCTTAAAAATATTAATCGAAAGAAGTTTGTATTGTAAATCAGCAGTTTAGGTTTCAAATCAGACCAATAATGTGTATACAATGAATATAAAATATGTACAAAAACATGAGATTTATTAATTTTAGTCCCAAATTTTAAAAACCGATTAACCGATGGATAAAAACCGGATAAACCGGTTAACCGAAAATCAACATTTCAAATTAACCGGTTCGCAAAAAACCGAGATTTCGAAGAAAAACCGGTTTTCGGTTAACCGGTTTATAAACACTAGGCACAGCCGAATATAGCTTTCTTACTTGATTCTTTTACGAAAATAACATTTACCTGTATATAAAGTACTTGACGTTGAACTTGGCCATGTGTAGATCCTACTCACGTTTGGCTTTGTGCGAGAAGACATGCAAGTGTGTTCGGGAGTCTATGCAAATACGAACAAATGAAATTCATGTTCTCATTTATTTTTTATAACAACTATGTTAATATTGCCGATACAATTAACGAAATCATTGATGCATTAATAATGTTAAACGATCTGTCATACTGCGCTCACTTTTTGACATTTATGATAAGTATGCTTTGGCAAATCATTATGAATAGATTTGACGTTTGAACAACGCTACCAAATTATTCAAATTTACTTTGAAAATCTGTCATAGATTCGTGCAACTTATAGACGACTGTTATATAGCAAAATTGTGTTCAGCGATGAGGCTAAATGTTGACTTAATAAACAAACCACAATCCCTACTCCATTAGATCCAGACAAATGCACCATTTGGTGGCAATTGGCCTCTAAGGTCGTGCAATTTGACACCTCTCGATTATTTCCAGCATAAACCACTGGTTTATGCTACTAATTCAGCAATAATTGGCACCTTGGATTCAAACATTTCAAAAAGTGGGTTCAAATTGGAAGTCTCTGGATTTCCATGAACAGAAATCATTTTCAAATTTAACCTAACCTACAATTATCTCGCCTAAGGGCCAAAGCTATAACATGCCAGCATTAATATGACTTAATGTTATAGAGTTGCATGTAATATTCTTGCATGTAATTACAAACAGGAAAAAGAAAATTCAATTAATTTCTAACTTAATAAGAACACATAATTTAAAGTTTTTTTTTTTTACAAAAAGGAACACCTTCAATGGCACATCTATCATACAACTTTATTAGCATGTTAAACTAACAAACAACAAACAGTATATTTACATTTACATCCAACTAATAACTTTTAACGAAGGCTAAACTTTGTTCTTAACACATTTAACAAAGATTTATATTTATTTCCTTTTTTCAGGTTGAACCAGATTTTTTAATAAGTTTTCTAAATTCTTCAATTGAATCGTTGGAAAAATGTAAAGATAATGAAATAAATGGCATAATGCCCAAAGACGAGTTGTTGGAGAGATTAAGAGAGAAGAAAATATCAATGGAAAGAATGTATTTGGTAGGTAACGAAAAATGAATTTATTAAATATTTGTTTGCTTTGAGAAATAATTTTGTAATTAACATTTAGGATAATTCGGAACGAGATGCTGATTCATCACTGTCATTTTCACAAAGTCTAGGTGATAAATATAGTAGTAAACACAGTGCCCCTCACTCACAGGAACATCGACCTCATAGTCCACCCCATACAAAACGATTAGATAGTAGTAAGAAATCCATATCTAGTCCCTCCATGGGCACCACTTTGCCATTAATGATATCCGAATCGCCCAGTATGGGTTCAATGCAAGTGCAGTCGCCACAGACCAGTCAACCACCACCGCAAGCCCAAGCGGTGGTGCCAGCCCAAAACAAAGTCAATGACATTGCCCAGGATAATAGCATCACATCGGAGCCTTCAGAAACTACCACCACAACTACAACGACCAGTGAAGATGTGGTGACCACCTACAAAGAACCCAGCCTAAAGGATTGTTCTTCAGCCTCATACAGTCAATCCAAACAAAACGGCAGTTTAAAAGACACCGTCAATAATAATTCCTCACCTCCGGAGAGGCAAAACAAAGAGAAGAGCACCAAAGGAGACGCTCAACATACAAAGCAATTAAATGGAGATGACTCCAAGGAAGATAAAGTTAACGATAAGTCTGAAGCTAGTGATAATGTCAGCGGTGAGGGAGCAGAGACTGCAAATGAGGAGGGCAAAGGTGAGGCTGGCAATAGTGTGGAAAATAGCCAGGCATTGGATAGTGAAGATAGTACAGCCGCTTTGCAGCAGCAATTACATGCAGCTGCTGCAGCAGCCGCTCTAGTGCACGGCAGCTATTCGAAGCCAAATTTGAAAGTGGAATCATCCGATGTGTATCAAATTGTGGATGTTATACGGCGTAATACCAACTTGAGTTTTGATCTATCGTGTGAAGCTTTACGTGTGGTACTCACAAGTCTGGAACAGCTGTATAATGGTGCTATTAACCCATATTTAGAGGCAGTAGCCATACATGTTACCGACAAGGTGGAAACACCCAAGGGTCTGTTAGGCATGACTCATGATTCCAAGCGGCTGCAATATATTTTCTCACAACTGGCCGACTGTAAAAATGATGCAGAGCAACGCACCTGGATGTTGTATGAAGATGAGGATGATATTGTACAGTTTTTAGAGGAACTTGTAGAAATATTGGTAAATTTAAATGATGTTAGTTTATGATATAAAGAATCTAATTTATTTTGTTTGTTATTATAGAATAATGCCGATGAAACTATTAGTTGTTATGAAATGTCTTGTGATCAATATCAGGCCTTGGTCAATTTAGTTCAATACTATCAAATGGAAACTAGATGGCCCATCAAACGTTTACTGCTGAAAACATTTACGGCCGCTTGCCATTTGGATCACATTATCGTGGATATTTTGTTGACCTCCGTATTGCCTTTGGAAATTGTTGAGGATATGAAAACGAACTTTTCGAATTTAGATCGTTTTAAGCAATTAGTCAAAATGTTAACAATTATATTTTGTTTGGGCCAGCCAATGCCGGTTAATCATCAAGGTGAGTTGAACAATCTATATAAAAGAGTAACGTTATTGAGTGATTGACTGATGCAACATCGCCCAGTCCTAACACCAAAAGGTAGAGACATGAAATTTTGACTTTAGATTCCTCTCTCCCTATGTAGATTCACTAAGAAATTCGAAAACTAATTCAGATACAAACAAAATTAAAATGTATTCTCATCTACATAATAAAATGGACAGGTGTTTTGTACTTTTTTGGAACCATATCTACATTTTGAACCTATACACATATTAAATCGTTTTTTGCGTAATATATTTTTTTATTTTTGGAACTTTTTTCATAAAATAAGTTTTTCTTTAAATTTACATAAACATATCAAATTTATTTGAATAACAATTGTATCATCTCAATGTGGACAAAAAAGTACCAATAATTGGTAAGAACGGGAAAATATTTGGTGTATGACTTAAAAATGCCTGATTTTTTTGAATTTTTGCTTTCATTTTGATAGATTTGTACAATATAAATTTATTCAAAATATTGGCCATTGTTAGTTGCGTCCTTTTCCCATCTTTCCGGCAACATATGGATTCCGAGCCATAAGAACTGCTCATCGTTTGTGGCCAAGAACAAATCAAGCCAATATCGGATACTCTGTTCCAAAGCGAAGTGTTCTGCATCGATCGAAACAAATAGTTGTCGGACGAGCCACGGTCTGGACTATAAAGCGGGCCAGGCAAAACTACTCAACCACTTCATTCTAAATACTTTTTAACAAGTATTGCAACATGTTGCCGAGCGTTGTCATGATGGAATAATACAGTTTCATGTCAAACAAATTAATTGCGTTCGGTACAGTTTCCAATGGTCTGGTCAGATTTCAGCAGCTCATAATAGATAGGACCTTTTGCTCCCACCAAATATTACCTTGGCGCCATGAATAATTGACTTTAGTGTTGATTCGGCTGGTTGGCATCATTTCGGACATGCAAAATTGTCTTTCAAGGTCTCTCGGCTGCTCGCAAACATTTTGAAATTGCTACTTGAGTAGCTTCTAATGATTTTGCAAACTCTTGTTGAGTTTTACAACAATTTTCATGAAGTAATGCCTCCAATTCTTGGACATTTTGGACTGGCTATCAAATCAACACTCCTAAACCGCACAAACCATCTCTCGCACGTTGAAACCGATGGAATACATTCACCCTAAGCATCGGTGTTTAATCGGTGCTTCAGCGGAACTTTTTTATAATAAGTCATTCCGTTTGTAATTTCCACAATATAATTTTCCGACCCTATAAAGTATATATATTCTGGATCCTTATAGATAGCGGAGTCGACTAAGCCATGTCCGTCTGTCTGTCTGTTGAAATCAATTTTCTGAAGACCCCAGATATCTTCGTGATCCAAATCTTCGATAATTCTTTCGAGAAGTTTCCTATTTAAAATCAGCAAAATCGGTCCACAAATGGCTGAGATATGAGGAAAAAAACCAGGACAAACTCGATTTTTGACCTATTTTTGACCTATATCTGGATTACTAAGACATTAATATAGACAATATGGATATCTAATGATAGATATTTCAAAGACGACGTATATAAGACCATAGTAAGTTGGACCTACAATGGGTCAAAATCGGAAAAAATATTTTTTAACCCGAACTTTTTTTCACCAAAAAAAAATTTAAAAAACAAAAAAGTTTTTTTTTTAAATACAAAAAAAAAATTTTAAAAATATTTTTAAAATAACAATTCGAAAAAAAAAATTTTTTCCAAAAAATTAAAAAACTATTTTTTTTTCACCAAAAAAGAAATTTAAAAAACAAAAGAAGTATAATTGGTGAAGGGTATATAAGATTCGGCACAGCCGAATATAGCTCTCTTACTTGTTTCAAATTAAAGAAGTAAAGCAAAACTTCCCGCATATGACTATTCGTTGGTACAGAATTCGACATTTTGGAAGCAAAAATACTTTATTGTTTACACTATAATGTTCAATAACAAAATGAGAATAACTTACAGATATGTACCCTTTAAAATGACATGTAAGTTATTAAAAGCAAAAAACCGCGTTCAAAAGATACGCAATATAATTTATAATAATTTATATAGACTTGAAATTAAATAAAGATGATCGTAAATGAAATTTTTGGTTGAAATATTTACTGACTTATAGCCATGTTTATGTTTTAGTTCTAATAGACTAGATGATAGTGTACTGGACTATAAATCTGAGGGTTGCGGGTTCGATTCCCGCCAGAGACTCTGAGTGTACCTGCAGACAAGCAAAACGATTCGCAGTTTGTGTTTGTTTTCTTTTAAAAAAAAGTTAATTTTCATACCAAAAATTGGATGGTCGTAATTTCTTCTTTTGGTCCACTATTTACAGTCTTATAGCCGCGTTTATATTTCAATTAATTTTCATATAACAAACCGATTTCGTGTTTAAAATGTAGGTGATCATAGATTGTGTTCCTTTTTATACCCTTCACCATGAGTGGCAAGTGTAATACAAGCTTGTCATTCCATTTGTAATTTCTACATTTTTCATTTGCAACACCACAAAGGATCGTTATATATAACGGAGTCCATATAGCCATGTCCGTCTGTATGTTGAGAAAATCGGCCACAAATGGCTGAAATAAAAGGAAAAAACAGGACAACACCGACGTTTATAAGGCCATAGTACGTCGGACATTCAAATGGCTGAGATATTATCAAAAAACCACCTCGATTTTGGACCTATTTATGATCTATATCTGGATTACTATGTTATTAACATAGATATCTAATGGTGAAGGGTATATAATATATATTCGGCTTGTTTTTGTTTTCGTTGTCAAAGAAGGGGTGTTAATGGTGTTTTTACATACTTATCGTTAGTTTATCAAAATACTCTTTTATACATTTATTTTTAATTTTTTCTTTCAGATTACCTGGGCGTACATTTTGCCTCATTTCTCTTAGAAATAGTTGAAGGCAATAATCCTGAAATATTAGTGGATATGGTAATAGCATTAATTCTAGCATTTAATTTACAATTTACGGATTTCTCACAAAATGTGGTGGTAGAAGCTATGCAAAATTTACCCTCGGCCAAAGTATTTACAGAAAAGATTTTATTACTACTAAATCGGGAAGGTTTGTTAAATTATTAAAATAACAATATTTACAACAATAATTTATACAAATTCTATATTTGCAGAGGATCCTATTAAAGTTCTTAAGCACTCAACGGATACCATGAATTCGGTATTGAAAATGTTTATCGATATCTTTAGCATACCCGAAACTGCAGGAATGTTTTATACAAATGATAACAAAGTATTAATCGATATAATAGTAAGACAATTAACTGATTTGTGTGCTGGTAATCCGGTAAGTTTGTTTTTCTGTTAATTATTATCTTTAATTATGCTAACAATCACTTAAATATTAGCTGAGACGCTGTTATTTGGAATTATGTCGTCGCATATTACGCAACACCAACTATCAGGAACATCAGCATCGTAAACAAGATTTTATGAAAATCTTTACGCGTATATTTTGTGAGG